>NC_135497.1:46994336-47314336 GCF_052857255.1 Amblyomma americanum
GTTACTCAATGAATAAGCCTGCCCTGTTTCTTAATGAACCAGCAAAATGAGCTCTCGCTAACACCAAAGGTCGGTGCCGCATGAGTTGTGATTTACCACTTGCGGTTATGGCTGTGATAGTTCACCACTCCAGCAGCTGTACCGTACTCCGATGTGCTGTTTGGTCATCGTGCTGTTTTTCCCCGCACTCTTCTGTCGTCATGCTGTTTTTTCGGTTTGCTGTTTTGTCACTGTGCCGTTTTTTCTGGCATGCTGTTTTGATGCGTGCTGTATTTTCCCAGAGCTGCTTTGTCACCATGCTGTTTTTTCCCTGTGCCGTTTTGTTGCTGCATCCTTTCTTTCCCTGCGCTGTTTTTTCGTGTCCCAGGCAAGCATCACCAGCCAGTGAAGAGACACCAAACTCCAACATCTAATAAATGGTACCAAAAGCCCCAAAGTAGCATTAGGACATGAAATGCACTGCCATGCTGCAAACATGTGCTTAATACTTAATACACATACATAACTAGGTACAACCACTACCGATCACTTTACATATGAGCAAGATTAGATTAACAATAACGAAATGTACAAGATGGAACTGTTTGCGTTGCAAACAGACCACACAAAAAGAAAAACTATGCTAGCAGACTACATTCCAGAATAACAAGCCGTGCCAAGCATGCTTACAATCACAACACCCAAATGATAAAACTCTTGTATCGTCTGACGTACCCTTCAAGTCATCATAACCTCTGAACCCATATGCAATAAATCAATGCTGAACACTAAAGATTCACTGGTACACCAATAAACCCATCAGAAAGAGATTACGAATTTCTATGAAACTTTGAAAGACAGATAAAGCAGCACCTTACCATGAGCACCTCAGGGTAAGTCTGAATTTCATTCTTCCACTCATATCTGCAAGAGAACATTTATTTTTTATTTAGTAACAAATACTAAAATCTCATGACATGGGGACATTGCGGGAGTGGGTACAGAAATTTTGACATAAAACACAACATAAACATAAGAAAGTATGTACACGATTAGGTAATTCTCACACAAACTAATTGCCAAGCAGTTGATGTAGCATGCCATCAAAATTGTTGTGTAATTAAACTGCAAAGGCAAAAGAACACGGGAGAAATAAATTTCCTGGTTGATAATCTTGTGAAGAAGGATAATGCGTTCACAAATGCGTTGTGAATTTCAGCAAGGAAGCTTATACTAATACAGAGAGACAGACACAGCAGCTTTTGTGGTCCTTGCTGTGTGCCATTTATGCACATACGAGAGTTCTTACCACCGTTTCAGTAACCAATGTCGTTTTGGCCGCAGCTCATATCCCGAAAGTTGCCACCACCACCGTAGCACCCAGAGAGCAATCGTTACAACAGTTTTCCTTTCCACCAACACAAGCTATTGCAACATTATGTAAACCTATTCAGTAAGATATCCATCAATATAAAACCAACTGCAGATTTTGTACAGTTATCACAGCGCTCTTAAAGGCACAAACTCCTGACTGAGCACACTACAAGCTCAGAAATAAGCTTTCTCAACCAAGAACACCACTCACATGTGCCAGGAAAGTGTGTGGGTATTTGTGGATTTAAAAAGTGACAGCATGCAGAACAGTTTTATGCAAAGGGGTGCCTGTGGAGAGAGCAAAGCAGCAGAATAAACGAGAAAAAAGGAGTAAGGAAGATTACTGTGAAATTTAAGGAGCATATACGGAAATATTCAACAGTGCTGTAGACATCACCGGCCCCCATTCTTTCTTTTTGGATGGTTATTTCTGAAAAACCGTGAAAAGATTCGGTGCAAAGGTGAACTTGGTTGCTGACACCACGCTGTGATAATATTTGAAGCAGTAGTGCATTTAGATTGCATTATTTTATTGACTGTGTTGATTGTTTTATTGTATCGGCCTGCGTTTAGCTCAATTTGATGCTTGAACCCACTACTATGTTGGTTTGGATTGAACCGACAATATGTAGAAATACAGTCGAGCCCACTTATAACAGAGCTGACGGTCATGCGCATTCCGTTCTTTAGATCCCATGTTCGCAGTAAGTGGACTTTCCGTATAACAGCCAAGAATAATTAGTCTGCCAAAAGCAGCAGTTCTTTTTTAAAAACTGCGTTATGCGCGCCTACTTGTTCAAAGCTGTCCCTTCAGCAACTTTTTCCAGGCTCTCCAGGGTGGTCATCTTCTCTTCGCCTAGACCACTGCTGCCAGAAATCAGCTCTAGGGACAGCATATTGTAGCATGCAGCGTTGTGCCCGGCTCCAGAAGACGACATAACCCAGCATGCCCGGCAGGCGCGCACAGATCGGATCTCGGCACTGCACCTTCTCCGCTTGCCGGTGGCTGCGCTCCCACCTGGCTGAACGAGTCCTCTTAATAAATATGTGGACTCCAGACACCTTCGGCTTGTGTGCCATATGATATTCGTGGTTGAAGCACCCATGGTAGCTGGTGGCAGATGAGCCAGATTTACCAGAATCCTAGTGGTAGAGGAGTGCTCGTCCTATAGACGTTCAGAGGCTTCGTCAGAGTACGCAGCTTTGCGATGATGTTGCCTGCAGGAATGCAGTCATCCATAGAAACATGAGGCCAGCTATACATCAACAGCGCATTGCCACAAATCTACATGCGTCTGATCATAAGTGTTTTTGAGCGCTTCATCCATCCTTCCTAGGTCCATGCAGTGACGGAAGTAGTGCAGCGTTCGTGGCACACAATGTATCAGCTACATTGTCCACTGTCTGACGCTGCCTGCACGTAGCAACAGCATAAGAAATGGAGCCGAATGGGCAGGAGACGCATATCATGTGACCAGCATGGCCAGCAAGGCATTCAAACTTCTGAAATTGGTGCGGTTAGTTGATCCGCGGCCATGGGCAGTAGCTTCACTTGCAACAATTCCTTTGTCTCGCGTTCACCGTGCTCTCGCTTCTACTTGAGATGCTTTGCCCATCCAGCAAACATGCAAGCAAGAAGGGTTTTCTGGCGGGCTAGTTGGTGCTTCTTGGTCATGATTAAACTGCATGAAAGAACGGGGACAGACACAAGAAACACGTACACACACAAAGCTGGAAGTCTGCACTCTGTGTGTGTACGTGTTTTTTGTCTGTCCCCATTCTTCCGTGCAGTATAATCATGAACGCAAGCAATGGTTGCCCTTGTAGGCTGTTGGTGCAAGCTTGGATGATGGTTACTTGCTGTACCAATGGCTCCTTTTTATTGCTTTTTTGGGCCGACATGCTATTTCTGAGGCACTGTCGAGAGATGAGAGATCTTCTTCGATCTCTGCTTGCTGGAAGTACGACCTCAACTTCGGGGAGGAGAGTTCACAATAACCGAGCGATAAGGCCAAAGTTGTTCATTGTACAGTTGAACATTGTTATAACAAACACTGATATAGCGAATTATCGGTTATAGCGAACTAAATTCGAACTTTGGTAGGCCACGCTTCATTTTTACGACATTTACTGTTTTATAATAAAACTGCAAAAGCGAGATGCGCCGTGATATTGGCTGTGACAAAGAAATATTTGGGTTACGCGAGGCTCAAAACGATAAAGGTAGCATAAAAAAAGAAAATAAATATTGGAAGCCAATTCACAAGCACACTTTTTTTTTATCGTTTCAAAAGGTTGCAGAAAGTTTGGCGGCCTGGCACATAAATTGCACGTTTTACTCATCGTGCCACCTATGAACAGAGTGCAAAAACTGAGAGCTCATATGACGACAAAGGGCCGAAGGGCGGCGCCACTTGTCCAGCGGTGAAGGCAAGCACAGCAACACTGGCAACGAAGCGGAAGGTGGTCTCGCTCGAGAAAAAACTGCAGATATTGAGAGCTGTGGACAGTGTCCGCAAGAAAAAGGGTGTTGCAGTGGAGTTCAGCCTTCCCCCAAGTACCTTATCCACCATTTTGGCCGTAAGAAAGAAGATTGAAGGCAACACCAAGGACGCTACAAATGCTGACCGTAAGCGAGTTAGGCCTTGCCATCACCCGGACGTGGATGTGGCTTTGCTTTCATGGCTTAAAGACATAAGGGCACGAAACTTGCCAGTGTTGCGAGCACTTCCTCAAACTGAGGTCAACAGCGTGGCCTGAGCACTAGGGCATGACGATTTCCATGCAAGCAGCGGTTGGCTGCAACGTTTTAAAGATGATGATGATGATGATGATGGATTTTTATGGCGCAAGGGCATCTATGGCCAAAGAGCGCCATGGCACAAGGTATTTTTTCAAATTCTCAAGGTGGGGTCGAAGACTCATTTCCCAAGCATTTCACCCTAAATAAGCCGAGCACCAGACCAGGGGAAAGCTTGTACCCATTGTATCACCGGTGGGTACCCGGCGGCACTGGGGATCGAACCCCGCACCTCCCGCATGCGAGGCGGATGCTCAACCACTTGGCCACCGCTGCGGTGACGTTTTAAAGACAGACACGAGATCGCATGCCAGATATTGTCTGGCGAAGAGTCTGCTCTCGATGTGGAGACATGTGAAAAGTGGCTAGAGAACTTCCGGCCTCTGCTCCAGGAATACGACGAGTGCAACGTGTACAACGTCGACGAAACCGGCGTTTTTCACGTTGTTGCCAGAGCGGTCACTGGCAGTAAAAAACGAAACCTGCCATCGAGGCAAAAAGAACAAAGACCGGGTGACGGTTGTCGTTGCCGTGAACATGGACGGCTCAGACAAAAGACGACTCACCGTTATCGGCAAGTCTGCACGTCCGAGGTGCCTGAAGGGCGCCCGTAATTTGCAGGTTGCTTACTTGTCTAACAAAAAAGCCTGGATGATGGCCAAGCTTTTCGAAGGCTGGTTCACAGCTTTCGACCAGGACATGGAGAGGCAGCACAGGATAGGTCCTGTTGCTCTGGACAACTGTTCGGCGCACAAAGTCTTGATCGTGCTGAAGGCAGTTCATTTGGTGTTCCTGCCACCAAACGCAACTTCTGCTTTGCAACCAATGGACAAGGGCATTATCCGTTCGCTCAAGTGCAATTACCAGAAGCGTTTGGTGATGCAAATGGTTTTTGATATCTATCGACGCTGATTAACAACCATCAACATCAAGACGACACTTGAAATGTTGTATGGATCACGGAATGAGGTGAGGCAGTCAACAATAAGGAACTGTTTCGCGGATGCCAGTTTTATTTTGCCTGCCATAGAAGACAAAGTTCAGCCTAAAAACCTGGTAGAGCTGGACAGAACTTGGAATCGACTGGCACTTCCAGGCATCGCATTTGACGATTTCGTTTCGGCTGATGAGAACTTGGCCCTGGCACCTGAGCTGACAAATCAAGAAATTGTGGATCGCGTTGTGGTCCACGCGGATAACAGCAGCAGCGATAGCGGAGGTGACAGTGAACGTGATGGACCATCGATAAGCAGTGCTGATGCCATGGACATGGCCAGGAGGCTGAAAGGCTATTTAGAAAAACTGCGGACAACCAAAACTGCTGAAGTAGAAAAGGCCCTCTTGTGCTTGGGCACTGTAGAAAACTTTATTCTGCTCAGTGCTGTGAAGTGAAAAGCCACCAGACGAAGACCAGATCCTTCTTCAAATAAACGAACGCATACCTGTTTTGTCGAACAAACTTTGTTTTTTTGTAATTCGACTTTCCCATACTCCGGTCTATTTTATTTGAAATGCCACAATCCACAAGGAGAGAGGTAAGGATTACCTCGTTTATAGAGGGTTCGAAGCCCAGAATGGATTTTAGTATTTAGAACATTTTGCGCGAGTCAAATTGTAGATTTGTCAGAGGCGATATTTATGTATACAGTTACAACGAATATCGGACATAACGAACTAATTTATGGTCCTGATGCTACTTCGTTATAACGAGGTTCAACTGTCTCTGAGACGAACTGCCACTGTCCTAATGCATATTTTGACAGTAGCAATGCACTCGTTTTTAATAAGCGAGCACTCATTATATCTGAGCCGTTATAACTGAGCATGACTGTAAATAAATATCAAATGTTTACAATAGCTGTGCCCAATGCACATGCCAAGTCGGATTAGCTACACTGTACCATACACAAAAAAATTTCTGGCTACATGCCTGCCGTGTAGTGCTGGGATGCGCTGTCCTGGACAATGACGACGAGGCCGTGATTTCAATGAGCGTGCTGGTGATAGATGTGGATTACAGCTATGCGTCCCTTTCCTGGTGAGCAACCTCTTATTCACTTCTTGCCTTGTGTTTGTATACAGTTGTGAAGGAAGGCTAAATACCCTTACAGCTGTTGAGCACATCACACAGCAAGAATTCATTTGCTTTTCTTAAGTCAACGAAAAGCATTGTTCTCCACTAAAACGAGAAACTGACAATAAAGGGGCATTAGGCAATAATAAATCAGTTGGTCTGCTGTGGTATGAGGCACTTAGCATCCTGCATCACGCTTTAAGGGGGGAGACAGCTCTTGGAGGCAAAAAAATCACGAAAAAAAACGATTTTTCAAAAACGGAATTTTCGAAATCTGCAGCTGTTTCTTTACCAGCCTGTGAATTTTAAAATCTCCAGAGCCAATATTTGAGCTGTAAAATGAGTAGAAAACTTGCATCCGAGCTCTCTCTCGGCAGATTTTCGCTCAACAACAGGGCTTCTTCCGCGATATGCTTTATCGTTTCACTGCAGCGATCGGTGCCATCTTGGTCTCATTTGGAAGAGCTGCTTTTCGCTTTGAATTTCGCGCAGTTGCTCTCTTTTATGCTTATTGGATGAGAGAGAAAATGCCGCCAAAAAGCAGTTGCAATGCGCAATGCTATTCGCTAGTCGGTGCACGTGACTGAAGGCTGCTATCTAATTGGCTGAAGGGCTTCGTGTCGTATGCTGGAAGCATTCGTTGAGCGCAAGCGGTAGCCATCTTGTCAAGGTGTGTTCGCTAGTGTGTCTCGCAAAGATGTCAACGCCGGCGCCAAAGTTTGGCACGACTCACAGAAACGGGAAAAAGAGGAAAAAAATCGCTCGTTAGCAACCTGAAAAAGAGTGCCACGGTCACCTCGAGCAACCGCAAGCCCTGTGGATACGCCTCCGCCAGCGGATCGGGAGGTGCCGACCGAGCTAGGCCTAACTGCGGCGCCGGTCGCGGAAGCCTCATCGGGCAGCGGTCGTGTTCGTCATGATACCCCAATGCTGCAACCTTGTGAGATTGAAGAAAAGGGCAAGAAAGCTCAGGAGGAACTTCAGCAGACGGCATCAGCAGCAGCAACAAAGCGCAAGGCAGCGTTCTTCAGTGGAATGGGAGACTCCGCAACTGCCCCACTCGGCGACAGCTTCTCCATCGTCAGGTTGCATTTGGTGAACGAGATGCTGGCATCAGTGAAGTGCAAAGTATGCAATGGCGACGTGACGACTGAAAAATCCGACAGAGAGTACGGCCTCGCCACCAAACCGACCCTGACATGTGGGAACTGTGGCGACATCTCATCGCAATGGAGTTCGCCGCGTGTGGAGACCGACCGGACAGTGAGCCCGTTCGTGGTGAACATCCTCGCCGCGCCCGCAATGCAGTCAACGGGAAACCAGCGTGCCGCATTGAATGACATATTTTCGGTGATGAATATATCCCACTGCAGTCTGCATTCAAAAACTTGGCAGAAATACGTCAAAAAAGTTGACGCCCGTGGTGGACCATGCGGCTCAAATTGACTTCCGAATGTGCGCGATCAGTTCGAGAAGTTCACACGGAGTTGAATCTGCAGAAAATCTGCAGTGCACACTGAAAAAGCGCCATTTTAATCACTCTGGTCAGACACCCTACATCCCAGGAGGCTATTACGTGTCTGCTAGTGCCAGTTTGTGAATAAAATTGAAGTACTTTGCCATAAACAACACTTCGTTTGATTTTGCTGTTTTTCTCAAAATGGAAATTTTGGACTCATAGCAAATCCTAAACTTCCTAAACTAACATATCTCGGCGTCTATGGCAGATAGAAACACAATTCCTTTTTTAGCACGTAGCCATATGTGTAGACTAGGCAATGTTGGGAGCAGAATTTGTAATTATTGTTCAGAAATTTTTTAATTTGCTCAAGTTTTTGACTGCAAGTTAGGCATTTTTCGTAGTTTGAGTTTCAATGTCTTTAAAAACTACCTATGGTGATAAAATTAAAAAACTGTTTCCAACATTTCATCCCTTTCTGTTTCAAGAACCTAACCAAGTCCTATTTATGAACGTTTATAATGTGCTTTTTCTCTTAATTATTCTTATTAATGAGAGCATGTTAATTCAGTGTACCTCAGGAACTAATCAGCCTATCCTGATACCAATGACATTTTTGGAATCAGCACGAAAAACTAGTCAAGGTGGTTTCAGTTCATAAAATTTAGTGCAGAAACAAAAAATTTTTCTTTAAGAGCAGTCTCCCCATTGAATAATCAGGAAACCCCCCTCATCGGATCTGCTCTGCAGAAACAGACGTCCATCACGGACTTTTTCGCAAAGAAAAAATTTACTGTTTGGCAAGCAACTGTCTTTAAAGCTGTGTTCCACTTACTACGAACTTCGGGATATAACGAACTGACGCCGCGTGGCGCTCATGTTCATTATAAGCGGGCTCGACTGTATTGAAGCCCGAATTACCCATCGGCTACTGTACATCAAAGACGCTTGCAAGTGCTCAAGTAAACGTTTTCAGAAATATCGCTTATGACTAAACTCTGCACCCCCTCATGTTTTTGCTGACAGTTCTAATGTTAGGTAGCTTCCGAATATTTTCTTTAAGCAGACATGACAGACAAGACAGATTTCGGTGAGAGGGAGAAGAGTGTCTTTTACGTTTTTAAGCCCCTAAAGAAATGAAACCAGGCCCATCCCAAGCTGCGTCACTTTTCCACTACAGGTGCGAATATTGAACGAGTACATGTGTCTTTTTTTGCACATACGCACATTGTCTAAGTGGAAAGCGAGGTATCCAGGTGGGAAGCGCAAGACAGGTTTTCCAGCTGATCAGCACACCGACGGCATTGACCCCACCAGTCCTTTTACATATGGCATCAAGACTGCCAGAACTGAGACCCTGTTAATTAAGGTGTTGAGCAGGCAAAGGCATGACAGCATGAGGAAAACTTAAGGTGCCAAGAAGTACCAACATCTGACAAAAGTCACCTCGTCCACGTCCGTGCCACCCATCTTGGTGACTTGGTGCTCTGCCATCTGGGCAGCTAGGATCCAGAGGTGATCCCCAGCGCCAAGGGTTGTGGCTAGCTTGGCAAACAGTGACAGCCACCAGTGCTCAGGAATGTCCGGAAATGGGCCCACAAACACTCGCGTCACCGATGCCACTGCGCTCTCTGCGGCCTCAGCTGACTTGCTCTCTCCAGTGCAGGCCTGCACAGGCAAGATGGCACAATGATTACATAAATACTCACAAGGTAGAGCTACCTGCCACAGTAAAATACTCGACGCAGGCACCACCTCATTCATATGCAGATCTACTTGAAGTGGGTTGCGTGCTATGGCATGTTTTAAAAATGATTTCATGACACGGTCTATATCAGTGCAAAAGCTGACATTGCTATTACAGAGATGGTTAAATGCTCTGAAGTGGAAGTGTCTATAAACAAATGAGTTAGGCCTTCATCACTATGGGACAATCATTAGCACAACTTTGGCCTCACATCAAACTTTAACACAGAGGCCACTTTAGTTTCTGCCGACGAGCATAGTCCCACATATGACACCACAATGTCCACACAAATTTTATTACTACAGCATTCGACTTCACTAGCTGCCGACCAAGGTTACTAAAGCCCAACATGCCTGAACAAATTCAAAGTGAAGTAAGGTTATTGATATGCTATGCAAGCAGTGTCGACAAGAGCACAGTTGACAGAAAACATCAAGTGCATCCATTCTGGGACTAATCAACCTATTCGCACGAATCAGCTGTTTCAAGCCAGAGAGTCCCAAGTGGTGAGCGATGACCTACTTGCAGCAGGGCGGGCATGACAGTCTTGACGGTCGGCATGACCGTCTGGAAGCTGCAGTTGTCGACCTGCCACAGAAGGCTGGCCCCCTTGTAGGTGAACACTGAGGTCACGTTGTGCAGAACCTCCTCCTGTGGGTGCACCAGCAAGGCATATCATTGCTCAGACATCATAACCAGGGGCATGCAAATACTAATTTCTTTTTATGAATCAAATACAAATAGAAGAAGAAAAAGTCTTCAAATATAGCAAATTTTTCAGCGCGAAAAAATTTTAAGAAAAGTAATACCATATTTACTCGAATGTTACGCGACTTTACAAGCTGCTCAGCAGGAAAAAATGAAACCACGAATGTAACGCCAGGCTTAATGACGCAAAACAAAGTACCTTTAATAGACATCGTGGCCAACATGTTTATTCATATTCCTTGCTTTCGGAGGCCGAGTTCTCGGAAACAGAGTCCTCCTTTTCGCTATCGATGTCTCCTGGTAACTTCTGCCTTATCGATGTTATTCACCGCAAGAAAGAATCCATTCCTCTTTATGAATGTTTGGGCCCACCCAAGAGATGCTCTGAACCTCCCATTTCCCGAGCAACATTAACTTTTCAACGGATCAGCTCAACACTGACCCCATGCGACAGCTGCGCTGCTGGCTAATAAAGTACGCCACTTTTTTCTCTAGCTCGACGTGATGGCCGTGGTGAGGCCCACGAAATCCTTTGCACTTGGGCTCACATTTAAAAAGCCCCTCCCGCTGCAGCCGACCTCCGCGGATGGTTGACTCATTGAGGTCAAGTCTTCGAGCGGGTTTCGTAAATTATTCTCATGCGAGACGCAACTTCTATGCTTTACACAGGATCTTAATTTCATTCTTGACCGAGGTTCCATAGCTGACTGTATACAGTAGCCGACGGGTAATTCGGACTTGTAGGATATTTCGGACTTCGATGAGGCACCGTCAGTCGCCCCATAGAAGCGCATACATAATCGCGACGGATATTTCGGACTTCAAAAGTCCGAAAGTTCGATTTTTCGGACTAATTTCAGTCGCCTGCGGGCAAAAGTCAGCCATCTTATCAACTTTTCGGCGGCGCAAAAGGCGCCATCTTAGATTGAGGTGGATTTATGCTGCAGTTGGCTTGGCTTGACACACTTTCGGAACCTCATTGTTGCCAGTAGAGGTCCCTGCGATCTCTGACACTTCGAGGTGGCAGCCGGATTGTCATCGCCGCCTACTTGCGTTTGTCACCGACATCGTCGCGGGCAGTTATCGCTTGTCCGATGCATTGAAAATTGGTTGTTGGGAAGGAAATTGTGCAGGAGCTATCTCACATCTCGGTAGGAAAGGGTAAAGGAGGGACTAAGAGAAGAAAGGAAAAAAAGAGGTGCCATAATGGAGGACTCCGGAATAATTTCGGCCACCTGGGGATCTTGAACGTGGACTGACATCACACAGCACACGGGCGCCTTTGCGTTTCGCCTCCATTGAAACGTGCCCACCACGGTCGGGTTCCAACGCACCCCCGGATCAGTAGCCGAGCGCCCTAACCACTGAGCCACCGCGGCATGTCTCATACGTTCACCATTCGCCGTTTCGTCACTTGGGTTTTTCTGACCGCGTTGACCGAGTGACGCTCAGTCTTCACGAAGTTACATCTGTTCACCGTTTTGTGATTGTGAACGGCGGTTTCGCCGCTTTGAAAGAAAAGTGCCTTATCTTTGCGTGTGTTTAACGAGCGATGTGGTGCACACTCGGATTGTGGACAACATGGCCCCACCAGGTCCGTTAAAGAAGTGTGGGAAGTATTCCAACTAAATGCGGTGACCTTGCTGCCTAGCGTGTACTGTGAAAGCACAACCTTGGCGCAAATACGGGTGCAAATCGTCGCCAGCAAGAGAAATTTGCCGCAAGGTAAAATCAGCGACATTTTTAAGCCGATTTCATCTCAATAAAGTAATTTTTTTGTACTTCGCGGATTTTTCGGACTACAGTAAAAGCTTCGAATTCCACGGGGCCGCCAGGCCAGTTCGAATTAACCAAAATTTGAACTAATGAAAGTGAGCAAAAATGGACGCGTTTGATGCACGGAGGGCACAAAAAATATTTATTTAGCAAAACAATCTGTTATCTCCTGCTTTTTATCTCTGAGGGCTACCGTAGTCACTCGGTCTTCTAGAAGACAAGATTATGTCTGTCTCGAAAGCGGTGAAACCATCCTTCGGAGGCGACAAAATCTTCCACATTCATGCGCAGGACGAAATCGGCCGCCTTCGCCATGATAATTGGGCTGCTCAGTGGAATGCCTGCGCTTCTCATTTCCTTCACCCATGTGATCACAGCGGTCTCAATTTCCGGATACTTGGCTAATCGGAGCCTTTTTCTGTTGCTGGCGAAATCTTCGGCTTCGTAGGCATCCTCGATGGCCTTTCTATTTCGGACGTAGGTCGACAACATGCTTGGTGGAATCCCGTGCTTTTTCGCGATTTCCACTTTGCTGGCCTTCCGTTCGTCCACCTTGCGTAAAATCGCCACTTTCTCCTTCACCGTCTTGGACCAGTATTTCCCACGCGAACACATCTCGCGGACACAAGCTCACAGCAAGCGGCGTGCAAAACGAGGGCTAAAACACTAAAACGTCGTTCCTCGAAGCAGTCGCGGCAGGAAAGACTGGTTAGTACTTGTTCCAGCACCCTAGCAGCACCCCGATGATTGTGCCATCTATGGTTCTGCTGTGAAAGCTTCCAACGATGGTTTTCAACAGCGGCGCGCAGTTCGAATTATGGGTGGCGGCGCCAATTTTTGAGTGAATTAACGAGCTGTTACGCACATAGACTTCTATGCACTGCAGACCGGACCACGATGACTATTTCGAATTATCCAAAATTTCGAATTAACGAGTTGTGAATTAACGAGCATTCACTGTATTCAATTATTCGGACCATTTTTCGGGTCCCTTCGAGTCCAAAAAATCGGTAGGCGACTGTATTTGTCTACACACAGGGTTCCATTGCTATGCCCGGTTCCACTGCTATGCCCAACAAGTGCATGCAACCTCTGCTGCCGTCACAAACAGGCACTGTGGAATGTAGCCACTGGAAACCCTGTACTGCACAAAATTGTCAAGACAGCAAGAAGGAGCGGTGGCAGTGGCACTGCATTTCACTCACGGGGTAGTGGAGGGCGGCAAGGCTGAGCAAGCCCAGGACAAGCTGCTGGGTCTGGGCAGTCTGGGAGATGCGCAGGCACTTGACCAGGGAAGCAAGTTCCTGGCGGGGTGCCAACAGGCCATGCGCCTGCAGGGCCGTCAGCACGCACTGGTGCAGGTATGTACTCGGCATGGGGGGACATGCCCAGCTCCAGGCTTCTGCACCACAGGGGAGAAGGGAGAGGAAACATTTATTACCCCATCGCCCGTTACTGCCAGCTGTTGTGCCCACAAGATTTGTAAGATGTGATAGCAACACCCTGTTATTCACTCGTTTCACAGCGATAGCTGTTAATGAGAGGACCCTCCAAATCCGCAATGTTGGCGTAGACATTCCCACAACAAGGTAGGAAAAAAAGGAAGAAGGAAATTGCAGCTGCTGCATAGCAAGAGCGAGAGGGAAGCACTGCACTGCAGAGGCACAGCGCAGAAAGTAAGGCACCTGGAAGCTGCACAGTGGCATAATGCAGAGGTTCACAGCAACAACATGGCATGGAGGGAGGGTATGAGGCCCCAAGGCATGCCACAAGACAGCACTGCACTCGCTTTGTTTAACTGCAACAGCCTGCGAAAAGGCTTTCCGAGGCCCAAGAAAGGCCGCTTCCCGGAGTTGGAGCGTCGCCATGCAGAGTTCATTAGCGAGCAACGTTCCCGACTAGTTGGAGTAAGCATTGAAATGCTTCAGTGCAAAGCACAGGAGCTTGCGCGGGACACGGTTTTGGCCTAAAACCAGTTTAAGGCATGACGAGGCTAGGCGCAGAAGTTTATGCGAAGGGCCGGGTTCTCCCTTCGACGCATGACTTCTATTTGCCAGAAGCTGCCCGGGGACTTCGAATCAAAACTTCGAGAGTTCCAGCACTACGTCATCGATCTTCGTCGCTCTACCAACATGCCACTTGGACATATCGGCAATGCCGACCAGACCCCCGTGTATCTGGACATGCCTATGTCCAGAACAGTGCACAAGTCTGGCGAGCATGAAGTTCGCCTTAGAAGCACTGGCAACGAAAAAAATCGGATCACCGTTATGCTGGCATGTTTGCCTGACGGCCGCAAGCTCCCTCCATTCATCATTTTTCGCTCGAAGACGATCCTGAAGAAAACTTTCCCGAAAAACGTTATTATGCGCTGTCACGAAAAAGGTTGGATGGGCTCGAATCTTGTCATAGATCGGATTCAAAGCGTGTGGGACCGAAGGCCAGGCGCATTGCTGCATCCGGAACCAATATTGGTTCTGGACTCTTTCCGAGGTCACCTGACACCCGGCGTCAAACAAAAGCTGCAGCATGACCAAACGCATCTCGTTGTTATACTGGGTAGCATGACCTCCATTCTCCAGCCTCTGGACGTTTGCAAGAACAAGCCCTTGAAGGATTGCTTGCGACAGTTATACTGGGAGTGGATTGAAAGCGAATCAACAACAACACCTGCAGGCAGGCTGAAATGCCCAAGTGCATCTACCGTTGCCCACTGGGTTTCAGCAGCCTGGTAAGGGCTGCCTCATGATTTGGGCTACCGCGCATTTAAGAAATGCTCAATTTCAAATGCTCTACACGGAAGCGAGGACGACCTGCTGTGGGAGGCAGCTAGTGACAAAGTAAAGTCAAGCTGTGATGATGACAGTGACGGCGACAACTGCCGTGAGGATGACGGTGTATAGGAATGCCTGTTTGGCTTGTATTTCAATAAAGTTGTCTTTGACCCTCAGAACAGTGCGATGTCGGTTCCTCGCGTCACATTCAGGTTCTTTCGGTTTTTCTGTCGCACGCCCGAAGTCTACCCTCGCGTTACAATCATAGTTTTCTTTTTCCCCTTTTCACACCCTAAAAGTCGACCCTCACGTTACAATCGTGGTCGTGTTACATTCGAGTAAATACGGGACATAGCACAGCATGACGGGTATTGTTGGGTTCTCGCGTTACATAGCATAGCGCAACTGTATGCCAGTTATTTCTTTCTCAAAACATTGACAGATCCCCAGCATCGCAGGGTGCCCACCGGTGATGCAATGGATACAAGCTTTCCCCAGGCCTGGTGCTCAGATTCTTTAGGGTGAAATGCTTGGGAAATGGGCCTTTGATCCCACCTTGAGTAGAAGGAAAATACCTTGTGCCATGGCGCTCTTTGGCCACAGATGCCCTGGCGCCATAAAAAATCCATCATCGTCAAATCACTAAGCACAGAAGCAGAGACCTCTTAAAAAGTTTCCCAATGTGTCCATTGCACAAGAACTCCTCCAAGCTACATGGTTTCAGGACACAAAGGGTGTTAACAAAGCAGTTCTCTGTCAATGCCAAGAGAGTGAGGGTTTATTGACTTGAAAGGCAGAGAGGTTGGCCTGAAAGATATCTGGACTGCTACTCTGCACTGGGGAACGCAAAGAAGAGAAAAAAGAGGGTCACGATGGAGGTGATGATGATAAGAGGAGGCAGATGAAAAAATATATTAAAAAATGCACACTTTCTAAGATCACGAACATGAGACAAGATCCGTGTCACTTAAAAGCGTTGTCAATGCCAATGTAATGCAGCAAGTGAACAAGGATATGCAATGACTCTACCTCTTGAGCAGCGCATAAAGTGGCCCAACCAGCAGCATGACCTCTTCGATCGACTTTCGGCTCTGGATCCTCTCCAGCAGGATGAGGACGCGCTTCCACTGGGGAGACTCTGCTGGGTCCTGTTCTTCTGTAGCATCCATGAGCCCGCCAGCAGGCGAAAGCAGGAACACAGATTTTTGCGAAAGCAGTTGGGATTCAAACACTACGAAGTTGCTAGATGGAAGTTTCAAGATAAGCAAGACAGTCGAGCCCACGTACAATGGCCGCATTTATAATGAACATTCGCTTATTACGAGTGAGAGTGATGCTAGTGTCAAAATATGCTTCTCTAATTACACTGAGTCTTTGCTGAAACAAACAAACAACCATGGCTACAACACTGTTAGGGCAAAACAAGGAAGCTTACACAATGCACCACAAGCCCAAACTTCCACACGGTGTGGTTCCTCTTTATCTATGGCACTCCTGCTAGCATGACTCACGTATAACGTCAACACTCTGGGCCTCTCTACCGTGTCGGGGCATAGGATTTACTTATGCACAGCGGCACCCTCTACATGTGCCGCTCAGTCGCTTCTGTTGCGGCCCCTTCATATACAGAATTGTCGTTCTCTGCTCCGGCACCTATCCCTGCCACATACCTCTCCTTGCCCTCTCCCTTTCCAGAGCCTCCTTTCCAAATTTTTTTTCCCCATTTCTTGGTAGCTATTTTACAGCCACCGCTGTAAAAGGAAGTGAGGCCACAACCCCTAGCAGAGTGAAAGCCTTCTAAGGCTAATAGCTGGCCAGCAGAAAAGCCCACATAGCTACACCCGTGCCCTGCAAGGAATGCCTAAAATATCACCACCACCATCATCATCATCACAACCAACTTGAATATGCCCACTGCAAGGCAAAGGCCTCTCCCATGTCTCCCCAATTAGCCCTGTCCTTTGCCATCCACAGCCGCCGTATCCCTGCAATCTTCTTAATCTCATCCGCCCAACTAACTTTCTGCCGCCCCCTGCTACCCTTGCCTCCTCTTGGAATCCACTCCGTCACCCTTAAGGAGCAGAGGTTATCTTGCCTTCGCAGTACATGCCCTGCCCAGGCCCACTTCTTCCTCCTGATTTTGACTAAGATGTCATTAACCCGCATTTGTTCCTTCACCCACTCTGCCCGCTTCCAGTCTCTCAATGTTACACCTATCATTTTTCTTTTCATAGCTCACTGCAATGTCCTTAACTTGACCTGAATACTTTTGTTAACCTCCACGTTTCTGCCCCATAGGTGAATACCGATAAGACACAGCTATTGCATACTTTTCTCTTGAGGGATATTGGTGAACTGCCATTTATGATCTGAGAGAACTAGACACATACGCTCCACCTCATTCTTATTCTTCTAATTATTTCCCTCTCATGGTCCTGATCAGCAACCACTACCTGTTCTGAGTAAAGTATGCCAGTTAGAAAACAAGAAACTGAACCTTGGAACCTCCTTTTTGTTCACAAGGTTTGCCTTGAACACATGTCGGCTCTAAGAAAAAGCAACTGTTTGCATGTAAAAGTGTGAAACTTCTGCAACCTCAAATTTCTGGCGTCCAAAAAGCTTGCTTGGCAGTCTGTATTATCTTTATTACTAAGTGGCTAGTGGGCAGGAACTTGCATGCAACTACGTTTCACCAGTACGGCAAGCTCATTTACTTTAACACAAGCATCAGTTTAATTCAAAATCGCCAATTCAACTCACAAACAGAAGCGCTGGTACCGAAGAAATGAACCTCAAAGCCAACCAAGAAACCAGCCTAGTCACCTCATTTTCTTGGCCTCCCGAACCGTCCGGGCTGGACACTGCAGTGACACGCCAGTACGCTGCAGAGGTTCCACGAGAAGGCTTCCGAAGAAACACACCTGCAAGAACACACAGGAAACGCTTGAATGTCATGAGTGCTACGAGGCAAAGGCGAACTCTCTGTGCTGTAAAACAAATGTTGCCGCTCGACTGCAGCATCGTGACTGTCACAAGGTGTAGGTGTCATCTCATTCTCCCCTTCATCTGCATTGTTTTCTGTGCTTCTCCTCTATGAGCAACTGCCCCCTACTGTACCTCCCAACTATCCCGCAGCAGCAATGCTGTCTAGATTCAATAAGGAAAACACCAGGAAGTCCAAAGGCCAATTTCAGCAAGAATATTCTTTACCTGTAATGGAGCTAATGATGCATTTACCAACCACCAAACATCAGCTTACGGATACGCCAAATCAACGCAGATTGAACCAAAGCTGATTTAAGCACTCTACAGGAAAGCAGCTATCCACTAAATTTAACTCCAGATCAGGAGCTAAAGAGAAGTGAAGTAAAAAAAATGCATTTCACAAAAACTTAAGCAGAGGTGCCGAATGAGCAAGCAGATTTTCATGAAGCATTTGACTCTAGCCCCAGTCAAATTAGGAACTTCTATGAGGCGTCCATACATGTAATGTCATACATTAGATACCTGTGACTAACATGTGCAAGAAATGATGTTTATTTTCCAAGCCTGCACCACACATCCCAAATTAATGCCATTTATCAGAATGAAAGCTACTCATAAGCTTGAATCCATTCACACCAATACTGCAATACTAAAATCGCCTTGCACAGAATAAAATTCTTTTTAACCTGGAAAACTAGTTTTAAGCCAGTGCAATAGCAAAACAGTACCAGTCGGAGATGCAAGCAGAAACGGTGCCTATATCATCAAGTGTGCTGTGGAGATGCCTCATTTGACAGTTATGAATAAAATTTTAGCTGCTTGATAAGATGCTGCTGGAAATTGAATAATATGCTACTGCATGTAGGAGACTGCAACTGCAGAACAGTACTCATTCCATAAGCGAAAGAGCCGAGGTAAATTTATCAAACTGTAGATACCTCATGCCAAATGTCATTGAGCTTGCTCACGCAGCCTGACATCGAAAGGCTTTACAGCTAAGGGCGTGAGAGGGCTAGAGTCAACTGCTGCTAATCTGAACCCTCTAAGAGGACCAAAAGTTTCTTAATATTATATGTAGTTCGTGAAAATCTTTTTTTAGGAGGACAGTTATCATAAGAGCCGAATATTCGAAAAATAGTTTTTTCACTTTCTAGATTACACGAGTTTGAATTACCCAGAGTCCACTGTAATGCTGCTGTAGAACCTTGTTAACATGAAGCCCGTCAGAATGCAACATATTCTAATTAGGTGGGTTTAAGAATTGTCGAAACCTGAAGGTAAGCAAAGGAGGCAAGTACAAAATGTTGTCTAACCGCTTGTGGCACTGTTAAGAGTCGCTATGACTGCACACAGTAAAGCTGCGGCTGAAGTTAAACGAACAACTCTTCCTCCATCGGGAGCTCATTTCGACTCATTATGGTTGCCACATCAATGCCGGTTGCCCAAAATTTGGTCAGGCTGGTTTCGATATCTGAGGGATATTTTCGATGTTACCAGCGCACCAGGGCAGCGGCCAAGGTCAGATACGTCAGGTTAATGGTGCAGAGCAGCTTTAACTAAGGTGCATGCGCAAAACAGCAACTGTTGGTTAAAGAGAAGCAACAAGAAGAGTGTGTATGCAGTCTATCTCGACTATCCAGGCACTGCACAGCACAGCGTATTTTGTATCGATGAACTCGGTGCACCACACGAGGTGCAAGAGATGAAAACTATATTCTTTATTGGTGCCGGAACCTAATGCCACCAAATGCTGATCAGGCACCGGTGAACCACAAAGGGTCGCCATGACCAGCACAATGTCACCGTGCTGCGCACCAGTGCTGCCACTAATTGCACAATGGTGTGGGAAGCAGTGAAAAGTACAATATTAGACATCGCGCTACTTAATGTAGACTTGCGCTCTAAAATAAGCGGTATGACATTGTGTTACTATAGCAGAACTCAGGTGTTACCAAGTCTGGGTGACGGCAAACTTGGCAGTTCCCACATAGCACGTCTTTGAATTAACTGAGCCAGAGCAAGATGCTGGCTCAAATTATTTGGTAGAACTTACATTACAATCTAATGAACCTTAGAAACGTTTTTAATTATCCTGGATCTCGAATCAGCCGACGCTGACTTATCGAGGTTTCAATGTATACTTCTGTGCCTGTGTGGCATGGTTACACAGCAAAGAGAACCACGAAAGCAAGGAAGTTTTGGGCAGCTCAGCAGATCTTGCATACCTTTCGCAGTGCTCCGCTGACAGCTGAGTGCTGAACAGAAGGTGGGGTGTCAAGGGCCAAGTCGACCAAGGTGTCCAGAAGCATGGCCTGGTTTTCTTCGGGCAGCTTCTTCACCAAATCCTTGCTGACCTGCACATTGTGGAATGCAGAAGTCTCACTGCGTGCAGAAGCACTTAACAAACTAGTCGTTTTTTATATAAGAGTAGCAATCAGGGATACCTAATCATTTTAACCTCTCAGAACTCCATACTCCAAAAGATGCTAATAAACCCTTGTTTCTTGGCTTAGATTTCTTTGTGCCTAAGATGCATGCAAAAAAGGGCACGTAGATGCATGACCCGTCAAAAAGAACATACTGGCTAGCTGCCGAATGCTAGAACCTGCTGTGAGTACTTGTAGGCACGCATGAATTTATAGGTGCTCCTGCTGTGGAGCACTTAAGAGTATGAACAGTCCTCAAAACGAAATATGTAAAAGAAAGGGGCAGAAACATGCATAGATTCAGGTGCTCAGGGAACCTAAAAAAGCACTCCAAGGAACCAAAAGGTTCTGCAGGAACCATTCTAAGGAGCCATGCTGCAGGCTCGTGTCTTCTGACAAAAATAAAGAACCCACAAGCGCAAAAAAAAAAAAAACCTGCTCAAAGATGAGCAGGTGTTTAGCAATAGGCAAGATTCAATGCTTGAAGCACCACGGTGGCTACCAATGCAGCGCCTTTTCCAGCACCTCCACTGCTCCCTCCGCATCGGCCAGCCGGGTTACCCGGGGGTGTTGTACTTGGCACAGCAGGCCCTCAGCAGTAGCGCCTGACTGGAGGGCAGCGGTGTCGCAAGTGCGACGTCACGGTCTTCTGGACCAAGGGTTGTCGAGCTCAACTTCACAGCTGCTTACAAGGCAGCCTGGAATTTATTTATTTATTTATTTACTCAAATACCCTCAGGGCCCGAAGGCATTAAAGAGGGGAGTAGGAAGGACATACAGTGGGTCCGATACAGTGCAGCAGAAAAGCAAGATAGAAG
This sequence comes from Amblyomma americanum, assembly GCF_052857255.1. Classification (NCBI taxonomy): domain Eukaryota; kingdom Metazoa; phylum Arthropoda; class Arachnida; order Ixodida; family Ixodidae; genus Amblyomma; species Amblyomma americanum. Next base: position 47,015,257 of record NC_135497.1, read on the forward strand.
AAATGAAAACGCGGCGAAAAATGAACAAAACATAACACAAAATAAGGCAAGAGAAGGCAAAGGGGAAAAAACAGCAATTCCCAAAAAAAGAGATCATTTCCGGCCGACAGCAAAAAGACAACGAAAACGAACGCAAAACAAAACTGACTAAAACCTACAAATAAAGATTACATAGGGCAGTCTTAAAAGAACTTGGATTAGAAATATCGACAATGTGCCTGGGAAGGTGGTTCCAACTGTCAGAAGTTTCAGGGACAAAAGAAGAAAAAGCGTGTTTAGTATGGAATGACGGAACACCTACTTTGCGAAGATGATCAATGCGGCCTGAGATATATGTAGGGGTAGTTAGTAGCCAGCTCTTAAGGAAGGGTTTTGTAGTAATAGATCTTATGAAATAGGCATGAGCGTGAAATTTTTCTGCGGAGTGAAAGAGCTGGCAATGATAAAGTAGTTTTCATAGCAGTAACACTGGAGATATGGTGATACAGTTAAAACTCGATTTAACGAAGTTGAGGGGAGCCGTGAATTATTTCGTTAAATCGAGAACTTCGTTAAATTGAATGAGGCATTTCTTGGGCACATAATTCAGTACATTCGATTACAGTAAAACCTCGTTAAAATGTACCCGCTTAAACAGTACTTTCATTTTAAAAGTAGTAAAGTCAAGTCCCCGACTGAGCACCCATTGAACATAATGCATCCGCATGAACCGTACCAGCTTATCGCGGTCGTATCGGTTAGCACGTACCATTTTCACTTTTCGTCGCACTCGCGCGTGACGAATTCACGCCGGTAGCACCGACCCAAAGGACGGTTCGGCTAGCGGCGCAACAATCTTCCCTAAATACCGCCGACGGGACGGCAAGCCACACAGCTAATGACAAATTGGCGCCAAAGTTGGTAATCATACAACTAGCGCAATCTTTGGGGGTCCGTATGGTCATCGTCATGACCCCCCGCGCTACTTTCGAGTGGGTAGCGCCAACACCACGACCGGCGCCGCTAGCGCGTATGAAAAGAAACAACAAAAATTCTTACTCTACAAGAAAGGCCCGAGGGGACTACAAATTTATTTTCCGCCAAAGAACTCGGTGATCTTTGCCTGCGTGCGCTTTGTGAGCAACGGCCGCACCGATTTCTCGTAGGTCTGAAGTGCGTCCAGCGCGTCTTCCGTCCCCTCGTGTGCGCCGGCAAAATGTCGCAGCAGATCGAGAGCATCCATCACCTGACCTGGTGTCGGCACGGGAGCTTCGGCACCTGCAGGGTCGTCGGCAGCGTCTTCAGCTGTCACTCCCTCCACGCTTCCTACAAGCCGCAACATATCGGCATCAGTCAAAACTTCCGTTGTGACTGCGTTTGCGTCGGCGTTCACGTAGTCTGAGAAACTTATGCCTGTGGGCACTTCATCCACTGAGCGAAGGTGTTCCCAGGCATCTTCATCCTCGTGCACGAGCTCGCGCAGTCCGGACCAGCTTCGGCAGTTTCAGGGCCTAGTGTACCGAAACCGGCAGTCCTGAAGCCGTTGACAATTATCGACGGCCTCAATGCTCTCCACACACCACGTCCGCGGTCACGATAGCAAGGCTAGACTGATGGAGGCCTAACAAGCTGAGCTTGACAAAGACGTGCGTTCAAAGGCACGGGGAAATCCGCACAAGAGCGAACACAGAGCACAACACACAAACACACACACAAAAAAAACACGCGAACTGCAACAGCGCCATCTATGAAATGTGGCACTTTTTTACTGCTGGCGCCATCTCGTGAGCGCGACTCAAAATTAAAACTCGTTTTGCGCCGCGCAGTTTGAAAAAAGCGACGGGATGAAGATGCTCCGCGCTGTTACCGCTGACTCGCAATCAATAAATTTTGGGGTGCTGTCTACAAAATAGACCAAAAATTAACACTTTTTCACCTTTATTTCTCGAAAAAAGGTTCGTTAAATCGGGACAGATCACGGAATCGGTTTCGTTAGTTCGGGTTAGTCAAAGCATTGAACCCTATGGGCGTCTGAGGGGGAATTAGGATACCTTCGTTAAATCGAGATTTTCGTTAAATCGGGTTTCGTTAAATCGAGTTTTGACTGTAATTGGAAAGTATGAAACGTGACACACGGTTTTGAACAGATTCGATTTCAGTAGCTAATGATGACAGGTCAGGGTCCCAGATAGATGCTGCATATTCCAATTTAGGCCGAACAAGTGTTTTATATAGGAGCAATTTTATTGAAGTAGAAGAAAGGGAGAAGTTTCTGCGCAGGTACCCCAACATGCGGTTAGCATTGTTAGCAATAAATTTCACGTGCAGATTCCAAGAAAGATTAGAAGTTATGTGCACACCAAGGTACTTATACGACGGCACAGTTTCAAGAGGGATATTATTAAGGTCGTAAGTGGCTATTCCAGTGTTACATCGAGAAAGATGCAAATGTTTACACTTATTATTGTTAAGTTCCATGTGCCATAATTTGCACCATTCTGAAACTTGGTTGAAGGACAGAAGTGTCAGAGTCACTGTTAATTTCACGGTAAATAACGCAATCGTCGGCAAAAAGATATACGGAAGAAGCAATGTTGTTAGGCAAGTCATTAATATAAATGAGAAAAAATAGGGGCCCTAGGACAGAACCCTGGGGAACGCATGAGCCCACTGGAGAGTAACGAGAGTTGGATTTATTAGCAGTCACGTATTGAGAACGATTAGTTAGGAAAGACTGAAGCCACGAGACGATGTTAGGGTCGAGATTGAGATTATTTAATTTGAAAAGTAGCAATTGGTGAGAGACTTTGTCAAAGGCTTTGGAGAAATCAAAGAATACAGTCGCCGACCGATTTTTTAGACTCAAAGGGACCCGAAAAATGGTCCGAATAATCGAACAGTCCGAAAAATCCGTGAAGTAAATCACTTTATTGAGATGAAATCGCCTTAAAAATGTCACTGATTTTACCTTGCGGAAAATTTCTCTTGCTGGCAACGATTTGCGCCAAGGTTGTGCTTTCACTGTACATGCTAGGCAGCAAGGTCACCGCATTTAGTTGGAATACTTCCCACGCTTCTTTGACTGACCCGGCGGGACCATGTTGTCCACAACCCGAGTGTGCACCACACCGCTCGTTAAAGGGACACTGAGGAGAACTCTATCATTTTTTTTTTGTTAGCAAAATCTGATACTTCGGCATTTCATGGCTTTGTTGCCGCTTGTCCGGGCGCGAAAGATGCATTTATTTCAAAGATATTTGGATTCGGAGTTGAGAAAGTTTTTCCCGCCGCTCTGATTCAAACTCGAGAACTCTTATGACGACATGGAGAACTCTTATGACGTCACAGAACGGAGTGACGTGATACGTGACGTAAACGCAGACTCCGTGATTTCTGACAGCTAGCGGTGCGGTGCGCAACCTTCCTTTGCCAGCCTCAGAGATTCGTCGCTTCCATGAAGTAAGGAAAATTCCTCCAAGGTGGCGCCTCTTGTCCTAGGAAGTCATCACGCTTGTACTTGCGAGATTGGCCTGTGGCGGCGACACCTGTATTTTGGTTCTTGCTATTTTCTACATTACAAGAGCTTTGTTTTCAGTAAGAGTGGCGTTTTTGTGATTAGGAGCTGCTATTCTATCGATACAAGCCAACTTCAATTTCTCCTCAGTGTCCCTTTAAACACACGCAAAGATAAGGCACTTTTCTTTCAAAGCTGCGGAACCGCCGGACGCAATCACAAAACGGCGAACAGATGTAACTTCGTGAAGACTGAGCGCCACTCGGTCAACGCGGTCAGAGAAACCCAATTGACGAAACGGCGAATGGCGAACGCATGAGTCCCACCGCGGTGGATCAGTGCTTAGGGCGCTCGGCTACTGATCCGGAGTACCCGGGTTGGAACCCGACCGCAGTGGCCGTGTTTCGATGGAGGTGAAACGCAAAGGCGCCCGTCTGCTGTGTGATGTCAGTGCACATTAAAGATCCCCAGATGGTCGAAATTATTCCGGAGCGCTCCATTACGGCACCTCTTTCTTCCTTTCTTCTCTCAGTCCCTCCTTTATGCCTTCCCGCTAAGATGTGAGATAGCTCCGGCACAATTTCCTTCCCCTCAACAACCAATTTTCAACATATGGGACAAGCGATAACTGCCCGCGACGACGTCGGCGACAAAAGCAAGTTGACAGCGATGACAATCCGGCTGCCACCTCGAAGTGTCAGAGATCGCAGGGACCTCTATTGGCAACAATGAGGTAGCGAATGTGTGTCAAGCCAAGCCAACCTCAGCATAAATCCACCTCAACCCAAGATGGCACCTTTTGCGCCGGCGAAAAAGCCGATAAGATGGCCGATTTTGGCCCGCAGGCAACTGAAATTAGTCCGAAAAATCGAACTTTCGGACTTTTGAAGTCCGAAATGTCCGTCGCAAATATGTATGCGCTTCTATGGGGCAACTGACGGTCCGAAATATCCAACAAGTCCGAATTATTGGAGTCCGAATTACCTGTCGGCTACTGTATACAGTCAGCTATGGAACCCCGGTCAAGAATGAAATGAAGATCCTGTGTAAAGCATAGAAGTTGCGTCTCACATGAGAATAATTTACAAAACCCGTGTTGGCAATGACTGAAAAAAAGAATTTGACTCAAGAAAATTGGCAAGGTGAGAGCAAATGACATGTTCCATGATCTTACAAGAGATGCTAAGAAGTGAAATGGGTCGATAATTATTACGAGTTTGTTTGACACCAGCCTTGTGCACGGAAACCACCTTGCCCACCTTCCAGTCGCTAGGAGTACAGCCAGACACAAGAGATTGTTGAAAGAGTTCAGCAAGAATAATAGCACTGTACACTTTGGTATTTTTCATAATTTTCGAGTTTATGCTATCCACTCCGCATGATGATGACGTCTTAAGCTGATCAATTATTTTTTCGATGCCAACAGAATCTATTATAATGGGGTTCATAGACAAGAAGTCGTGGGGTGGGTAAAGAGGAATTGTGGTAATTAAATCGTTAGGAAAAGAAGCTGTAAACACATCATTAAGAACATCAGCACACATTTCACTGGGAATTACTTGATCGTCTAAAGTTTTAAGATTAATTGTAAATCGATCAGTTTTCTTAACCACGTCCCAAAATTGTTTGGGATTATTTAATAGCATCGACGGGAGAGTATGACTAAAAAATGACTATTTAGCTATAGCTAGTTTTAGTGCTGACTTATATTCAGATGCAGCGGAGTGATAAGCATCCAACCAGAGCACAGAATTGGACAGTTTGGCGGAACAAAACAGACGTTTCTTTTTGTTTGACAGCCTTTTCAGTGAAGAACTAAACCAGGGCAAACATTTGTTAGTTAATTAAAAAGGTTCCATTTAATTTCGTTTGGACACTCGTGAAAAGACGGTAAGTACACATCGATAAAACCAGCGAGTTCACGATTTATGGCCCTAAAGTTGGCATTTTTGTATTCACGGATGGATGTATTTAGAATCGTTATTTTGGCGTGGTGACACGACGTTCAATGAAAAATGAAGCATACAATGATCACTTAAGCCCGGCAAACAAGATATTAGAGCAACAAGATCAGGCAACATGGTAAGAATAAGGTCTAACAAGTTCGACGATGAAGATGTAATGCGGGTAGGCTTAGTAACAAGTTGGGAGAGATTAAAGTCGGCACATAAGCGCAAAACACCATCGCACTCCGTAGAAAAAGGGTCGGCATAAGAACGTACATTGGACCAAATAATAGTTGGAAATTTGAAGTCTCCAACCAAAAGAATAGGAACATTTGGAAAGCGAACGGTAATCGTGCAAACAGTGTCATGAAGTTCTTCAATGAAAGTGGCAATGTACGAGGGAGGGCGATAGCAAACGCCCAAAATCAATTTTTTCACGCGCGTGCGCAGTTCAACCCAAAGAAGTTCTAATCTAGTAACAACATGAACAGGAGAAGAAAAAAGTGTGTCAGCAACAGCTAACAAAACACCACCACCGTTTCTGTCGCCCCTGTCATACCGATAAGTGGTAAAATGTTTGTGGCAATGGAATATTTCCGAGCTATCAACTTCAGCTGAAAGCCACGTTTCAGTAAAGCAAACGATGTCGGCATCACATGCGTCGATAGTCGCACAAAGCTCATCACGTTTAGGCAGAACACTACTAATAATAGTACTATACAGAAATGATAATGAGCGATTGGACAGTGACGGGTGCCCACTACGCCTCGCGCATCGTTAATCTGCGGGCGATTCGGATGAAAGGCATCCAACACCGTGAACTTCAGAAACCCTGTCGTTAAGCTGATCGTAACAGTAACACCTACCGTTCATGTAAAGCTTATTATAGCGCAGTTTGAATTTAGACTTTTGAGCGATACCAAATTCAACGAGTTTTTTCCACGCCTGCCGAGTCATGAGAGAATAATCTTCACCTACACTAATGTCATTATCTTTCAGTTTAGAACTTCAGAAGAAAATTTTTTGCCTTGTTTTAAAAGATGAGAACTTCGCAATAGCTGGCCTGCTTTTCTCTTCAGAAAAAGCTCCAAGTCTATGACCCCGTTCAATCGATAGTTCCGACGGTGGCAAATTCAAGGCTGATGAAAGTACATTCACTAGTTTTTTTTCAGTCTCATCCCAGGACTCAAAATTGGCATCAGAAAGGCCATAAAACAGAAGATTATCAAGGCACTGCTTATGTTCAAGTTCCGCCTGATTAGCCCTCAGTTTCGAATTTTCACTAGCTACGCTATCAGCAATACATCGTAATCGTTGGCACTCCTTCTGCAAAGATCCACTGGTAGCAGGTTTGCCTTCAACCACAGTTAGCCTACTATAAATATCAAATAAACGATTCTGAATTGCCTCCTGACTTCTCTTGATTTCATTGACAGTACTGATTAAGGGGGGACATGGCTCTTTGGCACCGAAAATCGGCCCAAAAATCAGATTTTCAATCTTTTCATTTTCGTGTTCCTTGCACCATTCCGCATCTGTATGCAAATTTTCATCATTATACCCCACGTAATTAAGAAGTTATAGCAATTTAAAAATGCAGTACCACACCCACTGCCCTTTAAATTGTGGACAAACGACCCCCAATTTCGATCGCCCGGCGCATCGAAACTACGTGCTCTACAGCGGCCATTTTGGTCTCGTTCGAAAGCGCGGGCTTTCGGCTTATTTTTTCTTGCGAGCAGCAACCCTGTACATGCCGCCTTCGCCAAAAAAACGAAAGAAAAAATAAATAGCGGCGCGCGCTGCTATTGGCCGGTTTAGGCACGTGATCAAAATTGCGTCGTCTGGTTGGTTCCAGCAAGCTAGCCATGGAAAACGGACGCCTGGCGACGCCATTTTGTCTTTTTGCCGACCACGCTAGTGCAATGCGAGAAACATGCCAGGAGGCGCGAAGAAGTACCGCTCTGTGCACAAGTTCGGGCGAAAGCGTGCAAAAGGAAAAAAAAACGGGTTAATGACGCGACATTGTTGAATACTGTGCAACAAGCAAGCGCCAGTGGTACGGGATTGCGTGACGGCCACGTTGTGGACGGCGACGCTTCTCCGTCTCCGCTGGATAACGGCGGTGTTCTTGGTGCCGATTGTAGTCGCGTACGAATTGACACCGCGCCTGTCACTAACAGTGACATAACTCAAGCGAGTGCCCGTGAGCAGTCTACACTTGATCGACTGGAATCAATGCCGGCGACGGCACGAAAGACCGCGCTGTTCGCCGATGCAAGTGGTGCGTCCGCAGGATCAGACGCAGACGGAAAAGCCTCCTATGCAATAATTGACCTCAGCGTTGCAAACGTCCTCTTGGATGCCATGCGGTGCAAAACGTGTCACGGATGTGTGCGGTTGATTACCAGCGATCAGAGCTATGGCCTCGCCGTGAAACTGATCGTGCTATGTGACAACTGTGGTGAGATTGCGGCCGAGTGGAACTTGCGGAGGGTTGACGATGAGAAAAAGTGCAATCCTTTCGAGCTCAATATTCTTGCTAGTCAAGCAATGCTGTCCACCGGTAACGCCCAGACAGCAATGAACGATATCTTTTCGGCGATGGGATTGTCGCGGTGTGGCATGCACAACAAGACGTTTCAACGGCACTTGAAAAACACACTGCAACCTGCTGCTACTCAAGCAGCCGCGGCAGCTATGGCACAGGCCGCGCAGGCAGTGGCGAAGGTATATGACGACTTGTGTTTTGGACACAGGGGGAACATTGCCATGTGTTATGACGGCACATGGATGACGCGCGGGCACTCGTCACATATAGGCGTCGGTGCCGTAGTGGAACTCTTCACTGGTTATGTGCTCGATTATGTGCTGCTGTCAAACTTTTGTCTGGGCTGCGAAACTGGCCCACAGCTAAACACTGACGGCTATGAACTCTGGAGATCGCGCTACGAGTGCCAAAAGAACACCAACTGCAAGGCTAGCCAAATGGAGGTAGAGGCAGGCAAAATTCTATTTGAGGGGTCTCTACAGCGCCACAACAGGCGCTACACAACGATGTTATGCGATGGGGACAGTCGCACGTTTAATGCCCTTCAAGATGCTAAAATCTATGGCTACATTGAAGTAGTCAAGGAGGATTGCATAAACCATGTGCACAAGCGTATGGGAGCAGCTTTGCGCAACCTCTTGCAGAGGCACAAGGGTGCAGGAAAACAAAGTCTTGGTGGCAGAGGAAGGCTCACAGCTGATCTAGTTGACAAGCTAGCTATATATTATGGCCAAGCGCTAAGGTCAAATGTAGGTAATGTGGATGCCATGAGCGCCGTGATGGCAACATATTACCACATCACGTCTACTGATGACTGCCCCAATCACACTTTGTGTCTCACTGGTGAGCAGTCTTGGTGCCGCCACAATGCTTCAAAAGCAAAAGAGGAGCCCGAACCGAAGCATAAGTACAGTCTGCCAAGCGATGTGGCTGAAGCTCTTTTGCCTGTGTACAGTCGCTTATCAGAGAAGAGCCTGCTGCAGAGGTGCATTCGGGGGAAGACCCAGAATTCAAACGAGAGCTTCCACTCGACCATCTGGACCTTGATCCACAAAGAGCGGCATTCGTCACTGTTTGCTGTGTAAGCAGCCACAGCAGAAGCTGTGCTGCGCTTCAATGCCGGCTGCAAGCATACAACAACAGCAATTCTGCAAGAATGCAACGCGAACGTGCCAGCAACTGTCTCCAGGAGAGCTGAAGAAAAGGACTTGCGCCGTAACGCGTGTTCTGCGAAGAAGCGGGCGGCTTCGCTTGGCTTTGCTAAAGCGGAAAAAAAGAAGCGCCGCGACAGCATGCACCCTGACTATGCTCCTGGTGCATTTTGAAAGCATGCAAAGGTCCTTGGGGTTTTCTTTCGTGATTAAATATGCTGTGAGGCTTGAGTGCTTCTCACAATCCCCCAATTTTGGTGGTGTTGCATTTTTGAAAGATTAATATCTCCGGTCTTGTTCTTGCTATTGCTATAATTTTTTTTTTTTTGCTAGAAAGAGAACCTAGTGAGTCACATGACACCAAGGTAAATGCAATGACCACAAGAACAAATTTATTGAGAAGGTTATCTGTCTAGGGTACCTAAATGGACCTTTCCTTTCAAAAGTTTCCTATTGCATAACTTAGGCTGAAATTGGCATAAGCCACTAATTTTTGCTTTAGTTCACTTTCCACTAGTTTCTGATCATGTTGACATATCAATCATTGGCATAATTTACATGTAGATACTGTGAGATGTTTTTTCTCGTTTTCTCAAAACTGCAATTTTCAGGGTTCTGCAATTTTGGAGGAGCGATATCTCTTAAACTATTTGTGCTACAGTGCATTAAGACTAAAATATGTTCAGTTATTACAAGGCAACATTTACAAAATTAATTATCAATCTTGGGTGCCAACCGGGGCTTTTTGTCACTAAGGTTTTACTAGGTGTAACTTTGGCTGAAATTCTTCTAGCACATTAATTCTTGTCTTGTTGCACTCTATGATCCTTCTAGATCACTCTGGCAGGTCTATTCTCATCATGCCATAGAGTATTTAGTAATTAGCCCACCTCCAAATGAGCAACATGAATTAGGTGGAATTTTGAAAACTATTTCGTCTACAAGAAAACTAATCAGATATTTGAAATCAGCATGCAAAACTACACAAATGGTGCAAGCTTCAACCAGATCCACCTATAAATAAGGAAAAAAAGTTCTAAGAGGGGTGTCCCCCCTTAAGTAGACTTGGTCTTTCTCCATTTTGTTGGTTCGAATATTCATATCCTGTAGCAACCCAAGCATATCACTTAGCTGCCTCTGCTGTGCATCGTCGTCATCTCCTGCATCGTGGAAACCGGTATTCCATCGCGGTCCTGGGTTTTCTTCCACATCACCAGACAGCAGAAACTGCTCTTTAACAACAACGCAGTCACATAGCAAAGACAAAAGTATTCCCGGGCGTGGGAGCAGCAACAAGCAGGCATTGTCCGATTTACTTGCGTAAAGACAAGAGTCATGACTGACCAAGCAAAGAAACGGACGAAATTGAAGAGCCGCATCACGTAGCCGCACCACTGAACAGTTCCGGGACACGCCAGCAGTTCTTATCGATGAGGAGTGTTGATGACATAGTTGATCCGGATGCCTTGATCCACGAGGAGGCGGTCTAGCAGGGTTGCCAGTGATGGTCAAAGTCTTCACCGTGAAAGCTGGCGAAACTTGTTGGCGAGTCGTTGCATTCCCGTGCTTCCGAAGTGTACAAGGCGCCAAGCTGGAGACATGAAGTAACCTGGGCAAAGAAACGGACGAAATTGAAGAGCCGCATCACGTAGCTGCTCCCACGCCCACTGAGGGTGGCAGGGTGGCAGTCAGTCATGCACCTATGAAGCAAACAGTGAAAGGAGGCAGGTGCTTCTGGCAAGAAGAATGTGATGCACCCTACCCCAAAGCAGGGCCACTGTCACTTGTGATGTAGCAGTGCCATACTCTACTTGAACACAGGGACCCCGTGATCAGTACCTTGCGCACTTCAATTCAATTTTATTTACCTTGGAACATACACATTTACAAAAGTGGGCAACAAAAGCATCTGGACCCTTAGCCAGTTGCTAGTTTGGGTCCATGCAATGAGTGCACAAAATAGCATACCTGGGCACTAGTAACAAATAATTGTAAAACTTACTTGTTAGATCAGCAAGCCTGGTCCCATTTATATAATCACTCTCCTTTTTGTGTCTTCAGGCAGTAAGCACTCATAAAGAAAAAAATACAATGTTTGTTCATATGCTCCATAAGCATAGCTTGTTGAAAGTCCACTCTCCAATGTCATGGGAATGCAAGGAAGATGATGAAGACCATGCAGCCAAGCCACATTTCATCACCATCACTGGTCGCCTCCGCACGAGACTCAAGCTTAGGCTGCTGGCATACGTCGGTGGTTCCTGCCTACACTACCTTAACTGCTTTGTGCGCTAGTCTATTCTCCCCCGTCAATAAGTCCCCTCTTCAGAAGTTGCAGCCCGTCAAAAAAAGTCCATTTAGCGGGAAAAGAAGACTAGTAGCCATCTTGACTACAAGCAATACAGATGTACACAAACACACAGTTGCTCAATGACAATCTCACTGTGTCTGTACCATACATATGCTACACCCACTTCAGGCATGCTCAAAACAGACCAAAGTATCCACTAATGATTTTCTTATACTGAACATTAAACTCTTTTTCCACTAGGTTAATAAACTGCCAAGTAAAGGTAGACAATGCTGCTTTCTGAATAGTTCCTGAACTGCATTTGCCATTTAACTCAATTTACGCAGCCCTTCAACATTTCCAAGTATTTGAAGCTTCAATACCTTTCAAAATTAAAAATATCTCTGTTCATCCCACCTTGTAGCCAAATGCTGCGGCATTTAAAGCATCTTGCAGCTGTCACGTCTATTAAAAGAGTATAGACAACGCATTTTGGTGGCATGTTGTGTTCTTCGCAGTGATGTGTAGGACATTACTATAGATGGCTCACCACGTGGTATTTCCGTTCCGCAGCTAAATAACTTATAATATAATTTTCCTCCCATGCTCCCTTGGTTTGAGTTTCGGCAGCTCTGTGATGTCAGTTTCGCATGCGTAAGGCATAAAAAAAATGCAAGATAACTGCTGCTGCTTCATGCGTTGTCATTCCAGCTCTTGAGGTGGACTGGCTTTAACGTATTGAATTAAAATGATGAAGCAGTGATTACATCGCATTTTTTGTGATGCCTTGTGTGAACTGAAACTGCAAGTTGGCATCATTCAGCCACTGAAAGTGAAACTAAAACAGCATGAGAGAGAAATGAGATTTTAAATTATTCAGCAGTTGTAGGTGAATGCCATGTGGTACTCCACGTATACTAATGCCTGGCGCATCATTAGAAAGAAGAAAACACACATCCAAAAATTAGCTGTCTATACAGCTTTAATTAACTAAATTAACCAACACAAGGAAGCAAGTCATTTGTTCTGACCACCAAAATGAACCAAAGGCAACCTGCACCCACATCTTGTAAGCAGCAACCAATGCCACTATCAGTAGTGGTGCGAATGGCGAAAGCTTTTACAGCGAGCTTTGTAGCAGAAAAAATGTCAATACAAAGCAGCTTCCCAGTGTTTTGCAACAACCTAAAGCTGAGAAATAAAATAAAAATGCTAAATTATACCTTTAATGTGAATGTATCTATTCACCACAAGCACAGATACCAGAGTGCCTCACTTCTGCTGAAGTATACTGTGTAATGTCAGCACCAGCTAAGGAATCTCCAGGTAGTCAAAATTTATCCGGAGTTCTACACTGCAGTGCTTCTCAGTGCTCGGGTGGAGCTTCAGGACATTACCTACTCTCACCAGGCCAGAAATATGCTAAACAGGCAGCTCAGGCACACAGATAAAAATTGACAAAAAAATTTGATACCGAGCTTTGCCTGCACATTCTAAATGTTCAAAGACTGTGACACTTCCAAGTGGCATTTACTGCACCTTGCTGCATACAATTGATTTGTACAGTTAAACTGCAAAAGGGGGCATGCCATTTGCTTTGACTGGCGATATGAATGGAAGGCAACTCACACCTATGTCTTGTAAACTACTATCTGAACCTTTATCTCAACGCAACCAATGAAAACTACTTTTGAGACAAGGAAGTAACGCAATGAGCAACTCAACCAATCTCAAAAGAAAGCTGTCAAAGCAAAGCTCTCTTACTTTCCATTCTGAAATACTTTGCTACACAAAAGACATTACATCAGCCTTAACACACGTGGCACAACCAAAAGCCCTCGAAGCAAAATAGGTAAAAAAACCAACACTGCAGTGATGGCCTTGACCATCTGCTTAGTACGGAGGAGGTGCAGGGTTCGATACCCAGTGCCACTACCCATCAGTTTTCTAGCAGATACAAGTTTCTCCTTGGCCTGGTGCTCAGCTTTCTCTGGGGTGAAATCTTAGGGAAAAAAAAACCTAGTCTTTGACTCCCACATCGTGCAGACCAAAAACATGACAGCCACTGTGCACCTTTGTCGCAGTGGCTTTCTGCCACCGAAATCAAAGCCCCCCGTCGTCATCATCAATAGTCCACACACCTTGGAGTCAACGTGCGTCACCAGTTGGAGTATGCCATTCTGCATCGCCACAGGAACCTGAGGGTGGTTCAAAAGCACCAGGAGTGTATTCTGCTTCTTCAGGCCATGACTCCATGTGACTATCAGCTCCAGCAGCTCCCTGCATGCAGGCACGACACAGAGCAAGGCTTTTCAGACACTTCATCAACAGCTACTGTTCATAAATGATGGCCAATTTTTCAAGCAGCTCCAGTCGGGGACTGCGGAACACTGTGCTGTCCTGGCACTAATCGACGCCTTGCTCGTTTGACATATATACTTGTGTAAGGGCTGTGTTAGTGCAAGGGCCGCAACCACGGCTTGGCAGCCAATAATTTAGAAAGAAATAAAGTCAGCCAAAAGAATTCCACTTCACGTATGTGTCATTTAAACACATGGTGCATTCCACCCGGAGCCAACAGATGGTGAAACCTGCCTACGACACTCTGTACAACCAGTGTGATCATGCTGATGACGTGTTGTTTCGTCAGACTGCCTCACTTTCTACTTGTGAGCAGGGTGTTACACCAAAAAAGGCAGAACGTTATTGGTATTATCTCCAGCAGCACAAAAGTCGGAACAGGGTGCTCCCATGCTAGTGCCGTACTTCCCTGCACTGCCCGCCTGGCTCAGACGCTAGCGGTTGGGCATGCTTCGCATAGAAGTCGCAGCAAAGATGCTTTGAAACTAGTCGCCGTTTATCATAAAAGGCATAACCATGCTACCAGTTAAGCACAACACAATACTCTGACATTAAAATGAAGGTACCACTGACGTTTTTCATGCCTTTGCCAGTGAAGCGATCAGAAAAGCGACCCAGGTAAGGCCAGCTCCCACCAATGGCTTCAGATCGCACAAGCTAAGCATTGTATCGAACCTTTGGCCAAACCATCATTACTCTCAGTAAGGTACTATGGCCCAACAGTTGTATGCACATACCTCTGCCAAAGAAGGGAAGGAAACTTTGGCCAAAAAAGTGGCCTACCAGCATCTTATTTTAGGTGGCTCGTGCTGGCTATCAAGTAATATAGCATGTCACTGTGCACTGTACCGTCCATACCTTTAATTAATGCACTATGTACTTAAAAGATTCATCACAGAAGTGCTAATACGTCATAAAAAAACGTGCCACCCCATAAACAGGGCACGGGTTCCATGTAATGGCTGCACACCGTCAAAATCGCAAAGATAAAGAGCAGTCCTTACACGAATGCCCACGGTACTTTTTACCTTTTTTAGTTTCTTTTCATTCTGGCACCTTCTTTGAATTTCAGTTTGATCATACTTCAGCACAATGCACCTGTAGGGACCCTAAAGACAAGCATTGTAACAAGCTACTGTATAAGAAACTTGTGTAAGGGCCGAACTTTTTATTTAAATTTGGGAGTGAATTTTGTAGATGCGGCTCATACACGAATTAAAAAAAAAGTACAGCCACATTTTTTTTCTCAATTATATAGTTCAGAACAGAGGGTGTGGTCCATACATGGGTGCAGCCCTTACATGAGATTATAAGGTATATATTTGTGGATCATCATTCTAAGAAATTTGTCACTCTACATAGGAACAATCGTCCACAGACCAGAAAAAAAAATTCACATCAAAGGCAAGTGCCAAATTAGGAAAAAAAAACAACAAATGCTATTTCACAAAAATGTGCTGGTTAAACTGTCCCTTCCAATAAAAACATTTCCCCAACTTCATCAATTTAACTCAACTTGGGGTAGGCATGATGCTTACGTAGCATTGCTCCTCATAAAAATAAAATGAAAAGAACACGTTGTGAAGGCAATGTCCCTTTACTAGCTGCAATTTAATGTAAAAAATTCTACCAAATTCTTGTCGGGTAATGGAGCAAGCAACCAATTACTTGTTTGGGGTGGCGAGCACCACCTCTGACCTCCCCTTGTTGTCATCACTGAACCTGAAACACCAGCATTCGGGTTAGCAAGCACGTACTCCGTGTCAGCGGCCACTTCTGCAGCATGCTGGTCGATCTCCTTGAAAAGAAGATGGGGCCTGCTGCACCCCTTGTGAGACGAGTTCAATGCCACCTGTGCAGGCTGACAGACAGCTCTCGGATCCCTTGTACTGGCGACAGTAGTGACAGCACGATGGCACTGCACATGCGGACAAAAAAACAGAGTTGTAACTCTCGCTAGTGGTGCTCGTAGTCTACTATATTCGGCTGCCATTCTGTGCTAGATAAGGTCACATGGTGTGGGAACGCAGGATGGCATCAAACATTTTTAGCTTCAAAAATCGAAAAAAAGAGTAAATAAATGAAGAAGAAGCAATAGTGACCTACACACGCAGAGAATAAGCCTCTGCATTCTGTGTTCTCCATACCTATCCACAATTCTTGATTATATTTTATTTCAGCAGAGTTGACTACCAATGTCTTCCTTTTTTGCAGAATATTTCTGCCAGACTTCTTGTGCACCATACAATGCACTGCTTCTGACACCCTCACTATGTAACTTCTTGCAAAAATACCGATCAATGACTTTCGCTGTTTGGCCCTGCGCATCACGGGAGTTAAAAGGTGTGCACTGCAACCAGCCACCACTTTTTCATTTCTCTGTAAACATTTTACTGTGCACAACATTCTTTTTTTCAGTCACAAACCACCTAGATTACAAGAAGCTCCTCCAACCACCGAGTGTATCCCTTAAGCACTCCCATGATTCCCGTCCCTTTTCACAATTCAAATATGCTTCCTTTATTTTTCTTTGCTGTACAGGCCACCATACCCACCAAGATTCTGTTCGGCCAAGATCCACTTGATGTCCTCGGCTGTCTGCAGCAGCTGGGCCGAAACAGCGAGAGCCAGAGACTGAAGCTTCTCCTTTGGAAGGGAGAGTGACGCCCCCTGGCGACCGCTGCTGGCGACGGCACAACAGCTGGCATCCAGGTGCAACAGCCACAGGCCACCCAGGAAGTGCACCTGGGGAAAGCAGGAAATTGAAACAGAACAACGGGCTTAGCCAGAAATGGCAGAGGAGTGCTAATATGTTCTCTGTTCAAGCAAACGGAAGTCAAATAATAATGACAAACTAAATGACTCAGTTCAGCATTTAGAGATATAGTATATCTGCTTTCAACTCAGAACAATCACGAATGCCAGCGTGGCCTTTAAGCAACATACCTGTTTCTTTGTTCAATTATTCATTTAAAGTAAACATTTACATATGTATTCTTTTTCACCATGAGTGGTGAACCCAGTTGTGCTTACGGCACAAAATGCCCTACCCCCCATTTGCAAAAAAAAAACAGATAGAGGGAGAAAATAAAAGGCATCAGAATGACCTAATTGCATCATATTACAAGGAGCATTGCCAACACTGAAACAGCAAAACTCTCGGTTCAACGAACTACAGTCAACTCCTCTTGAAACAAACTCAGTTGGGATGAATTCTCAGATGAGGTGAACAATGTGTGATCATTTGGTTGGTTTCCCATAGGATTTGTGGGATACACGGGTATCCCCTCCTCGTCCCCCGCGCCAGCGGCGACCGTGACCTATACGGGCGCGCTGGCCACCAGGAATGTGGAGAGAAGGCACCCCCGCGACTCTGCTCATTTCCGCCCCAGCACTGACGTGACGTCACGGCAGCGCGTCGCCTTCTGCGGAGAGGGTAGCACGCCTAAGCTTGACGGTAACGATTTGCTGCGAGGGAGGCAATGACCGAGGGGATAAAAGGCGTGATCGCGCGGCGGGAAGGTCTCTCTCGCCGCCGGACCTGACCTAACTACCCCACGGACCCCTTCCGCTGCCCGCCGGCCCCCGAACACCAACGCCGGTCGACGTCAACGACTTGGTGAGCTACTGAACATCTATTTTACGGATAGAACATTCTTCCGCAGTGTGCTTTACCTCGCGTTAGGATAATAAACTGTTTCCTAGCGTGCCCTGCCGTTGCCTATTTCGTCCGGACCTGCCGTGGCTGCGACCCTGCGCCACGGGTTGGGGAAACGTGTTGCGTGCTTAAGTAACGCCTGCGTGTAGCTTGCACGGAAGCTCGCCTTCCCGGCCGGCTGGACGCAGAGTGACCCCATATCTTGTCGCCCGAACGTGGGGCGAACTAGGCAATCGAGCAGTGACCTTTGTTGGAGCGAACGACTACCGTCGCCCTAACAAAGGATGGCAGCCGACAGGAGTGACTTGCAGTCTTTGTTTATGCTGTCAGAGCCAGCGGCACATAACCAGGGCTCCCTACTTGACGCGCCGTTGGAAGGGTTTGAATTTGTGAATCTTGGGCGTTCCACGCGGAATAGCCGAGTAACATCCCCTGACGCGTCGGTAGGACTTAGGCCTGGCATGGGGGGCTCCACATCGGGCGCCTCGCCGCTCCGCGGCGCGAACAATGAGGCGGCTAGGCCACATCATTCGACGCCATCAGCGGCTGCGCCCAACTCCGGGGGTGTTAGTCCGCAATCATCCGAGGTGCTCTTGCAGAACGCAATGCAGGTTATGCAGAGTCTAGCGGGTATTTTGCAAAACAATTTGCAAGCCCCAGCCCAGTCACCACGTGTTAGGATAGACTTGCCTACCTACACGGGGTACCACGACATTGCGGGAGCAAACGAGTACCTCGACCGTCTGCTGCATTATCAGCAAGTGACAGGAATCGCAGACGCCGAAATGCTCGCGCGTGTTGTGCCTGTTTCTTTGACGGAGCAAGCGGCCCGCTGGTACCGACTAGCCGGCAACCGAGCGAGGACAATGGAGGAGTTTTGCGCAAGCTTCCGCGACGAATTCCTTCCCGCAAACTATGAGTGGCGTTTGAGGAGAGAGCTGGAGCTCCGAACCCAGCACCCCGACGAGTCTCTGTTAGAGTACGTCCGAGCGATGGACGAACTTTATCGCCTCGCTGACCCTCGCGCCACGAACACGGAGAAAGTTGAGCGTGTCACGAGACAAGCGCACCCGACTTTCACGGCTTACCTGAGAGGAGTCAGGTTCAGAGATTTGGATGAGCTGGCAGCTGAGGCGAAGCGCATTCAGGGAGACATCCTCTCTGCGCGAGCGTATCGGCCGCCCCCACCCGCATCGCTGTCACTTGAGCCGCGCTGCGCGTGGAATGGCAGCTCAGCCCGCAGCCCCTCCAGAGCTGAAGCGTCAGCACGATTTGCTGACGAGCGTGTCCCAAGGGGTTGGGAGTTGTCCGACCGCGCTTTGGACCCATTCAGCTACGCGTTGCGAACAGCACACGCTGCCGCAGAGCGGAATGAACCGAGGCGAGATCGGGAGGCCGACACGCGGCCCCCACCATCCGCGCCGCGAGTTCGAGATGACCGAAAGGAACGGGGCGACCAGCGCCTAGCCCGTCGGGGCCCGGGCAACCGTTGCTACCGGTGCGACCAGCCGGGACACTTCGCCCGCGAGTGTGGCCGCCCTCCCGCCCGTGACCAAACACGGTCGGGAAACGGCCAAAGCCGCCGGTGATCGACCTTCGATTCCGCGCGGCGTGCACAGAAAACCCCGGTTTGCTAGCGCCTTTGGCATGTCGCGTAGGAAATTCTGTTGACCTGTCAGCGCCGTTCATTGAGCTAACAATAGCTCGAAAGAAATTCACCGCGTTACTAGATACAGGAGCAAGCGCTTCTTTGTTCGGTGACGAGGTGTTAAACCATCTCCGCGAGAACAAAATCCGGCTGAGAGAGTGCGATACCACTTTTCGCCTCGCGAGCGGCACAGCGCAATCAAGCGGTGCAGCTAGGATAGTGGTTCGCTGGGAAAGACGCGTGCGGCGACAACGCCTCGTTCATCTTCCCTGTTTATCCGTTCCTGTAATTCTTGGACGAGACTTCCTAGCCAAGACAGGTATTGTGATAGACATCAGCAGCGGAGGCTACAGGGAGCGCACATCAGGCGCCTTGAAGCCTTTCGCGAAAGCGCCCGCGGTGTCGCAGACCATTCAGACTCCGAACACGGCGCGAGCGGGGGGAGACCGTGACAAATCCACCGCGCCAGCCCGAGATCCAGGAGGCGAGCGGACCATCGCCGCTGAGGGAGAGGGCAGAGAGAAGGTTGCCGCGGTAGAAAGCTGCTCTGCCGCGCAGGGAAGGTCAGCGCACCCCTTGTTGTCGGAAGTGAACAGCGTGACGGAGAGGGAGAAGGCACGTTTGTCATCGCTCCTCTACGAGTACAACGCGACATTCACTGACCGCCCGGGCCTCACTACCCTAGTCAGGCACCGAATAGACACGGGTGACGCACTGCCTTGGAAGTGCAATCCTAGACCAATTAGCTTGGCCAAGAGAAAAGCACTGGACAGCGTCTTAGACGAACTTATCGACACTGGCGTTGTTGAGAGGTCTAACAGCCCTTGGGGCTTCCCGGTAGTCTTGGTTCCAAAGAAAGACGATACATATCGACTTTGCGTGGACTACCGCAAGCTGAATGAGGTTACGAGGAAAGACGCCTACCCTCTACCCACCATTTCTTCCCTAGTGTCCAACCTAGGTGGGGCGAAGTACTTCACAACGCTCGATGCTAGCCGCGGATACTTTCAGGTTGAAATGAATGAGCGGGACAAGGAGAAAACTGCTTTCACTTGTCACAGAGGCCTTTTCCAGTTCAAGAGAATGTCTTTTGGTTTGGTAGGAGCACCCGCTACTTATCAGCGCCTAATGGACCGTGTTCTGGGAGATGCGAAGTGGCAACATGCGCTCGCGTACCTAGACGACATCGTGGTGTACTCGAAAACGTTCGAGGAACACCTGCGCCACTTGAGGGACGTCCTAGAGAGGCTGAGGTCCGCGGGAATCACTTTGAACCCGAAGAAGGCACAGATCGCGGCGACCCGAATAACACTGTTGGGGTTCACGATCGACAGAGGCCGCATTCTGCCGTGCGACGATAAGCTTGAGGCTTTGCTTAAGTTTCCGTCGCCCACAGATATAGCCGGACTCAGGCGCTTCCTGGGA
Source organism: Amblyomma americanum (assembly GCF_052857255.1). NCBI lineage: Eukaryota > Metazoa > Arthropoda > Arachnida > Ixodida > Ixodidae > Amblyomma > Amblyomma americanum. The sequence goes on from NC_135497.1 coordinate 47,035,780, forward strand.
ATGGCGAACTTTTATCGCCAGTTCATCCCAGAGTGCGCAGCGCTGCAGGCGCCTTTGACAAAGCTTTTGAAGAAAGGCGAGCGCTGGAGTTGGGGTCACGAGCAAGAGGATGCACTGCGCAACCTCACCAAAGTGCTCGCTGACACGGCTGAGTTGCAGCTACCCGACCTAAACAGGGAGTTTGTGATTCAAACCGACGCAAGCGACCTGGGCTTAGGAGCAGTGTTGCTTCAGGAGCATGAAGGCTTTCTCCGTCCGGTAGCTTTCGCGAGCCGTTCGTTGACGCCGGCAGAGAGAAACTACTCGGTGACAGAGAAGGAATGTCTCGCGATAGTTTTTGCTCTGCGTAAGTTCGACTACTACGTCGATGAGGTGACATTTGTGATCGAGACGGATCACATGGCGCTCACCTGGCTGAGACGACTCAGCGAGCCGAGCGGCCGCCTAGCGCGTTGGTCCCTGTTGCTGCAGCGGTACGACTTCACCGTGCGCTACCGCAAAGGGAAAAACAACGCTGTGGCTGACGCACTCTCGCGAGCGCCTGTCCAGTGCGAGGAAGGTCCCGCGACCGACCGCCCGACAGCCGGGGAGAGCGAGGGACTGACCCGAGCCGTAGCCCATGTAAGGAACGCGGACCAACCGTTGATCCAGGGCGAGAGCGTGAACCACGTGGACTACGCGAGTTCCGTGGGGATCGTGTTCAGCAGAAAGGAGCTGCTCGAAGCTCAGCAGAAGGATCCGTTTTGTCGAAAGGTGCTCGACGGGCTCCGGGAGCCGGGCGGCAGGGCCGCCGCGCACAAGGAGACAGCTGGTTTTGCTGTCGGTGCGGAGCGCTGGGAAACAGCTGGTAGTGCTGTGAGCGCGATGGATTCGTATCTGCTGGATTCCGACGGCGTCCTGCTGAGGTATATCCCCTCCGAGAACGACACAAACGAGGCGTTCAAGGTGGTGATACCGCGAGTATTGAGAGCAGCACTGTTACGCTACTTTCACGACTCGTGCATCGCTGGGCATGCAAGCGGCCCCAAGACTTACACTAAGTTGTGTCGCTTTGCTACCTGGCTTGGCATGAAAAGGGACGTAATACGCTACGCCCGCTCGTGCCACGTGTGCCAAAGTGTGAAGCCCCGAGGCGGACGACCACCCGGCCTCATGCACCCGATTAACAGCCAGACTCCCTGGCAAATCGCGGCGTGCGACATCATGGGACCGTATCCTATGACACCGAGTAGGAACAAGTTCTTGCTGGTGGTCACGGATCACTTCAGCAAGTGGGTTGAACTTTTCCCCCTTAGAAAGCTGACGGCACGAGTGATCATGGAGAAGCTGATGGACGTATTCACCAGGTTCGGTTTCCCAGAGCAGCTGATAACGGACAACGCGTCCTACTTCACTGCGAAGGTGTTCGTTGATTCGTGCGCTGCACTCGGCATTAAGCACAAGAAAACGACCACCTATCATGCTCAGTCGAACCCCACGGAACGAGTCAATCGCAACGTTAAGCACTTGCTTGTCGCGTACTCTGAGAGGCACAAAGATTGGGACTCCTATCTGCCGGAGATCGCGTTTGCTTTGCGTTCGACCGTTAACCGCTCGACTGGGTATGCGCCGTGTTCTCTCAATCTGGGTAGAGAGCTGCTAAATCCGATGGACCGGATTCTATCGGACAGCAGGAAGACGCCAGTCGCTTCGTCAGCACGAGCTGAGTACGCGACGCAGCTGCGCGCTAAGATGACGGAGGCCTTACGCAAGGCTCGCCGCAACCTGAGCACCGCTAGGGCGCAGCAGAAAGCACAGTACGACCGCTCGCACCGGGATGTTCACTACGAAGTGGGCAATCTGGTGCTTCGACGCCAGCACGTTCTCAGCGACGCTAGCAAACAGTTTGCGGCCTCGTTGGCGCCGAAATGGATCGGGCCGTTCCGCGTGCGAGAGAAACTTTCCTCGCTCGTTTACAGGCTCGAGGACTTGCGGTCGAAACCGACAGGCGGACCGGTGCACGTATGCGACCTGAAACGCTACGTGCAGCGAGATGAGTGGGTAGAGGACACAGCCCGACCCGCGCCGCAGTCGGATAACGAGATCTGCGATCAGCCGGCGAACCCCGCGTCCCGCTATAACTTGCGCCCTAGGCAGAAACAGAATCTGCCTGCGCAGCCTAGAGCGAGGGCGCGAGCCGGCAGGCAGTCTCGTTAGATGCATGAACGTACGGGCCGCTCATGCCGATCAGTGTCACGCAAGACTGACTTGCATTAACCCTCATGACTCTCGTGAGGGTCGAACAGCCACGCAGCACGCGCTGCGGGAGCTGGCCACATCTGTGTTGACCTTTTCCAGCGCAGATGGAAAAGAAGCAGGGCACATCGGAACGACACCGTTCCACTACCAGCCACCATCCAGCTTCGGCAACGCGCCGCGCCCAAGGCTCGACGCTACGCCCCGCCCGCGACCTGCAGTTGCCACCCTGGCCACCCCGGCTACCTGCCACAACGCATCGGAGCTGCCCACCCGTCGACTGTGCGCCACCGCCTGCGGGGCCCCATTACCACCGCAACCCTGGGTCCTCGCCTGCTGACCAGGTATGCCAGGGCAGCCCAACCGCGGCCTCAACCATAAAGCGCCGCAGCCCTGGCCCCTGAAGCCACCTGACCCAGTACCTCAGGGGCGCAGCCATGGACCTGGCCTCCAAGCCATCCCAGCCGGCGCCAAGGAGGCGGTCGACCGAATTCGCCGGAACGGCGCAGCCGCGCGCACTCGGAAGACCGTGAGAGGGAGCAAGATTCCAAGCGTCATCGTGCGGGAGGCCAAGCCCTCGGAGCGAAGCAGCTGATCGGCGGGGGCGTGGCGCGGCCGTCAACCGATGCACCGGCGGGAGCTGAAGAACTTCGATCCCAGGATGGCGGAGATCAAGTAATGTTGCCCCTGTTTCTGTGTTCGGGAGGCTTCTTAAGGAGGGGAGGATGTGGGATACACGGGTATCCCCTCCTCGTCCCCCGCGCCAGCGGCGACCGTGACCTATACGGGCGCGCTGGCCACCAGGAATGTGGAGAGAAGGCACCCCCGCGACTCTGCTCATTTCCGCCCCAGCACTGACGTGACGTCACGGCAGCGCGTCGCCTTCTGCGGAGAGGGTAGCACGCCTAAGCTTGACGGTAACGATTTGCTGCGAGGGAGGCAATGACCGAGGGGATAAAAGGCGTGATCGCGCGGCGGGAAGGTCTCTCTCGCCGCCGGACCTGACCTAACTACCCCACGGACCCCTTCCGCTGCCCGCCGGCCCCCGAACACCAACGCCGGTCGACGTCAACGACTTGGTGAGCTACTGAACATCTATTTTACGGATAGAACATTCTTCCGCAGTGTGCTTTACCTCGCGTTAGGATAATAAACTGTTTCCTAGCGTGCCCTGCCGTTGCCTATTTCATCCGGACCTGCCGTGGCTGCGACCCTGCGCCACGGGTTGGGGAAACGTGTTGCGTGCTTAAGTAACGCCTGCGTGTAGCTTGCACGGAAGCTCGCCTTCCCGGCCGGCTGGACGCAGAGTGACCCCATAGATTCAATGCAAAAGAAATCCGCATAAGACGAACTATTGTGCATGTCCTTCAGTTAAATAAAAAATAGTTTCACAGCAACTGTGAACCACAGCGATTCTGGTTTGGTTTATGGCGGTATAACGTCCAAAAGTGACTCAGGCTATGAGAGACGCCGTAGTGAAGGGCTGCGGAAATTTCAACCACCTGGGGTTCTTTAACGCGCACTGACATCGCACAGCACACGGGCGTCTAGAATTTCGCCTCCATCGAAATTCGACCGCCGGGGCCGGTATTGAACCCGCGTCTTCCGGGACAGCAGCCGAGCGCCATAACCACTCAGCCACCGCAGCGGACACACAGCGATTCTGCACAACAGTACTTACAGAATGTCCGCGCAAAACCTCCTAGGAGCGGAAAAAAAAAAAAATGTTTCCACGCCAAAAAGCGCAACTCTACAAAGTAGCTTCTGTGCAGTACCTTCACTCCTGGCTGAGCACGGCGCAGAGATCTGATACGGCCAGAGCTCGGCATCGCACAAGCCACATGACGCAAGCTGCCCTCCTGCTGACTAAAAGGCGTGTAGGTACGAAGTGGAGCTGCTCATTGATTCAGGGCTGAAACAGTTGAGAGGTGAATTTTTCAACTGATACGGAGCCGCAACACACATTATCAAGGTGCTGAGGCGGCCAAATACTATCGGCATCACCGGGGCATTGCCTGAGCCAGACGGAAAGGCATGTGGTGCAGCTGCTCATAAAATTAGCTGTACAACTAGGGAAGGATTGAGATGTCAGACACATGTGCATGCCTAATCATGCAGTTGTGCTTTTGATTGCTCAGAGCTAGGGGGAAAGCAAAAACAAAAAAGGACAAAATATCAGTCGCTGCGGAAGAGAGAGGAAGAGATGCCGCAAAAATAAAACTAGACTGGTGCCGTTTTCAAGTACAATTATCAGAGCTTATTTCATGCCCTCACTCATCTGCTCACTTGATCCCACAATAAATGTTGCATGTGTAACGGGGGCTTAGGTTAATGCTGAGGCGGCGGCGACCGAGTCTCTCATCTGTTCAGGTCAGCAGGCGCTCGGTCTGAGCGATGGCAGTGCGGCTACCTCTTCTTGTTGTTGTTGTTGTTGTTAGCCTATCAAAAGATGGCACATACCCACACTGGGGGATCGGCCAAGAATCTGCTTCTTTTCCTCAGTAAATATAGGATGATGCCCTTCTTCTTCTTCACAATGGCCCCGGGGAGAAAAGGTGCCATCCTGGCGACTCAGGGTGGCGACAACACAACCGGGTCATAGCATGGCTTCAGTCGTTGGACATGCCCAGTCTCGCAAACACGTCGGCGAAGATCGGAAGACGGTGTGAGGGGCTCAATAAGGTAGTTCACGGAGGATGTGCACTCCAGGACGTGGTAGGGGCCATGGTATTGTGAAAGAAGTTTCTTTGATAGGCCGGGATCAGTGGAAGGAATCCACAGCCAGACAAGTGAACCAGGTGGGAAATCCGGATCAAGCTGACCGTCGTCATGGCGGTGTTTCTGGCACCCCCGAGTGTCTGCCGTGAGCGACCGTGCAATCTGGCGGCAGTCTTCGGCGTGCTGGGCAGCTTCAGAAATAGTTGTACACACAGATGAGGCAGGGCGGTATGGAAGAACTGTGTCGACGCGAGCGGATGGATGTCGGCCGTAGAGCAGAAAAAATGGGGAGAAACCGGTAGTGGACTGAGTAGCAGTGTTGTAGGCGTACGTAATATAGAGTAGAACGAGGTCCCAGTTCGTGTGGTTGGCAGCAACGTACATCACCAGCATGTCGCTCAGAGTGCGATTAAATCGTTCAGTTAGACCGTTTGTTTGCGGATGGTAGGCTGTACAAGTCCGATGAATGATATTGCACTCGGCGAGTAGAGCTTTAACGACATCAGACAAGAATACGCGTCCTCTGTCACTGAGGAGTTCACGAGGAGCACCGTGGCGAAGTATAAAGCGCTGCAAAATGAAGCACGCCACTTCACAAGCTGTAGCAGCTGGGAGCGCGGCGGTTTCTGCATACCGGATCAGGTGGTCAATGGCAACAATGACCCAGCGGTTGCCAGCAGCGGTGCATGGCAGAGGGCCGTATATATAGATGCCAACACAGTCGAAGGGGCGAGGAGGACACTGCAGTGGCTGCAACTGTCCAGCAGAGTGATGAGGCAGTTGTTTACAGCGTAAGGCTATAGAGATAAGGTTGAAACTTTCCAAGGGCCCAGACAATGGCCAAGCTCTCTTATTCCGACACAAAGTAGTTGGATTCAGATTTCGTGAGGGTGCGGCTGGCGTAAGCAACCACATATTCCTCAAATCCAGACTTGCGTTGGGCGAGCACAGCCCCGAGGCCAATGCCACTGGCATCCGTGTGTACTTCACTTGGGGCTTGCAGGTCGAAGTGACGCAAGATAGGTGGTGCCGTGAGGAGACTGCGCAAGGTGTTTTAGGCATTGTCGCAGGCAGGCGACCAACTCGAAAAATCCACATTGCTGCCGAGAAGCTGAGTTAAAGGGGCAGCAATGGCCGCAAAGTTGCGAATAAATTGTCGAAAATAGGAACAGAGGCCTAGGAAGCTGCGCAGTTCCTTAATGCAAGTAGGTTTTGGAAACGCAGTCACAGCACGAAGTTTGGCGGTGTCGGGGCGGGCGCCCGCTTTTGACACAACGTGGCCTAAAATTGTCAGCTCACGAGCAGCAAATCAACACTTTCTTAAGTTCAGTTGAAGGCCAGCGTCCGTAAGGCATGTTAAGACGTGCTTCAGCCGGGATAGATGAGTGGCAAAGTCGGGCGAAAATATTGTGATGTCATCGAGATAACACAGGCACGACTTCCATTTCAGGCCACACAGAATGCTGTCCATCATGCGCTCAAAAGTAGCCGGAGCATTACAGAGGCCAAAAGGCATGACGGTAAATTCATACAGGCCATCAGGGGTGACGAATGCGGTTTTAGGGCGGTCGTCAGCTGCCATGGGGACCTGCCAGTACCCAGAGCGTAAGTCGAGAGAAGAGAAGAGTTCCGCTCCTTGAAGGCAGTCCAGAGCATCATCAATGCGCGAAAGAGTTTCATGTGACCTTATTCAGGCGACGGTAATCAACGCAAAAACGAATAGAGCCATCTTTCTTTTTCACGAGGACCACGGGAGAAGCCCAGGGACTGTGTGAGGCCTGGATCACGCCACTCTGAAGCATGGTGTCAACTTGGTCTTTAATAACTTGGCGCGCTCAGTGGCTGAGACACGATATGGGCACTGACGCAGAGGGGCGTGGTCACCGGTGTCGATATGGTGGGCGACAGTCGACATGCGGGTCAAAGCGGGTTGGTGTGAATTGAAGGAGGAACGAAATTCATGAAGCAGAGTGAGAAGTTGAGTTCGTTGAGGTGCAGGAAGAGAGGCGTCGATGGAGGGAAGGAAAACGTCTGGAGACGAAGTGTCGGGTGCAGGAACCGGCGGGCTGAGGGCATTGACGTCAAGGGACGGGGAATTGTCATTTTCATCGCGGTGGAGAATGAAGTCAATGATTTGCATGGTACCCAGGCACTCACCGCGACGCACAGCAGAAGCATATGTAAATGGATTGGTCACGAACAACGTGCTAAGGCGAGCTGACAGAGTGAGGTCGGCATAAGGTATGGAGCGGTACTTGCGGCACAGAAAGAGGGGCGATGGTGTAAAAAGTATGTTGCCGTCGCGAACAAGGTTAGAAGTGAGGGGCACAAGAACAGAAGAACAGGCAGGCAGTTCAGTGTCTTCGGCAACGACGGCTGTGGCAGGAGTAGCAGAAGGGGCATCGAGCGGCGAGGAACCGCTGAGCGCAAAGAACTCAAGTTCAGCACGAGCACAATCAATGACTGCGTTATGGCGGGACAGGAAGTCTCAACCCAAGATGATCTCAAGACAGCAGGTTGGTAAAATGACGAATTCAATCACCTAGAGGATTTCCTGAATGACGACGCAAGCCGTACACGCCGCTAACGGCGCAATAGCCTGCGTGCTTGCGGTGCGGAGCGAGAATCCAGAAAGTGGGGTCGTCACTTTTCGCAAGGAGCGGCAAAAGGAGGCGGCCATGGCAGCCGGTGTCGACAAGCGCCAGAACAGAAACACCCTCTACGGAAACGGCGATCAGATTGGCGGGACATAACTGAGGCCTTGGACATTTCGCTGGTGGCGCAGTTCTCGCCTCAAGAACTGCGGCGTCTAGTTTTCCTCTTGCGAAAGATTCGGGTGCCGACACATGGGAGAAAGGGAGCGGCGACGAGAAGGTGACCGCCGGGTGGAGAAGGTGGTGCGATCAGGGGAAAGCGGGCGACTCTGTGGCATCTCGGCTGGCGGCGAGTAGTCACTGGGAGGAGGCCAGTAACCGGCAACTGGGGAGATCAGCGCACGACGATGGCAAAGCCGGGCCACATGACCAGGCAGTCCGCAAGAGTAACAAATAGGCCGATTGTCACTAGTACACCAGAGACTGCCAAATTGCCGAAGCGGTCGCAAAAAAGGTGTCGGAGCATGAGGAACTTGAGGCACAGACGCTTGAGGTGGAGCGTAGGTTGGGCGGTAATTAGGCGGCCGCGGCCGTGCGACGGCGGCAGCGTAGGTCAGGGGTGCAGCGACAGGTGCGGGCGGCTGTGCTGGTGCGGGCAGAGGGGCCGGTGGAAGGGCCTCAGGCACTTGTTCGCTGATGGCAGTGCGAAGGTCGGGCGCCAGGAATGGAGATTGCACAGAGGGGGATGGCAGAAGCAACAGCTGACCTGCAACTTCCTCACGCACAAAATCTTTGATGTGCGCCAACAGTTGCGAGCGGTCAGGTGCAGCCGACAGGCCGGCAAGCGACTCGACAGCCGCTGCTGCGTGCTGCCGAGTGATGAGCCTCTGCTTACGCAGCTCGTCGTAGCTCTGGCAGAGACTGACGACTTCAGCAACAGTGCGGAGATCTCGCGACAGCAGCATCTGAAAGGCGTCATCCTCGATGCCTTTCAGAATATGCTTGATCTTGTCCGCATCGGACATCTGGGGGTTGACACGTGAGCATAGGTTGACCACGTCTTCAATGTAGCTGGTGAATGTCTCACCCGACTGCTGAGAGCGCTCGCGCAAGCGGTGTTCGGCACGTAGCTTGCGCACAGCAGGACGTCCGAACACTTCGATGAGGTTCGCCTTAAAAGCAGTGCATGTGGAGAAGTCTGCTTCGTGGTTTCGAAACCACAGGTTGGCAACGCCAGTCAAATAAAAGAAGACATTGTTCAACTTGGTGGTATCGTCCCAATTGTTATATGTGCTCACCCGCTCGTATGATGTGAGCCAGACTTCAGCGTCACGATTGTCAGAACCGCTGAAGAGTGCCGGGTCCCGCTGCCGGATGGAGCCGGAAGAGAGGCCTGGTGAGCCAACCTGCACGGCTTGGTGGTGGGCGGCATCAGGCATAGCGGGCATAGCGGGCGGCCGGTAGCGTGCGGTTGCACAGGTCCAGGGTGGTACGAGGATGCTAAACCGAACCTCCACCGAATGTAACGGGGGCTTAGGTTAATGCTGAGGCGGCGGCGAAACCACGGCGGTGACCGAGTCTCTGGTCTATTCAGGTCAGCAGGCGGTCGGTCTGAGCGATGGCAGTGCGGCTACCTCTTCTTTTCCTCAGTAAATATAGGATGCCCTTCTTCTTCACACATGAATGAATTTTTATGGCGCAAGGGCAGCTGTGGCCGAGTGCCACGGAACAAGGTTTTATTTTTATTTTATTCACGGTGGGGTCAAAGACCCATTTCCCAAGCATTTCACCCTAAAGAAGCTGAGCACCAGACCAGCAGAAAACTTGTACCCATTTTATCTCCGGTGGGTACCCGGCAGCCCTGGGGAACCACAATAAATGTTCCATTTGCAATTGTCCTCTCATTGCATGGCCACTTTATTCAATCTTTCATATAACATATATTCGGATACACTTAGCATTCTCACATATGCCTTTTATAGTGGTACATCTGCTAAAACAAACTTCTTATAAGACCCCAGACTATAGTCAGATGATGAAACAGTAAAATTCTGCTTCCAGGTGAAGGCCGAAATCTGCCAAAATGTTGGAAAAAAATGTGGTCCTTACCCACATATATACAATACTTCCAACTCCCTCTCAGGATACTGTACAATATAATGCAACAAATTTTCTTACAAATGAACGATTTCTGAAATGCGGGTTCTGCTTCAAAGAAGCATTCGCAAAACGAAACGAACTTGAAAGCTTATTCTGCAATACAACTGTTAACCAATTCTTCAGACTTTAAGATTGGAATGCATTTGATTTTTCTGACTTCTCTGTACCTCTGTGAGACATTGCAGTAAACTGTGACTGAAATTTCACATGCGCCACAACTTGCTGCTTGACTTTTCGGAATGCCTTCATGCTCACCTGCACGTCGCCCCAGCAATCATGAAGGCGAATTCTGAATCCTATTTGAACTAAAAAACTTAAAGAATTTGTTTAAATCAAACTCGTTAACATTGGTTTAGATGACCAGACTAACACGTTTCCTATGGGATGACACACAGCTCACTAACTGCACATTGTGCGCTTTTTTTTATTCTGCAACGCCTCCATTCTTTCATTTGTGCGAAGTGCCACACATGACCCTGTATTAAGCTTTATGTACCCACAGTTCCCAAAACTGGCTAAAGCAGCCTCTGAAACCCTAAGTAACTGAACACTTGCATTTCATCTCATGAGTGTGTTTCTATGTAAAATGAGGACACATACACACAAGCATGCAAGCACGCATGCACACGTGCAAGGAAGAAGGTTAGGAATGCACCTTGAATAACTTCTGCATCAGCTGCCGAAACTGATCGGCTGCTGCCCTTGCTGACCGAGTGCTCCACAACTGTACCAAATATGTTGGCAAGAAGGTCCAAAGTACTGCAGATGGCATCGCCTTGTTGCCTTAGAATCCACATGGGGCTTTCTGCAAGGTTTCAAATAAAAACGGTGCAGCACACGTCATACACAAAAGTTCACAGTAACTAACAAACACTCGCGCATCAAAGCAGAGGCAGCAGCTGTGAAGCAGTACGCTTGTTTTCGATCACTTCCCAAAGTGATTCAGACAATAAAGGACACCGTAATAGAGGGCTTCAGATAATTTTGACCATCTGCGGTTCTTTAATGTGCACTGACATCCCATGGTACACGGCCCTCAAGCATTCTGCCTCCATCGAAATTCAACAGCGGCAGCTGGAATCGAACCCACACCTTTTGGGTCAGCATCTGAGCACCACAACCACTGAGCCACCGTGGCAACTTTATTGACAACAAAGGATGGCTTATGTCATTAGTGAACTAATGAGAGTTCTGTCTAGAAAGCAGGAGGCAAGTAGCTGTTAGTGGCATCAGAACTGTAAACCTAAGCGGTCAAGTCCCATGGGTAGCATTTCAGCGCATCTTGTAAATCATCTGTGCTATGCAGTCGAGACCGCTTATAACAAACATGAGCGTCACACGGCGCCCGCTCGTTATATCCCGAAGTTCATAGTAAGTGGACCAGAGCTTTAAAGACAGCTGCTTGTCAAACGAAAAAAATTTTTCTTTGCGAAAAAGTCCGCGATGATCGTCTCTTTTTGCAGTGCAGATCCGATGATTTAGGTTTCCAGATTATTTTAAGCAGAAGCGTGCTATCACCGAGGCCCTTGGCATAGAAGAGTTGTCTGAGGCTATCTATGTAGCTCATTGCTACAGGCGCGCTTATGGGTGCTGGCTCCGAAGCTTCATCCTCATCTGAATCCTCTGCGTCACTCTCGTCCCGCACTTCAGAAACGATGCTCTCGTTTGTGCACTGTTCCGTGGTGTCGGCGTCATCAACAGAAATAAAATCATTCCAACCAATGTCATGACCCCCCATGTCGGAGTTGGTGACACGCCGCCACAAACTGCCGCTGGGCTGGTCATCTGCCGAAGAATCAGGCTTGGCATCAGACACTGTGTCGACGAAGCCGCCCTTGCGGAAGCAGTTTTGCTAGCCAGTGGCCGTCACCACCGCACAGGCCGCTTTCATAATCTCTACCGCTGAACACAATGGAAGTGGGCTCGGTGTTCCCGTCCGCCATGCCGAATTACAACCTGGGCCCAAGATTTGAACTAAGCCAACGAAACGTCCGCACCGCAACAAGAGTGACAAAAGCGCGTGATGGGGTGGGCGTGCAACATGCACAGGTGGCAATCAAGCCAATCAAGCTAAGGATACACACGCACAGCGCCATCGGAGAGACCAATGAGGGGCGTCCGTGAGTGTCAGTGCGGCCACCTCTTGGCTCCCACGGAAAGCCTGCTTCACAGTGCGTGGCCTCCGCGATCGATACTGGCGGCGGCGTGGTTGATCGCAGAGGCCACGCGTGGATTTGGAAGAGGGTGAGGATAAAGGAGTGGAGTTGCGAGGAGGGGCGGGAGGGCGATCTTGGAAGTCGCGTCAGCAACGAAAGGGTAGCTCGCTCAAGTGCGGCACGAAACAAGGCGGGCAGTTCGCTCGTGATGAGGCTTGGGAAAGCATACCGCACGCTGGGCGCACAAAGGGGTTGGAGGCAGGTTATCCCGCATCACAGCGCCGGGTTTTAACCGTCCGTTCGCTGTAACCGATCAGCAGGGCTTAATGACGTTTGTTATACATGTGATTTAGTGCCATTGAAATAATGTATATTTTGACGGTTGCGCAGGTCTCGTTCGTTACAACCGAAAGTTCATCTTAAGTGGGGCCGTTATATGTGGGCTCGACTGTACATGCAACAACTTTTTTAAAACGAAGATTTCCTGGGCCTGGTTACATGCAACACTGCACTGTGTTTTGCCGCTTGAAAATTCGTCATGTGGTATGAGATTACGGTGATCGTTGATGTTGCCAGCTTGCAGCTGGCTGTAATTTGAAGGCAACACCGAGGCTACCAGACAACCACGCCTGCACTCTATCACTCGTTCTGGAAGCAGCCAGTGGCAAGCTGCACTTGGAGCTGTTGCTGCATGCTGGCATTAACATTGCAGAACTCCATGAAACTAGTGCAGCCAAATCAAAGAGACCTTATGCTGTCAAAGTGTTCTCTGATATGAGGCCACCCGTTCGTCGTCCTGCCTGCCATTGCACGCCGTCAGAGGTAAGCAAGCGACTATGCAGCATGAAATTCAGGTTTGAGTAAAGCTATTTCGACGATCTCCTTCCGCACCATTCATACCTGGACACAGCCTCCATTCGGAAGTCCATTTGAATTAACCGGTGTGAGATCCATTGCGTCTGAATTAGCGAGCATCCGACACTCGCTGGGACCGAGCCGTCAGTTTGCATCATCCGGATTTCCGAATTAACGGAGGCCAAATCAATGAGCTTTTACTGTACTTGGGAAAAAAAAATTGTTAGCTCACCACAGTAAGAGGTTGGTCAATCTTTCCAGCAGCCTCCCCAAGATCAGCAAGAAGCAACTCCGCGATGGTGTCCACATCCTCAGTCTCCAAAGCGGCCGTTATCTTTTCTGCAACAAGAGTCAGAAATGAAATGGCAGGTGCAGCTTCCTTGGAACAGATCCTTCTCTGAATGAAGGAACAATGTTAATGAGCTTGCACTGCAAAACAGAGGGCATTTCCTTCCTTCTGTTGCCTCCTGTTAAGTACTATGTTCAAAGTCGTACAGTTTGGCACATTAGTAGACTGTGCTAGGTGCCAAACATGAGCCAAACATGTTGCACTCAACAAAATGCACAAGCAGAAGCATAAAAGCTCGGCAAATGCAGCAAGGCATCACACAGTGTCCTTGTCATGGGAAGATGGAAGCACTGCCAAGAACCAAGAAACCTCAAAAGTTCTACCCCAGTTCTTGGAGCCCTTCATTACACACATCAACAACTACTGCAGGTGATAATCAAGACCTCGCAGGTTCGTAACCGTGGCAAAGTAAAGCACTTGCACTCACTGTCAGCAGTGACGTTGGTGAGCTCTGGCAACCGCTGCAAGAACGTGCTCGCGTACGCCAGTCGAGCAAGAGACACCTCCGAGGCCTCCATCAGCATCAAGAATGGAAACACCGTTGTGAGAAGTTGCCCCTCGTCCAGTGACGAGCACAGGTCATCACACACAAACACCAGTGCGCAGGTCAAACCTACAACAAGCACGATGGCAGTTGTTGAAAAAAAGAATGGCTACTTCAAAAAATGGGCTCTGACTCGTCAGTTATGTGAGCCACTTTGATTAACTTTCTCCTTGCTTTCTTTCAATCTCCTTCTCCCCCATTCATGAAGAAGTGGGGTGAATGTATCATATTTGAAACTCCACCTACGTGCACACCTCAGGCATCAAACACACCACAAGACAAAGCCTGTGAAAAAACTTCTTAAGCTGGCATAAGTTATGCCTTAGCTAAGGCTCCATCCCAATCAACCCCAATCGAATGAACGTGTATGATGCCATTCTGACAACCCCTCATGAAAAAGAAAAAAAATGTGAAAGGAACCAGAGAAAAAGAAAAATATGCGAACCAGCAAAGGCCATGCGTCGATTAAATGCAGGACAATTATAAGAATACACGCATGCTAGGAGCAGAGAGGGGACATTCTGCACACACCATTTCTTGCTCTGCTCTGTGGGCTCAAACAGGAGGCGCCTCAAGGTGCCAAGGACAACTCCTTGCTCCAGAAACTTGCACAGATCCTGAAACAAAGAACCACTGCAGATTGAAAGAAACTGCAAAAGGATCCCACAGGTCAACTGGCATGTAGACATGACTGAAACATTACCCAAAAGATGAAAATTTACAGATGGGTTGTAATTCTCTTTCCTGGCTAGTTCTACCACCATGCAGCCACAATCAAAGAACCTGAACCGAGGGGCTACAACACAGTATTAAGTAGGGGAAAAGGCACAAACAAATAAAAAGAAAATCGGACTTGAATTACAGAAACATTTCTTTTTTTACTGTTTTGCCAACTGCTGTCACACTTATCCCTCACACTACTCCCAGTGCATATGTCATTCATAATAAACTGCTGTTAGCATGTTTTCTGTAATGCTTTTATGCAGCAACAGCAAAGCAAAGGTGAGTAGGCAAACAGTGACAACAATTCAAAGTGAAATCAGTGACAACTATTTAATGCAATGCATGTAACAGCTGACACAGTGCACTCACCTTGCCAAGTGCAAGCACTGCTTGCACCAGCTCTGGTTCAGTGCCAGCTAGCCGAATTTGGAGAGAATCCCGAGCAAATTTTTCATCCACGTCCTGCACAGTAAAGGCATAATTCTGAGCCAACCACAATAATCAAATGTGCTCGAAATGCACCCATCATGCTAGCTCAAACAAATAGTGGACATTTTTATCCACATACTATACATTCCCCCAAGACTTGTAATGGGGTTGGTTCATAGCCCTGAACAATCTGGATCCATGGTTATGCCAAATATGACCAGATGTACCAGCTGGCAGGTAAGCTTGGTCCAGCCAAGAGGTGAAAACTTTGCTGACAGATCGAAGGATCTGTGCTGACTAAATTAATTTACAAAAGAAACAATTGTTGGAGAGAACAGAGAAGCACTGAGAGAGGAAGAGAGGTGGGCACGGCGCCGACAAGGCAGAAAATAGTACGACACATGGCCCCAGTTGCAAAGGCACTCACTGCAGAGAGCTTAGTTGGAAATTGGTACCGATGAACTGAACATCACAGAAGAGATGAAGCTCTCGTTGCAGCTAGCACTTCTAACGTACCCTATCATCTCTCTTCAGTAGCCATTTAAGGTTCCAGTTAATAGCTCTGCCTTGGTGTCCCTTGTGGGTCTTGAACTATGGTCACTTCCCAGAAGGATGGTACCAAAAACCCAGAACTCTGAAGGTATGAATGGAGAGCTGAAGACTACTACAGAAGCTGCTACCGAGAACACTGAAAGTGTAGAACTTTACACTGCCTGCAGCCAGGACCCGACGTCCTTGAAGAAGAAAACCAGTTTCTGCACTAGAGCGACAGAAACACCGAGCACTGACGGTATTTCGTACCAGCATTACCTGTGCACTTTTCTCTTCAACTTGAAAAGCTTTGTCGTGCACGGCACTCAGCTGGCATTGCAACAGTAATTGAAATCTTGGCAACCCGCCATCCTCCCTATCCAAACCCGTAGTTGAGCTGCATGTTAATCTGACCATTCTTTTGATAGAGGCATCCCCGCCCAATGCGGAATATGAAAACAAAGAGCGCCTGATGACTGGGAGCTAGGAGCCAAGCTCCAAAAGCAGCTGGAAGCTGCGCCTCCATCTGTTATAGATTAATGTGATGCGAAAGGGATGCGGAACTGCAACATGCTACCAACTAAAATCCACGTGCATCAGTTCGCTATTGAAGCTCTCAGGATGCATCAGAGAGAAGCGAGGCCAATAGGCAAACTTTTTAGACCAGAAATCAGCAGGTTTGATGGAACTATGCTCATGACTATAGCTCCTGGGATCAGTATGAAGCTTCAATACATAGCAATGAAGCTCTATCAAAAGTCATAAAAAAGCTACTGCACTGGAAAAGCAGGAGATATGAGAAGTCTTTCCTTTACTGAAGAAAATGACCACAGTGCACCTGACCTAGTTAATGAGCAGTCTAGGAGAAAAGAACTTGCTCTAAATGATCACAACTCACCTGCTATGGCTAGCAACCATTCTGTTCATTGGCGACACAGAAGCATTACAGCATTTAATGATGAAGTCATTAAGAATGTAAGATGCCTTGGGTGTGGAGCAGTGGAGCGCAGTGCGTCACTCAAGAAGCCTGTTGAGAACTTTGCCCTGAGAAATGATAAAACAACAATGCAAAGACACAACCGAAGCAACCAAGACCGGTTTGAAGGGTATTCCGCATGGTTAGACTCTGAACAAAGAAGTTCACAGCAAAGAATAAATGCAAGAAATTGTCGGACTCATACAGAACCAAATAAACTCGGGTCAAGTCATTACAGGCATTAAAGCAGAGACTATTGCACTGCACGCACTGCATCTCGGGTATTTGAGCATCCTAACAATTCCTGACAGAATGAATAGGACTCCAGGCACGCTTCGTCATATATATACCGAAACACATTATGACAGATGCTGAAGGCTACATATATACCCCGCTACCCACAATGAAGTGCCTTCATTGTGGGTAGCGGGATTGATGATAGCGCACCTGCCTTAGAAATTTGTTTAATGTTTTTTTTGGTGTCTTCATTGTGGGTAGCAGGGTTGATGATAGCGCATCTGCCTTGGAAATTTGTTTAATGTTTTTTTTTTTAGGGGGGGGGGGGGTTTATCGCATTTGGGTGATTACAGTACATCTGCGTTTGACGGGACAATCTTACATGTGTGTGTGTATTGTATAAATTGACTTCTTACTGTCGAATAAAATTCAGTTGTAAGTTCAGCGCCTTCCGTGTCTCTCGTCTCGTCCTCTTGTGTGTGTTTTAACGCTGGTTTTTAATGCGATGGATAACCACCAACTCGCCCAATCCTCAGTTCTTCTGCAAAGGTGTGCATGCAACCTTCCAAATCCACGCAGATTTTTGTTTTTGCAGCCATACTCATTTTTGTTATGAAATTAAACTTCAGGGCCTATGTTTACGAACCGGTGTGGACAGTGGTGGTCCCCGGTCCGGCGCACCCATATCCCACATGCGGACGCTACAAAAACGGGCACTTCTGACCTCTTTCAAAATTTCAGAACCATTTTCTTGACGCTGCAACATGATGGCTTTATAACTTGGTAGGGTGGCTTCACCATAGAGCAGTGGTGTCGCGTGAAGAAGGCACACGCGAAGCCGAAGTTGAGTTTTTATTTTCAAAACAAAATAGTTGTCAAGGAAGTTGCCGAAAAGACAATAACATGCCTGACTAAGCGTAAACTTCCTATAACGTCGCACATCACAGAATGGACGGCGACAGATGCCACACAATATACATACAGGTTTATTGTCATACATGTCTGCCATATCCCCCCCCCCCCCCCCCCCCCCCTTCACCTTTTTCTAGCTATGCTCAGACCTGCTACTACATTTCGCTACATTTCGATGCATTTCGCATAGCGCAATCAAGAGGGTTATGCCTCAAAGAGACAACTTTAAATCTTGGCCGTGCACCCTAGTGACCACACTGCCGAAGCCAGCGTGCATCCAAGAATCAGCTTACTATGCATACATAGGCATGGAACAAAATATACAGAAATTAACCCACCTTAGTGCTATGCTGCTGTATTGCGCGTGCTTTACATAATACTTGGATCAGGCCTTTTGTTCTTAGATGAGAACTACTCTCGGCGAGCTGAGCGACCGTGCTTCCTGCGGGCTGGGATAATTGGGCTCTCGAACCTATTCTCTTGTGGCCTCTCGTGCTGAACGAGCAACCTGCGAAACGGCATCCTGAGTCGTGCAACTCTCACTGAGCACCTTTCCAATGCACCGTTCCCTCCTCGCGAAAGAAAAGGAGCGCGCCACAGACCTTATGAATGGAACTGCACTTACCGTTTGTGTCTGCCGAGCTAGCGAAGTAAAAAGACCGTGCACAAGGTGCAAGTCAACCGAGCGGCGCGCATTGACCCTTGGCAGAGCGGCACCATTTGCAAGCAGGCGCCTGTGCTGGCGTCCCATAGTTGTCATGACAACAAGTGCTGTACTTCAATGTCTGTGCTTCGAAATTATTTTTTTCTCGTAGAAAACATCACTTGCAACAACAATCTGCAACATTCGCTAAGTTTTCTTGACAAACGCGACACATCGCCGAACATGACGTACGGGCGCTCACAGCCAATCCTGCCTCGCTTACAACCAGGTCGAAATAACGCAAGCATTATTTCAACCCATGACGTCGAATCTGGTTTGATCAAAAAACTTCACATCGGCTTTTTTTTTTTTTTCCTGTTCATGTTTGAGCCGAGTTGAGCATTGCTTTAGTAGCACTACGGCCGGTCGGCGGGAGGAGTGTGCGATCGTGTTGCACGTGAGTAATTTGTTCTTGCTATCTAGCGTTTGCAAGTTGTTTCCATATTTTTGTTTTCCATGGGGGTGAAGTTTCATGGCATGTCCAGTCCGTCAACTATTTCTTACCGTTCTCAGATACTTTGTCCCCTTACACTTGAGCATTGTGGAAGAGCCGCAGCTGCTCTTAAGATGCTTTGTGTCCTTGCCTTTGTGCAGGGCAGCAGCGGCGTCTTCCGCAGTGCTCAGGTGCGTGTGGGCAAAGCATCCAAAAATGATGACTAGCTTGGCTGGTATTTTCTCTTGGTCTCTGAATGCATCATATGGTCACAATTTGGCAAAATTATGGACATGTATACCAGGGAATCGCTTCGAAAAGTTATCCAGAATTTGTATTGTGAATAAAAATAGCACAACACGCATAATTTTTCGTTTTGTGATACTGCAGATTACACGAACCAAGAACAGAACAGCAAGGTTCTACTGTATTTCTTTGAAGGGCTGTGACGGTTTTAAAGGGTGTCTAGCAACCTAGAATTGTCAAGAGGAATTTCGTTTACCTGGAAAAATCGGCGAGTTGTGAGGGATACCATCAAGAAAGTGGTCAAGTCTCGGAAAAGGACAGGCTGAAATTAACGCAGAGGTCTGCTGCGAGTTTTAACGATACTGCGAGTGTCCAGCACACGGTCCGTTCTTATTGGCATGACATATTTTTGCTTCTAATGAGTATTAGGCATGGCAGCCTGTCTGTTCTAGCTGTCTTTTTCTTGTCTTCAATTAAGTGAGCATTGTGTATACTGGTTCACTCTGTACAGGTTGCCACACTGCTCATTAAATTTGGTCTGGTGCATATGAATAGACACAGCTACATTCAAAAGTATTTTCTGTGGAATAAGCCGTAGTCATAGTAATGTGCAGAATTCATGCACTTTCAGTATACTGATGCGAGGTGCCACGCCACTCCAGTGTGGCATCAAAATCGATCTGTAAATCTTGCTCTCAGGCCCCGTCAATCTTGTAGGCTGTTGCAGAAACAAATAGAGGCTAGTTTCTCTGCGGTTCGAGCTGTGATGACGAGGTCGTAAAAAGCTGTTTCTTTTTGTGGAAATCGCTTGATGCTTGTCCTGTGGCATTGCTGCTATCGAAAGGGATGCCAGAGTGTGCCTTCATTGGAAAGGCAGTAAAAGGCAGTGCTTCTCAGTGATGAGCAAACCAACCTTTCAGCCCTCTTGTTCAAGGGTTCCTTCTTGAAAGCCTGAAGTATTCTTTTGCAGTACAATGAGCAGTGTATGGAGCCCCTGAAAGCATGCAGTGTGTTCCGTTTAGAAATTTTCCAGAATTTTTTCAAAGTAGAGTTGTTTGTTTCTTTTGTGAAAGCACATGTAATGTCAGCACATATGGCCACCACTCTTATGAACCATTAAAAGAAAGCAAGAACTTGTGAGCATAATTTTAACAGACTTCCAAATCTAGGACTCCGGATCGCCCAGGCACTTTTCATCTAGTGAGAAGGGAAACAGCTGCTGAAATTCCTGCACGGATTCCTAGTTGAAATGTGTCAGCATCTCTGGGTCCGTTACGGCCAGGGATTCCAGTGTGGTGAAACCCATGCACAAGAGTTAAGTGGGCCATGTCCCATCAAGAATGCTGCATCTGGGGCAGCATTCCACAGCTGGAGGTGTCACAAGGGGGAGTGGAAGAGGTCGTCTTGTTAATGCTCTCACTCTTGTTGTAGCTTAAAGGGACACTGAGAAGAGCTCTATCAATTTTTTTTTGTTAGCAAAATCTGATAGTTCGGCATTTCATGGCTTTGTTGCCGCTTGTCCGCGAGCGAAAGGTGCATTTATTTCAAAGAAATTTGGATTCCAAGTGGAAAAAGTTTTTCCCGCCGCTCCGATTCAAACTCGAGAACTCTTATGACGTCACAGGACGAAGTGACGTGAAACGTGACGTAAACGCAGACTCCGTGACTTCTGGCCGCTAGCGGTGCGGTCTAGCAGCTGCCAAAATGAAAGCTACCGCCGCCGCACGTTGAAGGCGTCTATCAGGGGTTGCTACCGTCGCTTCGTTTACGCTTGCACCGGTGTCTTGCCAGCGTAACGAGTGATCCCGTTCCCGAACCCGACGACGAAGTTCTCGCAAAAACTCCAGCCCACATTTCAGCGACCTTAGCCCCAGAGAGCGTGTGATGCTTTTCAGGGAGCACAGTTAGGTTAGGCACCGGCGGGTCGTTTCCCCCTTCCTCAGTGAGCAGCCGTTGATAATCAGATATCATAACCCCAGTGCGGGGAGTCGTGAAGGGCCAGGACAAGGTCGGCGCGTTGCGCCCATCGGAGGCTGACCGGGGCTTTGGGGACAACGGATTGTGATTCCTTTAACGGCGCGGTTGCACGGTGCAGCAGGCTGCATCGAGGTCTCCCACGGTTGCAAGGGCCAATTAAAGTTACTTATTTATTGTTTTGCCACAAGAAACGGGTGGGTGCTCAAGGGCGCTTGCGTTTAAAGTTGGTGGCTTGAAACTAAAGCCGACGCACTACGCTTCAACGGCTTCCGCTAGATCCAACGGGTCCACTGGATCGGGCTCTCGCCCACTTACATGTACCTTCAGATGTGTACTTTGAATGGATTAATTTAGCCGAGAGCTCGAAAAGAACAGCTCCGCCCAACTGCCGAAACTATTGAATTACGTCACAACGCGGACCTCGCCACGGAGCCGAATCGGTCTAGCCGGGCCGGCGGCGGCTGACGCATTCGGCGCGAAATAGAGACATGCTCAAAGCACTCCGCCAGTGCGGTCAGTGTGCGCCGAAGCCGCTGAACGCGTCAGCGGTCAAGCGCAGTTGGAGTATAGAGGGTCTCGCTTTGGCCAACGTAACGTCACCATGCAGCGTGTGCGCGCATTACGCCGGCGTATAAACGTTCCTTAACAGAGCCTGCGCTTAACCACTAACCAACGTATTCGGTGGCGGCATCTATGGGAGCCACTGAAACCCCCCGCCCACTCATTGAATAAAAAATAATCCTGCACCGAGGTTCGGGATCGAACCAGGGCCTTTAGCGTTTTCAGGCGGAGATGCTACCACTCCGCCACGACGGCTCAAGGTTAACCATTAATAAAGGCGCTTCTAGTGAATGCACTCTTCCGATGCAGAAGTCTTCGCACTTTCGTTACGTACATCCTGGCCTAACAGCACTAGGCCGTCAGCAATTTTTCTTAACTGCCTTGTACCTTATCTCCCGTCCCTAATAAACGATTTCCGTTAAGTAGTTTGAAGTTGCCTGGCACAGCCGGGAATGTTTCGCTGAGCGAGCGTGCGAAGAGCACAAGTGCTCTTTATACTGTGAACGGCCTTCTACGATCACCGACCATCGTGCCATCATAGTTTTTCATCGGCTGTGGCGATCACCTGACCAGCCTTAACAAGCTCCTTCAAAGGTTAACTAGCACTTGGAGTTCCTCTGCTGTTCGGCGCTTGTAAATCGAGGCGCGTCAAAAACAAAGCCTCGGGGCACGCAAAGCGCATAGACGCAAAGCGCCATATCAAATCGAAACTCTCCTGGCTGCCTGTGGCGCCGCCAAGCATCAGTTTTCTTTGCTTCCAACATTCAGGTTGCCTTTTGTCTGTCTTCCTTGTGTGATAAAAGTGCACTGTTGGTTTTAAAACAAAACTTACTTTAATATTGAACCGTGCAACCTTCCTTCGATAGCCTCAAAGATTCGCGACCTCCATGTAGGCAGGACAATTCCTCCAAGGTGGCGTCTCTTGTCCTATGACGTCAGCACGCTTGTACTTGCGAGATCGACCTGTGGCGGCGATACCTGTATTTTGGTTCTTGCTATTTTCTACCTTACAAGAGCTTTGTTTTCAGTAAGAGTGGCGTTCTTGTGACCAGGAGCTGGTATTTTATCGATACAAGCCAACTTCAATTTCTGCTCAGTGTCCCTTTAAGCTGCTGTTCATCGATTTTTTGTGTCATTAATGTTTCTCAACAATGCCACATCACGTCATACGCCTTTTCAGTGTCTGAACTGTGACAAGAGCATCTCCACCGCAGCCGTGGGCTCGTGCTTGAGTGCTCGCCTCGACTATGGGAGGTCGTGGGTACGATTCCCGCGGCCTCCGGTCCACCAGCCAATTAATCCAATGGGAACAGGCGGCTCCCGGCCTAGTGCTCGGCTCTGCAGGGGTGCACTGTGTAGGAAGGATAGCCTGCGCCTCAAAATTCCCGTCAAATGCGGACACAAAAATGTCACCACGTGGTTAAAACCCGCAGTCCAAATCTCTCACCTTGTGCCAGTTACAAAACTTAACGTTCACTTCTCTAGCCTCAAGACAGATGTGCCATAGCTCTCTCCGCTCACAAACCTCCTTCGAGCAAAGTGCAGCGGTATTTTCTTGCTACCGTTGTGGCTGGCTCACACGCATCGGCAGGTGTGCATGACTGGTTTAAAAAAAAAAGATGGGACTTCTACCGCACCAGATGGATTTAGGGTTGTTTGACGCCGGAACTTATCTCTGATCCGTCAAGGCAACGGTTTGGTCGAAGACCCTTCTCCCAAGCATCTCACCCTAGATGAGCTGAGCACCATGGGGGCGAAATCTTAAAACCGGTGGGTACCCGGCGGCACTGGGAATCAAACACAGCACCTCCCGAATGTGAGGCGGATGCTCTACCACGAGGCCGCGCTTCAGTGCTATGATCTTTGCCAAAAGGCCGAGAAATGAACAGTCGAAAGATTGTTGTTCAGCGACTTACAAAGTCAAGCTGTCATGTTTTTTCCTGAACACAGTTATGGCTCAGACTAATTGTACCATTCTACATGATTTTTCCTCATTCATTGAGATGCTCAATAAGCTTTAGGATGCGATAAATTATAGAGAGGAATGACATGTGTCTTTTCATCACTGCATTTTGTGGAAACATGTTTGCGTTGTAATTTCAAATATCTGTTTTATAATTTGAACTAGTCAAAAATAAAGCATATCGCAGTACTGGCCGGCATTTCGAAAGGCCCTGATATGCACAGCATGTGTACGAGACCAGACGATGCAGCGGTTCCTGTGTCACTACTATTGGAGCCCACATGACCAGGGTTGCTGCTCTTCCTTGGGAGTGACGTCATAATGCACCCCGACACTCAGAAACCGAAATCGCTCAGTATAAATAATGCGATAATATTTAATGTGCATATTTGAATTGCAGAGCACGTATCACATGCTGGGTGGGAGTATGCAATGTTTGAAACTAAGAACACTCCAACCAAAAATTTGATGTCTTCACCCCGTTTAAGGTTTTGGGTTTAACATATGGAGCTTGTGACCTCCTGTGTGCCAGCTTCAGAAGCCTTTCAGAAACTCTTTCATTGTTTGTCTTGACTATTTTTATTCATTCTTGGTCTCTGCATTGTACACACTTCTTTTTGTGTGTGGTTTCTCTGGCACATCTTGAACAATGTTCCTTTTATCCTTTTTTTTTTAGGATCTTTCTAGTGTCCATATGCAAAGCCACTACAGGAGTGCGTGGGCTGCTGCTGTAGCCTGTTGGGAGATGTCTTTATCTTTTTTCCTTCATATGCATTCCATTACTTGTGTATTTGTTTGTGGGTTTCTCTTAGTGGTTTATTAGTTGCATTTTATTGTTCTGAGCTTGCATACTTTTTCTCTTTTCATGGCATCCAACCCTGTGTATGACTGATACTAGTGGAGGGACTGCAGCAGCTGACCTTGCATGGCGCGGCATTCTCTGGTCCAAGGCTCCTATTCCCCGTTCCAGGCTACTGGCTCAAGAATGTGCCCACAAGTCTGCACCTTGGCGTACAGGCAGTCGCATTAGGCCCACGTCGGCCAGGACTTCCTTGCCAAATAAAGTATTCCTACTGACACGCCTTGTTAGTAATTAATGAAGTGTATGAATAAATGAGTAACAACTTCGTTGGCCGTATGGAAAAACCGTGTTACAAAGCAATTTTATTTTTTTAAGATTATACCCAACCACCACATTGTTTCCTCTGAGTAACCTACTCATATTTGAGGTAAGTGCTTGCCGTGTGTCGCATCACAGTCTGAAGTGTTCCTGCAGAACCGCATAGTGCCTTCCTGTTTATGCCATTGCAGCAGAAAATGCTCCACAAAGCTAATGAAAACAAAGAAATTTCACTAACATACTGCTTTGAGACAACTTAAACGGGTGCTGAAGCCCACTGAAAATGTAAATCAGGGAATGAACAGGATGATTGTGGGCACTGCATGTGCCTACTTTTATTGCATAGGAGGGGCCAGTTTCAACTTTATTACAGGAGGGTAGTGACTTTTCTAATTGCATCATCACCGAGTGGGATGCTTGTACCCATACCACCACCTCATTCAGCACTTGAGCGATGACAGTGCTAGAGAAGCTCTTGCTGAACATTATAATCTAGGCCCTTTGAATTGAATGTTCATCGTAGGTATTTTACAAAGATAACAGCCCTAGCAGTGCTACTGGGATTGCAACTCGCTGCAAACGAGGCGGATTCTGTAGTGCTGGGCTCTTGCTGGCAGTTTGTGAAATTGGCATTACCCGAAACTGCACTGTAAAAGAGCATAAAGAAAACGATGTCTTCCGCAGTAATTCATGCCATGCAACATGACATGGAAACCATCACACGGCCAGTTAATTTATTGCCTTCAGGTTCAAGACGTCTGCCAGTTTCTATACGGTAGCTTCAGACTGTTGGACTGGAAAATTACATTCTCTTGAAGGCACTTTTTGAGCAGGAGCTGGACTTGACCTGATTTTCATGATTTGTGCTTCGGGTGCACAAACTGGGTAATATCAAGCTTTTATAGTCTTTTTTATATTATAGTCTTCTCTTATTATAGATTTATGGTCTTCTCTTACTGTTGTGTCCTATCTTTCCTCAAGCAGAACAGTGGCTTGAGCTATGTGGTTGAGTGAAGTTGCATCACCTGTTAATGTCGGATTAATTTTTTTCTTCTAACTTATCACAGCTGCTGAGGGCCATTATTGCCAGAGGGTTATGTAAGGTGTGTACTGTACACAGACAGGGAAATCTCTTAATTCCAACCTGCGGTATTTACAAACTGGCACTTCGCTTCCGTCAAAATCGCGTATTTCAGTGCGACAAAGCTGCGCCTTTACCCTTTGTTTCTAATCAGCATAGTTTGAACAAATTTTCGGTCACTTAATAGTTTGAAGTATCGAGACGTCGAATGCCTGACCAGAGCCGCCGCGGTGTCTGAGTGGTTATGGCGCTCGGCTGCTGGCCCGAAAGACGCGGGTGCCATCCCGGCCGCGGAGGTCGAATTTCGATGGAGGCGAAATTCTAGAGGCCCGTGTACTGTGCGATGTCAGCGCACATTAAATAACCCCAGGTCGAAATTCCCGGAGCCCTTCACTACGGCGTCTCTCGTAGCCTGAGTCGCTTTGGGACGTTAAACCCCCATAAACCAAACCAATACCTGAGCATTGGTACGTGGCCATATACAGTATTGTGCGTTTTTATCGCTGACACTTTTAAAAATTTCCCCGCCTCAACCGCTGGCTCGTTTGCGGTGAAACTGCACACAGAGCTTGCGTATTATGGTAACTTTTGTATCGTAGCAAGTTTGACAATGGTACTTACTTAGTTCAGGCGCACATGATGCGAAAACGTAAGCGTCTACGAGAGATCGACGAGCCAAAACCCGCAGACGACGCTTTTTCGCTGAAGGGCGGCAGTGGCGCCATCTGTTCGCGGTAGCGCAAAGCGTCACGACAAGGCCGTCGAGGAAAGCGTTGCAAGGAGCGCGGGCCGTTTGAATATGCCGTTCCTGTCGTTTCGTCTGCTTCTACTGAAGCGCTTACAACATTTTCGACTAATTAAGCGGAAAAATATCAGAACAAATGATTTAACGAGGCTTTACCTTTTAAAGAATATTGTTTGCAATGCTCGCCTCGGCGGCCTAGTCGTGACGGCTTCCAGTGCCCAAAACAGATGGCGCCACTGCGGCCATTCAGCGAAAAAGCGTCGTTTGCGGGTTTTGGTTGCCGATCTCTACGTAGACGATTACGTTTTCGCATCATGCACGGCTCAACTAAGTAAGTACCATTGTCAAACTTGCTACGATACAAAAGTTACCATAATACGCAAGATCTGTGTGCAGTTTCACCGCAAACGAGCCAGCGGTTGAGGCGGGGAAATTTTTGAAAGTGTCAGCGATAAAAACGCACAATAGTGTATATATTTCCCACCCTTTGCGCGCGCACAATTTGTCCCTAAACGTAATAACCGTTGGATATATTGTCTTCATCTTCAAAATACTTGTCGCGAATCTCAAAAGTTTATTATAACGACAAATTTATATATAAGACTGCTCAAAGGGAGCACGGCTACAACACAACCACCGTACACACGCGCTCACTCTTCGCGCTCTTAATGCAGTTCTAATAGACTGACCGAAAGTTTGAGCTATAAAAGCGAGTACGAAGCAACGAGAATTCACTGTGTGAGCGTGTGTTCGAGGAAGGATCGCGCATAAAAGGTTTTGTCACCAAATGCACTGATCGTAGTGCTTGTATGCGGCACAGCGAAACAGTGATATCGATATGAGATGGAATTCCGCATCTGGCGCTTCTAGCCCTCGCAATGAAAAGAGGCAGGATTAATTTTCCCTTTGCAGAACAAACATTCAGTAGAACCCGCTGTTACGTTCGCGGTTGCTCAGTTTTTCCCGGTACGTTTTTTTTTTTTCATATGAGCCAGATAGTCCAGCTGCCACAGAAGCCCCTACAACTGAAACTCGATCGCCTATATCTGTTGCATAATGCAATTGTTGCATAATTCCCTTGTCGTACGTCGTGAAAGTCACCTCACGATGGTAGTTTACACCGTCCCGGAATTCGTTCAATGCGCGCGTAACGGCGACGCCGACCAGAAAAAGCGAGACTATACACGTACTCTATATAGGCACTAGTTCGCAGCTGCGTTCGGCGACTTCTGGAAGCACCCAGGCCAACGCCAACAGACTTACAAACCACGTGATTTTTTGTGCGTGTGTTGTCAGAGTTACATCGACGCTTGCGCGAACGATAGCACAAAAACGAAACCATGCCGGGGCAGACGGCACAAACAGCGCTGTACGAAATGCGCTTGCGTGGGTTCGCTCCAACAATTTTGTTTCTGCCATCCGCTTTATTCTTGTCGCCTGCACCTTAAAATACACAATTTCTAGATTCAAATATAGCGATGATTCTATGGGATTAATGAGGCCACCGCGATAGCAGCGAAGAAGCGCGCGCGCGTACCGCATCTTCGCACGCTAGAGGCATGCTCCCCTTTCATTGCTAAATTCCTTCCACAGACAGCTGCTCAGGCTAACCGAGACTCATCGCAGTGCGTTTCTGAAGGACGGTATTTGCATACGTCCGCTTTGTCCCCTTTTCCCTTGTATATCATGTTCATTATACTTGATCGCCATTCATTGGGGGCTTTGCCATCCACTACCATTTTGTTCACTACCTCTATTAATGTTTGCTGGGGTTTTGGTCCAAGCTTTTTTATTAATATAATCGGAGTACCATCTGGTCCTGTCGACGTGTCACTAGCAACCTTCTCTTGTAACGCGAGCGCATGGTTGCGCTCTCTGGAGGGCCACTGCGCCCGACACGGCCGCGCATCGAAGCGAAGTGGCAGATGACGCGAAGCGTTCGTCGCGTTTTTAGCGCTCGTTGAGAGCTGCCAACCAGCAGAGGTGTCCCAACTTCAAGATGCACTTTGACAAGTTCGTTATTGGCAACAAGGTGTACATTTATGACGGTGTCTCCGAGTCCGTGCAAGAATTAAAAGCATAGCAGTCACCGCGAACGAACCGGCGCCCGGTCCTGGCGTTGTATACATAAGTCCAAGCTCCCATCAGTGCGTCCGCGTATGTTTTGAACAATGCCTGTAGTGCTCGCTGACGTTCGCGGTTTCATCCCAAAGAAGGAAACTGTGGAAGCTCTTTTAAAAAACAATCAGAGTGATATTGCGGTATTCACCGAAACATGGCTGACTCCGGACAGCAGTAATGACGAACTGCTTGAAGACATGTCATCTTTCGCCATTCATAGGCTCGATGAGGCTCGTCGTAGGGGCGGTGGGTTTCTCGTGCTGGTAAAATCGGGTTCACCTTCCTTCACTTGTTGATATTGGCTACCGCAGTGAAGTCCTCTGTGTAAATATTTCGCCTCCTGGAAGCACAAATATACTGATTGCCTCTTACCGCCCACCGAATTTTGATGCCTCTTTCACCAGCGATCTGCACTAGGTCTTTCTTGAATTTAATTTTCGCTTTCCTCACGACAATTATATACTTTGTGGCGATTTTAGCTTTCCTGATATTGAATTGATCAGCTTATCTGCATCCCCCTGCCGGTCAAAAGAATTTTTTTACCCCGCTTTTACTTTTAACATTTCCTGAAAAGTCAGCACGCTAACTCGCAATAATAACACATTGGATCTAGTCTTATCCACCCCTCGAGATTTGGTACAGTCAGTGCAATGTGTCAGTGGTGTGAGCGATCACATAATGCTGTTATTCGACTTATCCTTCCCCAACCCTGTCCGACAACCATCTGTCCGACAATACATGCGCGACTACAAATGGGCAGACATTTCTGGTATCAACTAACAGTTAGAAATATTTTCTCATTCTTTTCGCGAACCTGCCACTAAAATCTGTGAACAAAAACTGCTTGTTATACAAGCACAAACTTTTATCTCTGATTCACAAGTACGTCCCTCTCGCTTCTATTGATAGCAATACAGGAAAAGCGTGGTATTCGAACGCTTTGAGAAAGCTATCCCGAAAGAAAAGAACGCTTTTTTCTTGCAGCCAGGACATCACATTCTAAGCCCAAATGGGAAAAATACTTGCGTGATGCAGTACACAAAACTTTTAAGACGCTCAAAGGAAAAGTTTCATCAGCAGGACCTACTCTGCGTCCTCCGTACCAACCCCCTAAAGATTTGGAATATACTTACTCCTCACGAAAAGCCACAACATTTCCTTATTTAATCATGACAGCTTCCCTGTACCAAACGATCAGCGTTCTGATGCTATGAATTCATAGTTCTCTTCTATTTTCACATCTGAACCTGCCCTGAGCAGACCTACCCTGCCTCCTTTAGACCTCATCCAGATGCCCTCCATTCATATCAGTTCCGAAGGAGTCGTAAAACGTATTGACAGCCTTAACTCTCAAGTAGCCCCGGCCCCGACAATATCCCTGCAAAGGTACTTCACTCTACTAAAATTATTTCCAGCAATATCTTAAAGATCATATTCATCCAGTCCTTAGTTAGCAATTCGATTCCGGACTACTGGAAACTAAGCAGAGTAGCTTCTGTGTTCAAATCGGGAATCCATCCAATCATCGCCCTATTTCATTAACTGCCTGTAAGATCATGGAGCACATCGTTTACTCCAATGTTGCAAACCACCTTGAAAATAACTCTCTTGTTTTTTGCAAGTCAGCATGGTTTCCGCTCTGGCCTTTCATGCGAGACCCAACTTTGTTAATTCACTTCTGACCTTAACTTTAACCTTGACTCGTCTTTCCAAACCGAAGTAATTTTTCTGTAGTTTTCGAAAACACTCGATGATGTCTCCCACTAAAGGCTAATGTTTAAATTGCCTGCGTATTCTTTAAATGCCTGTGTATTGGTCCACTAATCTTATCCTGGATTAACTGTTTCCCCACAAACCGCTTCCAATGCACAGTCTTCGGAGAGTATCATTCCGCCACTGACGAAGTAACGTCGGGCCGTTGCTTTTTCTAATCTTCGTAAATGACCTCCCCTATATCATAGCATCATCCATTGGTCTGTTCGCCTTTAACTGCATGTTGCACCGTCACATTTCTTTTCACGATGACCAGCTAACCCTGGAGAACAACTTACGTAAAATTGAAAATTGGTGTTCAGATTGGATGACGGAACTGAACGTAACTATAAATTAAAATTTATGCACGTCTCAGGTAAAGGTTCCAACGTTTCCTATGCATATTCACTAAACTCAGCTATCATATCACAACTTGAGTCTAGGAGACCTGATCGTCAATAAACTAACATGGAATGAGCATGTCACAAAACTAGCTGCTGACTCTTGAACGCCGGGCTTCTCAAGAAGGTCACTTTCACAATCACCGCCATCCATTGGTAAACTTGCGTACGAAACTTTCATTCGCCCGAAGCTCCAATGCGCATTGGCAATGTGGTCTCCTAATCAGGCGCACCTCATTAACGAAATTGAATCCATCCAGAATCGCGCTGTCTGTTTTAAATCTTCAAACTATGACATTCGCTACAGCATCAACAGTATTAATTTAAGTCATCTCTCGGTATCAGCCCACTAGCCCTTAGATGCAAATTTCCTGCCTCTGTCTGTTTCATAAACTTTACCACAACTGCCCCAATCTCTGTGATTCTTTACTAGTGCCACCAGTGCACACGTACATCATCTCGTCTGTTCAACTTTATCAGCATCCGGCGCTTACATGGATCTACACACGCATTTAACAAATATTTTTTTACCAGGAGAAATTGGGACATGGAAAGAGTTTCCTGAACATGTTGTAATCGAACGTGTTCCTGTTAGATTTAAACAATGCCTGATGTGTCATCTGAAGTCATAAATTGTTGCTTCCTCTTCGTTTTGATTGCAGCGCCTGTATCATTCGAAGTGTGATTTTGTACTTGAGCCTTTTGAGTTTTGTGCTTCTATTTTGGTCATCAATTTTAGTGTTCTTTTCCTTCGTAACCTCCCCCTCTTTATCTAATACCACACCCGAGTTAAGGGTATAATAAATAAGGATGATGATGATCTGTTTACATTTGTGTTCCCGGCACAGTAAGCGCTTTAAGGGAACTAGTGGAAGCCTTTCATATTTATGAGACTTACACCGCGTGCATTAGTGAGCTATCCATCGCGCTGCAGAAGCATGGGATTGTGCCCTAGGTGAGCATTTTATGAGCATAGCCACATATGACATCATCATTGTAGCCTGTATATACTGTTAAATCTCGATATAACGAAATATTCTCGTTTTCTTAACTTCGCATTCATAGAACGTCATGTATATTCAGATTCTGTATAACGATGTAGATTGTACTGCACTTTCAATGTGACGAAATTTCATTGCTGGCTGAAAACGAACCTGCCGAAAAATTATCGCAGGCGCTCGTGGTTGAGCGGAGCCTGTGGTGAAGCGCGCATCATCAGAGCGTGTACGCAATATATGAGACCTGCCCGGATTTCCCATACAGAGTGCATAGGCAGACGCACTGCTGGCCACGGCATCTGGGGTAGCCGGAGCAAGGCTGGCCGAGCATCTCCGCAACCTCGGCAGTCTGACAGATCAGCCTGTGGCCGTCACTGTCTCACCCAAAATTGAATAAAGAAAGACTGGCTAATTGGCGCTATTGATTCACTGGCTGAAATATGGTAAATAGCGCTAGAAAATGCAAGGGACAAGAAAAAAATAAAAATGAGACATGCTCGACGTCAACTCTATCATCACGTCGATGTCTAGCGTGTGCCCCATCAGTATCTTTTCGTTGCCTTTGTATTTTTTAACGCTAGTTACGATGTTTCAGCCCAAAACTGGCACCGAATGCAACAAAACGCTGCCGGTGCTCAATGGGAGCGCACTGCGTTTATCGCGTTTACAGCTGCCCGAAGCTTGGTAAAAAGGACTGGAACGGTTAGTGCTTGGCACACCCGTCAGCTGTAAAGCCAGTTGTGTGCTTCACACCTGCCAACCTCGCTGCTCACTCACACGATGTGCGTATGTGCAAGAAGACACACACACGCGGTTACGGAGGAAAACATAAGGAGCAGGATCAGCCTGATTTTATTTCAATTGTTGGTGATTCAAGGACAGTCTTCTCGCTCTTGGCGACATGGAGAAAAAAGGAGAGTAAGAAGCGGTGGGGGTAGTCGACTTGGCCTGCCGCAACGCTCCCGTCACCGGCAGCGACTGAAGACGTCACTGTGTCCGTGGTGTGGTCGGAGCACTTACAAGATGGTGATAAGAGCAAAATTCGTTGGAGGCACTTAGATATAGCTTAAGTGCGGGAAGGCGAAAGCTGTTTGCGACTCATCGCGCTGGTTTGAATTTGCCGTGCTTGAATTCATTTCACGACAGAGGAGATGAGCAGCTGGCGCTCTCTCACGTGACCTAGGCGGCGATGTAACGAACGAACGGTAACAGCAAATAAGTCACGTGGCCCAGGTGGCGATGTAATGGACGGACGGTCACCGCAGTATGCGCCACTAAAGGCTATTGGCTTAGAACCAAAACACAAGACGGGTGCGTCGCCCTCTTTGTCCATGCTACGATGGTAGGCGAGATAGACGTGCTGAGACGGCTTGGGAACTCGCAACATAAGCAAGACGCGCATAACGCTGTTGTTCCTGGTGAAGAAAGGGCAGAAATAAAGGACCATTTTAATCGCAAATAGTTGTTTTCCCGTGAGCTATCCTCAGCGCGTTTTTGGCAGATTCTTAGCATGCTAAGTGACTAATTTCGATGTAGCGAAATTTCAGTACTACGATGTAAACTGCCAGTTTTACCCACTTTGATAAATCGAGGTTTAAATATATTTCTTTCTCTTATGGGTAAACGTTCTGCTAAAGGTTAGCGCCCATTCTACCTTAATTTGTGTTACCCTCTTTCTTCTGTGCTATGTTCTCTAAGCAGAAGGAACTTGCCCAGATTTGCATTATTCTTCAATGCACAACCACTCTTCTCAGAGGCAAAGCGAAGTTTTAGGATGTACCTTCTTTGCCCAAAGTAAGCAAGCTGTCTTTACCACCTCTCATTTTATCAGGAGGCTAGTTTTATTGAGAGCAGAATAGTGGCAGCACAAGTTCACGTCACGCAGGTTATCCTCGCAGATGCCAAGGGCTGACGACCGCTGCAGGGAGTATCCGCTGGTAGCCAGCTGCTTCCATGGCCACAGCTTCCTGGTTAATTTTAGCAGAGGGGGTACAGTTTGTTAATACTGGAAAAATTAAGGTAGATTCCATGAGAAGTTCTAACCTTGTGTGCATTCTTCGTTTTTAATGTTTGCCAACCTAAGGAATGCTTAGAGTTGGATGGTACTTTGTAAATAGCAGTCAATAAAGACAAGTTGTGCGGCACTATTAACCTTGGAAGTTTTGAATTAACTCTTTTGCAAATGGTGAGGTTTTTTACAAAAAAGCCGGTCAGGCGCCTTGCAATCATTATTGAAATGATTATGTGCTGGCTTCGCAGTTCTTCAGCAATGAGCTCACTAAATTGAGAAGTGTCAGCTGCTGCAGTGTGCCTTCCTCTGATGAAGAAAAGAGTGGAGGTGAGAATGGCTGCCACTAGAATGTTTTACCCTTACCGCAACAACCACCAGCATGAAGCACTATGCATGGTGTCTGTGCAACAGTAGTTTCATTTCCGCGGCGCCTCGGCTGTGGTTTGTACTGAATCTGCCTCCTGAAGCCTTGAGCAATAGTGGTTAGGGCGCTCGACTACTCATCCGGAGTTCCCGGGTTCGAACCCGACCGCAGCGGCTGCGTTTTTATGGAGGAAAAACGCTAAGGCGCCCGTGTGCTGTGCGATGTCAGTGCACGTACGTTAAAGATCCCCAGGTGGTCGAAATTATTCCAGAGGCCTCTACTACGGCACCTCTTCTTCATTTCTTCTTTCACTCCCTCCTTTATCCCTTCCTTTACGGCGCGGTTCTGGTGTCCAACCATGTATAAGACAGATACTGCGCCATTTCCTTTCCCCAAAACCTATTAATATTATTATTATTATTATTATTATTATTATTATTATTGAGCAAACACCGTTAGCGATTTCCTCTCATGTGCTTCTTTGGAACGTTAAGAAGCCACTGTAGTACTGGCTGTGTGCTCTGTAGTCATTGTCAAGAGTAAAGTTCCAGTAAAAGCCCGAAAATAATGGCTGTTGTAAAGGGGCTCATTATCTAATGCCACTAGCTCCTACATGTGGTCATCCTCGTGATGCAGTACGCCACACTCACAAGGGCTGATCGATGGTTATTTACCGGAGCCGCAAGCACCACCACTACCACTTCTCGGTGGCCACTGTCTGGCGGTGCGGTGTCTATGCCACACCAGCCATGCCTGGTAAATGTTAGTTTCTTTGTTTTGAAAGGATGAGAAAGAGATGCAACCATGAGGCAAGCTTGCTCTGTGTGAAGGGGTTTCTTTCTAGTTGTTTCTTTGACCAGTCTGGAACAATCAGGTCTAGTCTTGGACCTCACTTTCTTGTCAGGCAGAAGGAAGTCTGGCACAGGATCAAACCCGCATTTGTGCAACATCTCTGGGTGGCTGGCACAATCTGGGGAACCAGCCCAATATTTGCGATCACTTACATATGTGGTTGCTACTCGATAGCAGGCTAGGAAAGTATGAAAACTTAATGCACCGTCTTCATTTCGACATCAAGCAGTTCAGAGACTAGGCAAAGGCGACTCTGTCAAGTGATATTTTCATACAGCATAGATGGCATTAAGTCAAGGGGCATGCAGATGCATGAAAGAAGAAATTGTTTACTTTGGCAAACGTGTGCCCTTAGAATAAACTGGACTTGGCTGCAGCAGTAGCAAGGTGCATGCTTAGTGGTCTTTGGCCAAAGAATGGCCAAGCTTGTTGGCCCTGCC
Source organism: Amblyomma americanum (assembly GCF_052857255.1). NCBI lineage: Eukaryota > Metazoa > Arthropoda > Arachnida > Ixodida > Ixodidae > Amblyomma > Amblyomma americanum. The sequence goes on from NC_135497.1 coordinate 47,070,967, forward strand.
ATGTTTAAAATGACAATCATGGGAACATCTTGTGCTTGCTTTGTGTTCGGACATTGAATCATCAAATGACCAAATCTCATGCAGTCAGAACATTGAACGGCCGCAAACAGGATCTTGCCATCAGCTTTTGTTCCCTGTTTAATTTCAGTTGCATCTGTGTAAGCTTTATCTTTTCCAGCTGAATTAGGAATTTCAAATTCTCGATTTCAAGCAGCTTTTCTGCCTCCTTCTGCTGTATCTTTACACGTCGAATCTTTCCTCCTGATCATCGTGCGGCAGTCATCTCCGTTTTCCATGCTATTGTTTCTAGCATGTAACTGTTACCCTGACATGGTGAATTTTAGAAAGCAGACAGGTCTCGTACCTCACTGGTTGCTCTCCTCCGCCATGACGATCTCGCCGTCCTGAGTGACAACGACAGGCTCCTCGATGTGGGTGAATTAAGCCCTGGCTCCCAGCAGCTCTCTCATTTGAACCTCCCCGATGATGCCGCCTTGTTCTTCCAGCAGTTCTTTAACTTGAACTTTCTCGATGCAACAGGCTGGTCCCTTCAGCAGCTTGCTAACTTCTGCCTCTTTTGACTTGCTGGTTGCTTGGTTCTCGCCTTTAACCTCCTCAACTTGGACACCTAGTTCCTTCCGTAGCTCACTGACTTAGCACCTCCACGACTCACAGGTCACCTATCTTCTTCAGCTGCTCGCTGACTTGAGCCTCCTGCTTCCGGTTGATCTCGGCCAGCATTCTCCGAAGCTTTCCTGCGTCAATAAGAACAGAAAGTTGGGCTAGTTGGTGTGGATTCATACTTGGCTGCGCAAAAAACCGAGGACAACAGCGAACGAGGAGACACAACACAAGCGCAGACAATCAACTGAACTTTTATTCACTGAAATGAAGCTTTATAGGCGTGACAAAACACAAAAAAACAACAAAAGGAACCGCCACAACCGATGTACAAAGAAATCTTTCCGCTCTCCGTCGGATGTCTCGAGCAGAAAGACGTAGCAAATCCTGTCTTGACCGTGGCAGTTGGTTTTCCCTCTCGATCGTATAGAGGGAAAGAGAGTTTATGATTATGGTTAAAGGAGGCTTGTCATCTTGCAGATTCGATATTGCTCAATCACGTTGCTCAAGGACACTTCTGAAAGGTTAACTTTTTATTAATAAACAAAGAAAGAAGCAAGCAAGGAGAAAAGTTGTTTCATTCGACTGACTCGTAGTGTTACCTGAACAAACCTGCCCTTTATTCCCACCGAGACACCTGGTTTTGAACCTTATGTCTCCACCCTCGGTAGGGACAATAACCACTTAGGTAAATTCACAAACGCCCACCCAATAAATTATTGGGGAACGGAAAACATAACCAGTGAACGATTGGGGAAAGGAAAACACAGCCAATCAATGATCGAGAAAAGAAGATAAGTAATATCGACAAGCACTGTACAAGTATGTGCACTCTTCACCATCAAGATTTCAGAGGATTCTTTTTCCTCCCTCGAGCTTTGCGAACGCTCTTGCTTTCCCATGGGTGCAGGTTGCTTCAACCTCTAGTAAACTCAGTTTCGAAGAAACGCAACCTTCAAGGCCCATCTGTTAGGCACTTTCCCTCACATATACTGTCATCATGTACAATGGACGCATGGAGAGCATCTCTTGTACAAAGCACTGCTCGCAAGTTCCTTCCCTGTGCCCATGAGCTGAGGTTGACTCCTGCTAACGAGCAGTCATTCTTCATATCTGCAGCTAGCGGGGCAATGTCTTGTTGAGCGCGTTGTAGGCTATCAACGAGCTCCGTCATAGACACCCTATGTTTTGAGCAAAGACGTCACAGACATGGGACAAAAGCCACGTCAAACGACACGAATTAAGGTGGTTCGTCGCCGCCCGTGTGTACCCGCCTCGCCGCAAGAACGTGCGCAATGAAATGCAACCTGACGTACACACCATTCTACGAAGAGCACGCAGGAGAGGGTGAAATACTCTCACACACGTGCACTGCACGACACTCCACTGTTGGCACCCTCCCCTGGACTGTTAACCCGGCGCGTGGAACAATGTCCGGCTGCTTAGCCACCGCTGAAGTCCGTGTTTGTGTTTGCATAACACAAGCTGCAATATTGTACGCAATGCCAGCGTCCTCTAGACATCAATGTTGTATTGCCGGTAGCGGCAGTAGTCGACGAAAGTAGAAAAAAACGCCACAGGTATGTACGCACACCATGTTCTGCGAAGGTCTCAGTGCGTCTGCGATGTCTATTTCTCCACCTCATTGCCGGCTCCGAGTTGCATTAGCAGTTTGCTTATTTGGTGAACAGAAAATACTTGCGCCAACAACAATCTTATGCGTCAACGCACTTTGTAAATGAAATGCAGACAGAAAGAAGCCTACTACCTATGCTTAATTGCAATGTGGAATGAAGCACGGCACCTGGTTTACAAACTATACTCTCCAAATAATTTTAAGAGATTAAGCTGTTGAATTGTTTTGGCAAATTTGTTTTAATTGGGGAACACACGGTGCAGGAGTTCACAAATTTGGCCACAACTTTGTTTCGCCACCCCACAGGCTCAGCAATATTGCGAGCGTGTAGGCACCACAACCTGAAAAAAAAACATGCCGTTAGTACAAAAATACGAATCTTATTTGCACGGCACGAATTAAAGCGGCAAGACAGACTTTTACCCAACTGCAAAGCGAGCAAAGATGCATCCAGAGCATTGTAAGAAGAAAGAACGCACCTCATGCACGGGACTGTAAACTTTGGCATGCATTGTAGAACATTGCACCACTGAAATCACTTCCAATGCACTGTAAAAAAGTCAACTTATTTAAGTGATGCATAACTGTGCCAGAGAGAACAAACGCTAGGACTTAAGGAGTGCCCCTCTCCGACTGAGGTTGGAATTCTCAATGCAGATGCAGCTATTCGGCCTGCCTGCCATTAAGTGGTAATAGCATTTCATTAGCGTACCAACCTATCAGTTCGTGTAATTACACATTTTCTGGCATTAATAAACCAGTGAGTACTGGCGGGGGTGGAGTAAGTATGAATGCGTGGTGCTTTGAGTGAACTGGTTTGCGCCACTCGTAGTGTGAACAGACCTACACGAGCAGCAGAGAACCGAATTTCAATGTCATCGTTCGTACTGTAGCAAACAAACGTTGCAATGATCACATGTTGATTCGTTTCGGTCACGTAGCTCGCTATTGTCTCCCTAACGTTCAGTTTGTGAACGGAGTGCTCTGTCAGTCTCTGCATCTAAACTGTCAAACTCGCCATGTCCAAGCAGACAGCAAAAGCGGTCATGAGAAACTATGCTCCCCGAAAAACTAGATATTCGATTGCTCTCTCTGATCTTCAGTGCCGGCACATTTTGCTTTCATTTTTTCATCATGCATAACAAATTCAAATCTTTGTTTACATCATTCAGATGTTAGGGGCGTAGACATAAAGCTCAAACTGCAGCTTGATTGTGCGCCTGCCCCCAGTACAAGGTTTCAAGTATTGGTACTTAGCCTTAGCATATACATTGGCAACAACATAAAAAAAATTAATTTCACTTGAGGAGATAATCAGCTAGACACTGTTTACAGAAAAAGAAAAGGAAAAATGCACAGCAATATTCAGACATAAAAATTGATGAGATTAAGAAAATGAGTTTAGTAATGATGGAAAAACATACCAGAGCATATGAGCCATTCTTCGGGAATTTGTATGGCATGAGTGTGTTCTCAAAGTTCTGGCTGAACCATATTCATAAGGAAATGTTGGTAGATAATGCTTTTTTACCGCTTTACTAGACTGGTACTGTATTGTTGAGGTATTGGAGTTATTCTAAGGGATTAAAAGAAGGTCTAGTTGTGACTTCTCGTGTGATGTTAGCAATACTTCATCTTGCTCTTTTTTGTATTATATGCAGCCTGCTTAGTTTAGGGTGTAAAGTATTTCCCCAGATAGCAGAATAATATTTTAGGACCGAAGCAAACATTGAATTATAAAAAAAAATTAGTTTTACCTTTTGCAGAAGAAGAGAGCGTACTTTGCTTAAGATACCACATATTTTTGATAACTTGTCAGCAGTCCTATCCACATGTGATAATCACGATAAATGCTTTTCAAAAAAGACTCCAAGTCTTTTCACAACAGGGACAACTTCCAAAGTCGCTGGCCCAATTTTAAGTAGAAGCTCAGCATCGCACACTAATTTATTTCTTTTGTTTCGTTTATGTCGGCAGTTGATGAGTTTAGCATGGGCCAGGTATTTAAAAGGTTGAAGAACCTGTTTGCTTCTTCGGTCAAGCGTTTTTGCTGGTAGAGGAGAATATAGGCTGGAGTCATCAGCATGTATTAAGAAAGTTGGTAGCAGGCCAATGAGAACGATTTCATTCATGTAGACGATAAAACGTAATGGTCCCAGTACACTTCCCTGTGGAACTCCAGTTGGAGCGGATTTTATGTCGGATAGTTTATTGTTCATTATGATTTGTTGTTTACGAAATGATAGGTATGACTTCAATATATACAGAAAAACGCCACGGAAGCCATCGAAATTAAGTTTAGCAAGCATTGTCTCAAGAATAATGGAATAAAAAGCCTTTGAGTAATCTATAAATGTACTACCTCAAAGTGCGATTGCGGCGTCCACTGCCCGCCGACCGTAGCGGCCGCGTTTCTATGGAGGCGAAACGCAAAAGGCGCCCGTGTGTCCTGCGAAGTCAGTGCACGTTAAAGGTCCCCAGATGGTCGAAATTATTCCGGAGCCCTCCACTACGGCATCTCTTTCTTCTCTCAGCCTCTCCTTTAACCGTTCCCTTGAGGTGCGGTTCAGGTGTCCGCCGAGATGTGAGAGATACTGCGCCATTTCCTTTCCCCAAAAACCAATTTTCATTTTTTTTCCCTTTGCGTTTCGCCTCCATCCAAACGCGGCCGGGTGCTGTGCGTTGCCAGTGCACGTTAAAGATCCTCGGGTGGTCGAAATTATTCCGGAGCTCTCCACTACGGCACCTTTTGCTTCCTTTCTTCTTTCAGCCCCTCCATTATCCCGTTCCTTACGTAGCGGTTAAGGTGTCCGCGCAGTGGTGACAGTTACTGTGCCATTTTCTTTTCTAAAAAAAACAATTTTCAATTTTGTTTCCATTGCGGTTTCGACTCCATCGAAACGCGGCCGCCGCGGCCGAGGGCTATGCGTTGTCAGTGCACGTTAAAGATCTCCAGGTGGTCGAAGTCTGTCCGGAGCCCATAGAAAGGCATCAAAACTGCCCTGGGCCTCGCACCGTACACTTCCACCCAGAAAATTCTTAACAAGGGGATTTCAAACACACTAGACGAGCTCATTAGACTACCAGAGTAGCACAAAAACAAGGACTCCTGCGTAGCCATTCGGGGCTAAAAATACTAGAAAAGTTAGGCTTCGAACCTCGAGCGCAGCTCAGACACAGACATAAGGAACAAACAGACGTTTCCCAACAGACATAAGGAACAAAAATTTGACTGTGCTTTAGCTCTGGTTAACCCTAGCTGAATTGCGAGTTTCGTTTCCTCTGCACGTCGTCTACACAGCGTCTCATTCCGATGCTAGAACTCAAACCGGTCTCCCGCAATTGAAGAGTCACTCCGGGACGTGGCACGACTTCTTCTAGCCGCATCTTCGTTACGACGCTTCTCGAGTCGCGCGGCGCGTTCTTCTGGCATCTCTTGAGCGCGTTCTCTCTTCCTCGCTTCATTCTGTCGTTGGTGCGTCTCTTTCGCGCTCTCCATAGCGGCTACAATACACTGAAAGCGCCCATATATATATATATATATATATATATATATATATATATATATATATATATATATATATATATATATATATATATATATATATATATAAATTCCCCGCGAGGCGACACCTCATCTCCCTCTACCCCAGCGGAGCACACCTGGTGGAGCGAGCGGCGACGGCAGCATCGTCGACGGCGGCGCCATCTGTTGGAGCGCGGCTGCAGCGTTGCTAGGCGATGGTGGCTCAAGGTCGTTCGTCCGCCACCGCACAGGGCGCGACGAGCCGAAATGGCTCGCTGGCTGGTGTAGTAAAGCTTTCGCATTAAAATCAAAATCCCACCAGAACCTAACCTAACCTAACCTAACCTGCGTCAGCGCACCTACTATGTCGCTCCGAAAAGAAAAAGTGAAATACCTTGGAGGCTAGGAGTGCTTTATGCTGTCCTTTGTCTTGTTTTTATTCATTTCACTCGTCACAATCAGCCACTCTGTTATGCAGGCAAGAACTCGTCATTGTGTGATGTGATCTTAGTGTCGGTCATGTATTTTTCGCGCCATCTTTCTTTCCATCCTGATATTTGTTTCCAAGTGCTCCAATAACAATTATCAGCCGTTAGCCAGCGCGATTCCGTGTCACCTTCTTCCCGTCCTCGTTTATTGTGCGCCGTTTCCCGCCTGTCTTCTTTCCGACTTCTGTGGCGAACCGTGACCTGCCTAGAGAGTCTTACGTCAGCTATGATATCGCTCTCCATGTGTCCTCGCAATCGTCCACTCGCTCCGTCAACGACGACGAAGGTCTCCCGGTGCGCTCGGCGCCGCTCGCAGCTATCTCGGGTGCCGTCATCTTTGTTGCTGTAAATGCTTGTAAATATATTTTTTTCGCTCCAGTAACATTATTATATATGATAAAAAGAAGAGGTCGTAAGATGCTACCCTGAGGGACAATCAGAATTACCTGCCTCACAAATTCAAAACATTGCTGAAAGATAGATAAACACATGCAAAATGTAATTCCAGAGCCAAAACAGCCTAAACTCACTGCTGCCACAATACGGCAGTCAGTTTTGCCCTTGACTACTCTCTGCGCCTGCGTATTTTTCCTGAGTTTTATAGTTCTTAGACATTCAGAAAGGGTCAAAATTAAGTAAATGGAATTAGGAAGTAGCAATATTTTTCCTTGATAAGTTTTTTAAGTTGCTGGAATGAAGAGATCATTAGTGATGAAATAGTTGGAGTTGATAACTTTGAACAGATGAATTGAATGCAAACGACGAAAAAGTGAAATAATATGCTACCGCTCCCCGGTAGGTGTGTGCCTTTTCAAGGGAAGCGATAACAGCAAGTATCCGTCATGTGACCATTAAAGTTGCTATTGTTGCCAGCTTCGAGAGACAAGCTGGTGTTTCGTCTACCTACGGCGACAAGTCAACCTTTCTTCGCCGTCGACACGGTGCCCTCTCAGGCCTCCTTGACCTCAGCCCCGCGTTCTTGAGAACACGACATCAAGCCGCACTCAGCATTTTCGCCGAGAATGAGTGAGTGTGGGGACGCGAGTCGGGACCCACGAGAGGAGGGCGACAAACAGCACACAGAAGTCAACGAGAGGGACCTCAATGACACCTCCCCTCAAACGCCAACGTGGCTGAGCTCTGCCCGTGAGTTCGAGGGCCCTGAGCTGCTTAACATGGGTGTCGACGAGGCTGGAGGCCGCATTAGGACACGCTCACTGCTCTTCGACAGAGAAGTTCCAGTCGACCGGCATCTTGAGGGCTCCAAGCACATACAAATCACTTCGCGCATAGACTTGCCCGTGCCGCCTCTGAATGAGGCTTCTGCCACAGACGGCACCCGTGATGGAACTCAGCCACAGTCTGCTGATTCCACTGATAGCCGAACAAAGTGGTACATAGACCTGAAAATTAGGGCTCAACAGGTGAGAAAAGACTGTGGGGAGTGGGGGATGCCTCTCGCAGCGATTATGGAGAAGATGTCAGACGAGAGAATCAAGCGAGTGAACCTCACTGCAAAATGTGAAGCGCTCGAAGAAGATTTAAAGGAAGCCTGGCGGCGAATAGCTTTTCTCAAGATGGCAGCAAGTGCAAGACACCATACTGAGCAAGGACAGCCGGTGCCAGATGAAACCTGGGACCGGCAGCGTGAAATTAAAGAAACTCGAACCTTCCCACCACAGTCAGAAAAGAAGTCTGAGCAGACTACAATGATCTTCGAGGATCTTTAAAATCAGTTACTGCGTGGCATCGAAGACCTAAAGTCAACTGAACGCTCCCGTCGCACTGCCGAAGCAGAACGTGATGAGCTTAGAAATGTGGCGTCCTCTGCTTCCTGCATGCTTAGGTTTCTTCAGAAAAAAAGAACGTAAGCTAGAGTGCATCTTGCATCCTGCCGAAGAAGCGCTCAAAGAGGAGAAACAAAACAGTCAGACAGCGTGCGAGGAGCTACGTGAAGTCACAGCAGTGGCGGACAAGTTGCAGGTTGACCTGGAACATGAAACCTTCACTGCCAAGCGCCTCCAAGCAGCAGCTGTTTTTTATGAGCGCCAGAATGAGCAGCTGCGCCGTGAACTGGACGACGTGAAAAAGACCTTTTGCTCACAACTGGGGTCAGCTACAAACCAGTCAGAAAGCTGCTCGCGCGACAAAACATCGGCGCAGGGCGCACATGCGCCTCAGTGCGCTACCACGCTGCGTGACCCGACCTTCAACAGAGCTGCCCTCCGCGAGGCCTACGTTGATACCACTGAGCCCATGTGCTCGTTTGAGAATGTGCCAGGCTGGAAGCTTCAGCTTCACGTTGAGGAAACTTCGAAGCTCCGCGAGAAGTGCACCAGTGCCCTAGCCGGTGCCCGTAGCCGACTCTTTCTACCTCGTGCTGGCCCAGTTGGTCCTTGTAGCACTGGACACTTCACTAGCACTGCTCAAAAGCCGGGGAGCCATTCTCGCCTTCCTGTGGACGAACACCCTGATTTGCCGGACGATGAGTTGGACGAACAACTGGATAAACTGCCTTTGTGAATAAAGCTTCTAGCGTCGCTGAGTGAGGAGTAGACTTTACAAAGAGCCTTTGATAACGCTTAGTGTGGACATTGTATTCTTGTTGGCCACTTAAAGCGGGGGTCAATTCGTTGTATCTGGCATTTTGCCCTCACCTTTGGGATGCTCTTTAGTCACGCCCACGCTCCTCCGTAGTGTACGACGATGGCATCGGCGTTGCGCATGGAGCCCGTGTGTTTGAACGCCCTAGCCGTTTTTTGCGTCACGAAGCTTGATTTCTTTACCCGCCGGTAACTCCTGTTTCCTAAAACGGTAACCATAATGCCCACGTGTTTCCCTCATGAAATTTCGGTATGCTTAGTCTGCCATCCTTGCTCAGCTTCCATGCTCTCAGCATCGCCTTAGTCGTGTAACCTGCTCCGGAGGTTTAAACGCAAGCTTAGTAGCTCTAAGACAACGATAGTAGTTCGTATTGTCTGGTTTTTCTTTGAGAAACAGGGAACCGAAGCTCAGATCTTAGTCGGTGAAGAGCCGTTTTGGTACTGTATAAGGCAAGAGGTTCTATTCTGTTCCGCCTTGCCACGCCAAACTCTCTATATACGTGCACTGTTGTGTGGCTCTTCCTACGCGAAGTCTTAAACTTTCTAGCCTCTTCCGCATTTCTATCTCCAATTTCACAGAAGTGGATAGTTACGGTGCACTGGGCGTCGTTGAGGTAGACTTTATTAACCTGAATGGTCGTTAGTCAGTCAGCATCGGCCAGGCAGCCGACTTCATGGCCAGGATTCTGGTTCATCCGCTCCTAGTTCACAACGCCGCCACCACGGGCCGCATGAAGTTGAGCTCCTCCTCCTTCTCTTACATTCTTCCTCCCGGTATGAGAGAGAGACGCTAGTAAGCTTCGCCCATTGTCCGCTTTGTGTGTCCTCCCCTCAAGCCAAGCTCCTCCGGAGGGGGGCACCCTTCGCGTTTCTGTTTTTTTTTTCCACCCAGCGTGTTCGAAACGGGCTGACTGTGCGGCTCCCCTAGTCTGTTCCTTTACTGCGGTGCAAGAAAAGAAAGAAGTCGGGTTGGGGTTGAAGCGGTGTTGTTGCAAATGGGTTGCAAGCCCCAAGGGTAGCGTTGGCCTGGCGGCCTGGGGCAAAGCTGGAAACATCCGAAGGTCCCGGCAAAGGATGAGTCGACTGGCAACAGAACAACTTGTTTATTCTGGCATCGCAAAAGAGCAGCCGGTCAGGGCGACCACGTTACTCGAAGGGCGAAATCGAAGTCTCTCTCGGCGTCCGGGGCAGCGGCGTTTTATACCCTCGGAGTCGAGGGCAAGAAGGAACGGCTTGGGAAGAGGCGTCCGATACGGCGACGCTTGAACATGTCCAGACGTGACGGGCGCGTCCGCCAGGCCGGCGCCGGTCAGACCTCCTCGCCTCCCAGTTGGGGAGCTCCTCTCCCCGGCTGCCGCGCTTTGACAAGCGTGGGCACCAACATGCACACACACACACGCACGCACGACGACACGTGGCACTGAAACCTGCCTGGACGCGCTTGGCGGGAGGCGTTGCGGCAGCGATGAACGGGTCCAAATGACCGCCGCTTTGAACAAAGCCGCGGCGTCCGTTGCATTCGCGCCGGCTATACCGCGCGTCGTAGGCGAGACGTAACAGACCGCCCCGCCGGGAGAAGGAGATCCCGATGGTCAGGGGACTGCATCCGCTGTCCAGAGGGATGTCGCTCGATGATGCTCGTAATCGAAACCGGTCGTCCCTCGACGTTGCTTGAGCGCAGCGCACAGAGAAGGCCTCGTTCTCGGGTTCAGGATCACATAGGACACTGCAAAGTCACTTCGGGAGAGTTGCCATTTTTGTGCTCGTTCCCAGCAAGCGTTAGAACTACGCCGAAACGCAACCGCTCAGTCAGCAAGCACGAGACAACCCTCACTAAGCTCTGCCAGGCTCTTTCCCCTTTTATACTACTGCCTAGTTCCTTACAGTAGTCAAGCAGCACTCAGAACGCGTCCACAAATTGGAAAATTGCACTAGAAAGCACATAATCACTTTGAAACACTAAACAAAAGCAATATGTTAAAAATCCTGCCTCAGGAAGAAAACATCAGTAACCAACAACTTTGAGGCGGATTCCTACGTTAGGGGCTTCGACTTAAGCCATCGGCGTTACCGTTGAGACTCCCCTTTTTGTAACGCACCTCAAAGGAATATTGTTGCAAAGCGAGGCTCCAGCGCAGGAGGCGGCCATTTTTGGGAGAGATGGTCTGCAGCCATTGGAGAGGGCAGTGATCCGTCTCAATGATAAACCTCGAGCCGGCTAGGTAGCATGACAATTTCTGAACGGCCCACACGAGACACGCACACTCTTTCTCGGTGGCGCTGTACGCCTGCTCACGACAGGTCAGCTTACGACTAGCATACAGGACGGGGTGTTCCACTTCTCCATTGTCCCTTTGGCACAGTACAACGCCCATGCCTCGCTCACTAGCATCGCACTGAACAACGAACCCTTTTGTGTAGTCTGGCGATCGTAGCACAGGCTGGCTTGTTAGGGCGCTCTTTAAGGCGCTAAAAGCTCTTTCCTTTGTCTCGCTCCAGACGACTGTTTGGGGCTCTGTTTTTCTTAGAGCATCCGTCAGGGGAGCCGCGATATCGGAGTACCTGGGGATGTACCTCTGATAGTAGCCGGCGACACCTAAGAACGACCGAATATCGGTCTTCGTGCGCGGTTGCGGGAATTCTCGCACAGCGGCCACCTTTATTTCAGAGGGGCGGCGACGACCCTGTCCAATCACGTGACCGAGGTAGACAACCTCGGCCTGTGCTAATTGGCACTTGGGAGCCTTGATTGTCAAGCCCGCTTCGCGCAGGCGGGTTAGCACTGCCCGCAAGTGTGCCATATGCTCAGACCAGGATGCAGAGAATATCGCTACGTCGTCTAAATACGGTAAAGCGAATTCTTCCTGTCCCCGCAACACTTTGTCCATGAGGCTTGAAAAGCAGTATGGCGCGTTCTTCAAACCAAAACTCAAAACTTTAGGACGGAATGTTCCCATTGGTGAAATGAACGCCGCATACCTACTAGCCTCTTCTGTAAGTGGAACCTGCCAATAACCCCTGACAAGATCTGGGGTGGAAATAAACTGAGCGCTACTAACTTTCTCAAGGCGCTCCTCGATGTTAGGGATCGGATAAATTTGATCCTTAGTGATGGAATTAAGCCTGCGGTAGTCGACGCAAGGACGAGGTTCCTTGCCCGGTACCTCAACTAAAATCAAAGGGGAGGTATAATCACTCTCACCCGCCTCAATAACTCCGAGCTGTAGCATTTTCTTTACCTCGGCCTCCATAATATCGCGCTGGCGGGGTGACACCCGGTACGCCTTGGATCGTACTGGCTCTGGGGAGGTAAGTTCTATATCATGAGTAAGGACAGAAGTCCTACCAGGCCTCTCAGAGAACTGACCTTGAAACTCTTGTAAGAGTTGGTGTAGTTCGGTTTTCTGCTCAGGTGACAGCGGTGCTTTACTGAGTAAGTCACTAATGACCTGATCAGTGTCTTCCCTGTTCGTCACTGAGCTTAGTCCCGGAAGCTCGACCGGAAGCTCTTCTAACTTTCCCTTGTCGGGCATTTCCTCTCCAGTACCTGGTGCCTTCAACGCTACAGGCTCAATTTTATTCAGTTCGGACGTGCTCTGAATATCAGCTTGCTGCGCCTCCGACCCTTTCTCATTGTTCGACAACGTCGGCCCCGCAACCACCGCCTTTGCAGCGAGCTCCCGAACTCTCGGTCTGGTTAAGGCCTGAACGCTAGCCTCACCAAACAAAAGCCCCTTCTCGCGCAGGAGGTGATCGGACCTGTTCGAAAATAGGTACGGGTACTGGGGGGGCAGCATAGATGACACTACGGCCTCCGTCTCAAGTGCTCCGAAAGGTCCTTCAATAAGCACTTTTGCTACGGGCAGACACACGCTATGAGCTTCCAAGGCTTGCTTGATCCATGCGCACTCGCCCGTGAACATATCGGGTTCTACGTAAGAGGGGTGAACTACATCCATTGTAGCTGCGGAATCACGAAGCACTCGGCACTCTTTCCCGTTCACGAGGAAGTCTCGCATGTAAGGCTCGAGAAGCTTCATGTTCTCGTCAGTGCTACATAATGACAAACACACGACTTCTCTTTTTGTTTCTGGACACTGCGCCGAAAAGTGACCCGGCTTCTGGCACGTATAACACACGCGCGCTTGCCTCGCCTCGAACCGCTTTCTGCGTTCGGCTTCGGCTGCCGCCGTCTCCTTACGTTCGGTCGGACTGCTTTCACTCGCATCCGCACTACGCGTGTCCCCCCTTGCTCTCATGGGTGTGAACTTCGGCCTCTCAGACTTGGAGCCAAATTCACCCTTTTGACCGTCCTTAGCTCCGCGAGCCCGACGCGTCACAAACTCCTCGGCTAGCTCGGCGGCTTTAGCCACTGTACTAACGTCTGGCCTATCCAAGACCCAGTACCGCACGTTCTCAGGTAACCGACTATAAAACTGTTCCAGCCCGAAACACTGCAGAATTTTCTCGTGGTCACCAAACGCTTTCTCTTCTTTGAGCCACTCCTGCATGTTTGACATAAGCCTGTAGGCAAACTCTGTATATGACTCATTTCTGCCTTTTTCATTTTCCCGAAACTTCCGACGGAACGCCTCCGCTGACAGCCTGTACTTTTTTAGCAGACTCGATTTCACTTGGTCGAAATCCTCTGCCTCCTCTCTCTTCAAGCGAGCGACTACGTCGGCCGCCTCGCCGGGTAACAAAGTGAGCAAGCGCTGTGGCCACGTTTCCCGAGAGAACCCCTGCTTCTCGCACGTTCGCTCAAAGTTAACCAGGAACAAACCAATGTCCTCTCCAAGCTTAAACGGCCGCATCAGGTCAGTCATTTTGAACGATACTCGTTCTCCTGCACCGTGTGCCTGACTTCCATTACGAGCGCGTTCCATCTCTACCTCGAGACGCTTCATTTCCAAAGCGCGCTCTTCTTTCTCTTTTTGCTCTTTACGTTCGCGCTCCTCTTTCTCTTTTTGTTCTTTACGTTCGCGCTCGTCTTTTTCTTTTTGTTCCCTCTCCTCAATGGTCTCAAGGCATTCCGACAGCTCGTCATCCTCAGCCTCCAACTCAAGAATCGCCCTTAGCAGTTCTGGTTTTCTGAGTTTGTCTGAGACATCAAGACCCAGCTCTCTTGCAAGCTCCAGCAATTTCGGTTTGCGCAACGACTTCAAATCCATGGCTGCTCCGAATGCTGCTTTCTCTACTGCCTACTATTGTCTTGCCGCAAACTAACCCGGCAGCAACGACAACCACAATTACCAGCTCTGTTTCTGACACTAACAAAAGCCTGGCAAAACTCAGAAGAAGAAAGTCCCGCACTCACCAAACCTCGCAGCCAAGAATTCAGCGCAGTCGTTCCGCTGCAGGCAACCAGTCATCACACAGGGCTCGTTGCACTGCTCCCGGATGGTCGTTGTGCTGCTCAGCATACAGTTGACCGCATATCTTCGCTGCTGGCCTCCGTTGTCGGGATCTCACCGCTGGCAACCAGTTGTTGCAAAAGGGTTGCAAGCCCCAAGGGTAGCGTTGGCCTGGCGGCCTGGGGCAAAGCTGGAAACATCCGAAGGTCCCGGCAAAGGATGAGTCGACTGGCAACAGAACAACTTGTTTATTCTGGCATCGCAAAAGAGCAGCCGGTCAGGGCGACCACGTTACTCGAAGGGCGAAATCGAAGTCTCTCTCGGCGTAGTAGTAGTAAGTGGATGAAAGGGGAAGAGGAAAGGAAAATGCACGGGCCTGTGACTGGTGTTAAAACACCACCACCACTGCCGGCGTGCAGATAGAGAGAAAGATAGGTAGGGTTTCAGAGGAAGAAAGAAGAACGCGCGCGCAGGGGCGCGCGGCGTCTCCTCTCTCGGCGTCCGGGGCAGCGGCGTTTTATACCCTCGGAGTCGAGGGCAAGAAGGAACGGCTTGGGAAGAGGCGTCCGATACGGCGACGCTTGAACATGTCCAGACGTGACGGGCGCGTCCGCCAGGCCGGCGCCGGTCAGACCTCCTCGCCTCCCAGTTGGGGAACTCCTCTCCCCGGCTGCCGCGCTTTGACAAGCGTGGGCACCAACATGCACACACACACACACGCACGCACGACGACACGTGGCACTGAAACCTGCCTGGACGCGCTTGGCGGGAGGCGTTGCGGCAGCGATGAACGGGTCCAAATGACCGCCGCTTTGAACAAAGCCGCGGCGTCCGTTGCATCCGCGCCGGCTATACCGCGCGTCTTAGGCGAGACGTAACAGTGTACACGCCCCGTCTTTGTCCGACTTTGAGGGGCCATTTGTCAAAAACTACTGGCGGTATATATGCACATCACACAAGATATGGCTAAACGTTCCAGAATTGTGCCAAGGCCCAGCTATCACTCAGTGAGTCCAGAGCATAATGCGTGGAATAGAATTTTTTTAGCGCTGCACCCAACTTCTCCCCGTGGGACGGTCTGTGTCTTCATGGTAAATGGTGTTTTTTAATTGGTTTTTTGGGGAAAGGAAATGGCGCAGTATCTGTCTCATATATCGTTGGACACCTGAACCGCGCCGTAAGGGAAGGGGTAAAGGAGGGAGTGAAAGAAGAAAGGAAGAGAGAGGTGCCGTAGTGGAGGGCTCCGGAATAATTTCGACCACCTGGGGATCTTTAACGTGCACTGACATCGCACAGCACACGGGCGCCTTGGCGTTTTTCCTCCATAAAAACGCAGCCGCCGCGGTCGGTAAATGGTGTTTTGCTGTACAGAAAATCTGATGACTGGTGACAGAACAGAACTAGCGGCCGTATAAGCATCAGTAAGAACCTTGTGTTGCGCATTTCTTTACACGTCAGTGTTTTTATTTTTTCGAAAGAGGTTGCAGTTATAACCTGACTCACCATAATTGTCAAGTTTTTTCGCAACGGGGAAAAAAATTACGGACAACAATTAAGTCTACTGACGAGCTGTGAAGGAGAAAGCTTGCAGCGTGGTGTTCGGCTGCGGCGATGGCGTGCTGCTCTAATGCAATGGCCAGCCAAGCGGATCAGTTCACGCCGCCCGAATGGAAGTTGATGAAGGCGACGATACCCAAACCCAGCTCGAGCCCCTGTGCTTCCTTTTTTCGAGTTGAGTTGAGTTGTCGACAGAAGGACGAAAGGAAAAGCACGGGCTTGCTTACTGGCTCAATGCGGAGCCACGCCCTGCTGCCTGCGTGCTGATAGTAGGAGGTGAAAGATGGGAGTAAAGAGACAGAAGAAAAGCGCACGCAATAGCCCGTAGGCCACGGGCCAATCCCGGAGGCAGTGCAATACCGGGCTGACCTGTGCCAGAGTGCGTTACGCCAAGCACTCCGCCATACTTTAAAAAATATGCGTAACACCCAAGCCTCAAGGGCCCATATGAGATATTAAGCCAGGTATGTGAATGGCATCCCCCTTCGAAAGCGGACCGGAGATTGAGCCACACCCGAATACTCGATCCTGTGCTTCCTTGCTATCGCTCCCCTTTATATTTCTCCTCGATATCATTTCCTTTTCTCCTCCGCCGGCTGCAGCTCGGGTGGTTAAGATATTAGATAGCAATTGCCACGGCCGGCAACATTATTTTCCTTCACTTTTGATGCGAAAGCTTCACTATGCTACCTCGTAACGATTTCGCGGTGCTTACGGTTTTGACCTTCAAGTGGGCCAGAGGTCAGTCCTCTCACGGCGTGGTTCGAGCGTCCACCGATATATGTGAGACAGTTACTGCGCCATTTCCTTTCCTTAAAACCAATTTTAGAAACTAACCTTGAAAGTAAAAATTGAAAATTGGTTTTTTGAGAAAGGAAATGGCGCAGTATCTGTCTTTCATATCGGATGACACCTGAACCGCGCCGTAAAGGGAAAATGGAGGGAGTGAAAAAAAAAGAAGAAAAAGGTGCCGTAGTGGAGGGTTCTGGAATAATTTAGACCACCTGGGGATGTTTAGCGTGCACTGACATCGCGCCCTATCCACTGAGCCAATGCGGCGGGTTCCCTTCGTGGGTGCGGAACCCACTTCGGAAAGTATTTTATTTACGAAACTTAATTTTTCTTTTTCTGATTAGGTCGCGTGGTTTTTCCAAACCTCTGGGGAGGACAACGCCTGATTTTCCTCCTTATGAGCTGCTATGCTTTCGCAAAAATAAAAATATGCTGCCTTCTACTTACGAACGGCGGTGATCATTTTACCTAGGCTGCTTGCACACAACATGTGTTTCCTGCATTTATACACAAGTATGGTGACAGGTTGCTCAGCGTACAAATTATTGAATAATACCATTTAAACGTGTAACCATTTTCGGGATGCGCTTGTATAGGAATTGTACCTGCATGCACGTGACTTTCTGGCGCCCTAGTTCACTGCCTTTTTCTGCATGTGTGTGTGTGTTGGGCTGAGTGTGTGGGAGTGCGCGCGCGCGCCACGGTAGAGTCCATTGCATGCAGTGGCGCAAAAACGCGGAGCTCCCACTTGGCTTGTCGCAAGTTTGGCTTGGTTAGGAGGGCGAGGGCCGGCTCATGATGTGAAGCTTTTAAGTTCCATGGCTGATCACCGGCCTGTCTTATGACGTAGGGATAATGTAAACAGGAAATTCGAGAATGTAACATGCAACCAGATGGAGAGTTTTTCCGGGCGATTCGCCGGCGTCGGCGGCAGCGGAGCGCTTTTTTGCCGCCGTCGACTGCCGCACCGCCGCAGCCGAACATTCTGCGTCATAAAATACAAGTCTCTTGCACTGTATTTTGGATATCGTCGTCTTCATCAGCTGCATCTAAGCGCAACGGAACCGAACACTGAAACAGCACTGAAAACCGAAGTGCTAGCACTCCTAGTTGCAACTGGCGTAACCACGCTAACTCGACCGAAATTGATTTTGGTGGCACTGTCTACCTGTGCCATGCGCTGTGCTTTTAACAAGGCTGGTGGAATTCCTTAGTTTGGCGGAAGGCAGTAAAGAATCTTCTGCAGAAATTCTGATGTCTTTTTTGGGAGATTTTTGTCTGCGTGTGGAGAAACCCTTTGCCAGGACTGACACATTAGCGGTTGTAAGTTTTTTTTTTGACAGCCTGGAGGCAAGAGTGCGTCCATGACCTTTCCGGCCCGTTTTCGCAGAGGCGCCGACTATGTCGTGCAGCTCGTGCTTCGCACCATAGGGAACAGAAACATAGCGCATCCAAAAAGCAACCATGGACTGCGCTCCACGATTCGAGGAAAAGTAAAAGGAGAAAAAACAAGAAAGGAAGGCAAAGGCACAGCAGGAGACCCCTCCCCACTGTCCTTTTCTTCCTCCCTCTTACCACCCTGCTACCGGCTGCCCGTGTAGCTCTTGAAAAAGAATTTCTCCGTACCTATGCACCTGCTCAAATCATCCTTGGCCCTTTCTGTTACCGCCTCTCCACGTTCTTCATCCGTTTGATGCTGCGTGTTGTGCGTCTTGTTCCCGTAGCCTTTTTGGGAGGAACAGTGCTGAAAATTGTGCCCTAAGGGTAGGGTGGAATTCAAGCAAGTTTTGGTTAAGACGATTCCCAATTCTTGCATATTTGTTTTAAAATCAGCGACAACAGCAATGACACATCGCTTTGAGCATGAGGCTCGAGGACGGTGTGTGATTCGTTCCGCAGTGTCGCCGTGTACCCACTGATTTCCAATGGGTAGAAGTTTTCTCGAAGCCTGGCGCTTGGTTTCTTTGAGTGTAATGGTTTCGCTAGAGTGTGGAGCTTTACTTTTTAAATTTGAGCATTTCTCATAACTATTCACCCTGTCCCTATTATTTTCAAAATATAGTCACCTTTTCTCCCTAGCATACAAGTACTTTGACATAGATATTACAACCTTTAACAAAAATTCATGGAAGTCTAATATTGACTACCTAACATGAAAATCTAGTTGCATGCTGCTGCATTTATTACACAATTTTTTCAGTGAAACTGAAAAGGCCTACCTATACCTGGCTTAAGCTACGATGTCCTTGTTCTATGTGGGCCATGGCTGGTCTCCTTATAAATTCCCTCAAGAATTTACAAGAATTTATAAATTTTATCGCCTTATAAACATCATAGACATGAAAAAGCCAAATATCCTCCCTCACTCTTTGCCATAAGGTGTCTTCTGTCTTTTTCAAAAGACCACAACTGGCTCTGATTGCTCTTTGTCATACCTGCTACTTCATACCTGCATGCACCAACCACCCTCCTGAAGTCAGCATACGTCACCCAATATGGTGATATATGCATGCTCATTCCTGCTGAAAGCCTGCTGTGATTAGCACCACTGTCCCACTGCAGTATTTTTGGATACGGCTTAAGAACGAAGCGACAGATGTCCCTCCATCCAAAGGCGGGGATCGATTATTATGCCAAAGTGGTTAATCCCCTTTCATCTACGACGTCACACTAGCTGGTGCAAATGGGGTAACACCCATGACATGAGAATCTGTTAATGCTAGTGGATGGAGGGCCTGCTTTGAGAAGGCATTTGCCACTTCATTCTTGAGTTTTATCCGAATGCAGTCGCCAGCCAACATTATTCACTATTGCTCTGCACATTCTAATTTCATTGCAAAAGTATGGTCTCATATATGTACTTGAAATTCTTGGTTGTCGTCCTTGTGTTTGTTTGCTGAGGCTTGGGTTTCTTTCTTTATGTTAAGCATTCAGGCTATTGCATGTGATCTTTGTACTCTAAAACCCCTGTCTGGATTTAGTCTTAGCTCTGGTAAGGCTAAAGGTTATAGTGGAGGCACGTTTGTGTACTTGGATTCTATCGCATGCTTTTTTCTTCATTACTTTTCAGAAAAGATACTAAGCCAGTTGGGTGAAACATTAGCTTTTGCATATTCTTGTGCACCCATTTTTGTCCATATTTCCTGCTGTGTCATTAATACTGTTCAACAGAATGCACTGTTATATTCACAGGCCTCCGAGGACCTGGAGTCAGAGAATGAACAGCGACAGATGGTGATCATTATGGCTACTGGGCAATAAAATATGGCTGAGGGCAAAACAAGTGATTGAATTCCTTGGCGTTCTTCCGTACTCGAAGCCTCTGCCTGTGCATACTCCTTGCCCGCGTACTGCCTTGAGGTGCAATATTCTGAAGAAACGAGAACTGCAGCTGTTTGATTAACCTTTGTTATTTTATGCGCTGTACAGCTGACAAGAACACAATGGGTATGATGAAAGATCACAAAGTCACAGAGAGCGCAAACTAATGACTGTTCTATCTTGCACATACCGGAAATGACAGTTCAAGTAACTTGCATAACAGAAAATGACACTTCTTTGTGACATGTTTATGTTCTTGCATTGATCAAAGCCCAGTGTGTAATTTTCTCATAATGCACCTGTTATTTGAAATGTTATTCCCAGATCATGTACAAAATATCGAAGTTTCCTGTGTAATGAGCAACTGTTGGTTTTTGCTTTGTATCTCTCTGTCATATCTTGCATCATATTTGTTTTGTTGTAAGCTGTACAGCGCACAAAATAAATGGCACAGCATCCAGCCCCCAACCTGAAAATAGATTGGCAGAATATCTGGTTAACATCCTCTGAATGTCTAGGAATCGTCACATGTGGGCACAATGAGTGTTATATGGACATCCACAGTGATCAAAATGAACATTGTATGGACATTACATGGACATAATATGAGCATTTGTGAACATCTGATATCTTGTGGAGGATATTATATGAATATCAACTGGATATAACTTGCTTTGCTGAGTGCTGTTAGTGTTTTTCTGTGTTCATCGCATCCGATAGCTGCGATCTCTTTGGTATGCATGGCAGCCAGTATATCCATGATGCTGTCTTGGTGGAGCTTGTTAGAGCTGAAACACCCTGTAAATATGTCCTCAAGGTCAGTAATAAACTTAAAAAGTTTCACGGAGGGATACAGTAGGCCACCGAAGTCACAGTTCCTCCATTCTGAAGCAGGGAGTAGAAGCTCGTTCGTGCAGTCAAGGCACTTCGACTTTAAAACGCACTTCCTTGCCACATAACCAGCCACATAATAGATGAGTCTTGAGTCACTTTTTTGTAGGTTATCGTGGCTTTGTACAGGCATATCATTGATTGCAGATTACACTCCGGTAAATCCAGGGAACTCATGCAGCGCCCAAGATTTCGAAGGAGGTGTGAGTCCACGCAGGTCGGCGACATTAACAACTTTGTCCGTTTCGGCAACAGCTTCGCATTCTTCGTTGCCCACTGCAACGTCCGCGCCATGATCTCTCTCTTGATCGCGGTCCGAGCGCCCAACTTTACATCTGGTATCGCATGGCTCCTCTTGCTGCCGTCTTTTTCTTTGGAGTCGGAGTTGTCTCGCTCAAATAGGCGGGCAAGTTCGGGAGAAGGGTTGGATTAGGGGGCGAGCTTTGCAGTCACCCTCGGGTATCTGACTTCCTTTCCATCTATAACGTGGACACAATCCCTCAAAATGAGGTGCGGTTCAAAGTAGAGTTCGCAAACTGCACAATCGGGGCCAAACGGCCTTTCAAGCCTGCGCAGATTTCGCTGCCAGACAAGCCTTTGGGTTTCATCTTCGGGAGCCTTGAAAAGAGAACTTCCGCTCTTGGGCTGTTCTTGCGTACCCAGTTGTGCAGCCTGGCGTGTAACAGTGGTTTAACCGCCGCTTGGGCGGCATCATCAGGACACTGACGCAGAATAAGGCACGAAAGAGGCGAGGTGCCGCGACGAAAGCAATGCGAAGCGATGCGCGGTAGCAGACGACGAGCGCGCTCGCTTCAAGTGCGGGCGACGACAGCGCCGCCGCTACTTTCTCCCGAAGGAGGCACGCGGCGAACGGTGAGCCGGGGGCCTCCGCTCGAGCCACTGTATATGTTATAGTTCGCTGTAGCCGTGATGCTACATCCTAGGCATCAATCACAAAGTGAACAAGGGAGGGAAAACCTCAGGGAACTTGCCAACGTTTAGACAAGATTTGTCTTCGTCTGGGCTGGGCGACGAAGACTTACGTTTCCCTGGCTGAGCTTGTTTTGCATGTTCACTGTATCTTTAGCAATGAGCGAGACGTATAGGGCTTCGGCTCTATCTCGGTGGCTATGTGCCGTCTATTACGCTCGACAGTCTGGCATCTCCGTTTGGCAGGACGTTCCGCTCTCTGTTCGAGCGTATCCGCTGCTCTCTCCGCCTTCTGATGCCAAGTGCCAGGCGACAACCGCATGATCAAAAGAGTTAATATTATATTGTCTATACCGCCGCTTAGCAGCGGCTGTACTCTCCTTCTCTGCATTCATGTCAAACGTTGTGATACAGCCGCACATTACACCTCCGCTTTTTACACGCAATACTGCGCATGCGACGCGCGGTACGGGTGCACGATAGAGCGGCCGGCATGCGGCGAGTAGCGACGAATCGCTCGGCGCACCTGAAGCTGCTTCTCTCCGGCTGCCATGGTAACGGCGCATGCGCACAACTGTCCTCTCCAAGTCGCCGCAAAATGCTCGACTGGTAGGTAGCCCATGCACGTTTAGCTCTCGCTGAAAAAAAAAGGAAAAATGTGGTGGGCACCGGTGTAATTGCTTTCCTGCTATAATTATGCTATGGGAACTCATACTGCACGAATCTTAGCTTGCAAGAACAGAACGAAATGTTTCGAAACCAGCATTCGCATACAAGAGCGATGAGAGACATTGGGCTGCATCTCGATGGTGGTGGTGAAAACTTTATTTAAAACGGGGGAGTTTAGGACACGCAGGTCCTTGGGCCCCCGCACGGCCCCACTGCACTCAAACGTTCCTGTCCCGGAGGCTCATGACACTGGCAGCACGGCTTGCGGCGATGGCTTGCTGCCCGGGTCCTCGGAGCGCAGTAGGGTCTCCCAGGCCTCCCAAGTGGTAATTAATTAAGGTGCTCCAGGCCCCGCGGGGGAGGATCCGCCGGGCAGAGGAAATTTAAAGGATATGGTGGAGGGTGGCTTTGGGGTGGTGGTACGGAGCGAGCGTTTGTGTGGACTTGGTGATAGCGCGAGCGTATAATGGGAGGAAAGGTGCGTGTTTGGAGCCGCCTCCAAATTAAGTGTCTGGTGGTCATTTTCGAGGGAGGGACGGGGTGTGGGGTAGAGCCGACGCTCGGCTTAATTTGCAGGCCTGCGTCAGTTCACTGAATGAATGCATATGCGCTCCCGTGAGAACCCTAGATCGGAGGCCGCCGGTGCCCGGTTTACAGAACCTAAGCGTTGGCAGCCTCGTTTCCGGGGTTCCCGCCCAGGTAGCACCGAACATTAGAATAGTGTTATAAAAATGTTAGGTAAGTTGCAGTAATGTTACATGTTCCATTAATTTTAATGTTACTTAACGTTAAAAATTAACATATAAAATTGTGTTATAGAAAACGCTATTTTAACGCTCTAAAAAATATCTTTTAATAGTCTTCCAAACGTTATTTAAATGTTAGACGCATAACTATACAACAACATTACAAATATATTTGGAGCACTGATTTCCAGAACCTTTCCCACCCTTTTTACAGCAAAGATGTTTTTCAACTGGCAGTGCTTTAAATTGGAACTACACCTAGTACTCACCATAGATTGCATGCACAGCGCAATTATTTTTCCAGTAAACTGGTTATTACACATTCGCCACTATCACTCATGGGACATCCTTTAGTAACGACTATATAAGTTTGACTCCATGATATCCGCTCGGAGGTGAATGAATACGAGTTAAGTTGTGCTGTTGAGTGGAGTCGAAGTGTCGTCCTCGTCGCTGGTTCTTGCAAATCGTTGTAAGGGGGTATGTGCCAGCACAATTAATTTTAACCGGCGGGCCTGCATGCTTGTGCAGGGCTGCTTCACCGTTTTCGAGAATGTTACATTTATGCTGTTTACATGTTTTATTAATGTTCTGTGAAGGTTATTGTAATGTGTAACAGTGCTATGACATTAGAAAAAAGGACATTAAGCACATTGATATAACATTTGACCATAACAAGTTTCGGTGCTGCCTGGGGTGTGGGCAGGCACCCATATGCGCTCCATGTGGCGGGCCTCCCGGTGCGCGGGATGGCTAGGGCAATGACGGCCTCTTCAGCCTCCTCCATATGGCAGTGGGGAATGTGTGAAGGGGTGGCTATCGGTTGGAGGGAATGGTTCATGATGGCTACAACCGCGTCCTCGCCTGTGCATGTGGTATCCACCCACACGGCATACGGTTCCGTGCCAGTGTTTGTGGAGCGCCCGTGCGCGAGCTCTGCGGCGGGGTTCGTGGTAGGTGGGGTGCATGTTTTTGGGGAGTGGTTTAATAGCCAGTTCGTGGTAAATGTGGTGGGGGACCGGGAGCTGTGTGTGATCCGTGGCTGGTATGCGGATGCCGAGGGTGTGTAGGATGTGTCTGTCTGCCGGTGGTGGTTCTCGCGAGATCGACGTATGTATTGTGCTTGTCGGGGGGCCTCGATGAGTCGATAAGCTCCCTATCGTGTTGTGTAGGCCCATGGCCAGTTGGGGGAGTTTTTCGGTTCAGGTATTTATAGGGTGCAGTGCTGTTTAAATGCTGTTCGGATCATGGCATACAGGGTGCAGATTTCTCTGCCCTGGAGTTTCAGGTAGGGAAGCGTGAAGAGAAATCGGCTGAGGACGAAGGCATGAATGAGACATAGGCCATGCTCCTTCATGCCCCGGTGGTGTCCAGAAACTCGGCGGATTAGGTGGGATATCGCCACCGCCGTCTGCTGTGAGAGTTTTTCCCGTGGTTCTGGATGTGGAGGCCAGTACCCGGACAGTGTACCTCCGGGATGTACCGGTTTTCCAGTGTCACGGTTATGAGGGCTGTGGGGTAGTTTCGGGTTGTGGGGCGGAGTATGAGGAGCTCCGACTTCTCCGGGGAGCATGAGAGTCCAATACTCCGCGCATGTGTTTGGGTGAGGGTAGCTGCTGACTGCAGAGTATTCTCTATAGGTCTCCACCACTGCCATGGGTGGTCCATAGCGTGATATCATCCGCATAGAGTGTATGTCAATTAAAGGTGAGGGATGGTATATTAGTTTGAGGGCAAGGGGGATGAGAGTGACATTGAAGAGAAAAGGGGAGAGGACAGATCCCTGGGGGGTGCCAACACCACGGGTGTATGGGCAGGATGTATGGGGACCGAAATGAATTTCGGCCGTGCGGTTAGTAAGGAATGCTTGAATATAGGTTCAAGGGGGAGAGATCCAAAGCGAGGACAGCTTTTGTGTGGCCGGGTATTAGGGGGTCGAAAATGTCCCGTGAGTTGGAGCATGGCGTCCTGTGCCGACAGATGGGGACGGAAGCCCACCATGCTGTGCGGGTATAGGTCTTGCTCCGCCATGTGTTGGGTGAGTTGGGCGAGTGCGACATGCTCCAAAAGCTTGCCCAGGCATGACGTTAGTGAGATGGGACGAAGACTTGCAGGTGTAAGTGGTTTATGGGGCTTGGGTATGAATAAGATTTTGGCGTGACGCCAGGATTGCGGAGGGTGCCCTCCTGCCAGCACGTGTTGAAGTATACCCGTGAGCTTGGCGATCGACTGATCGTCCAAATTGCGGAGCATGCTATTGGAGCGGTCAACTCCTGGGGTGGAGTTAGAGCGCAGAGTCAGGAGGGCCACTCTGACTTCTGCTTCCGTGATCGCCGCATCGAGATTGGCATTCGGAGTAGGGGGGCAGGGGGATTCTCAGGTACCGGCAGTCTCACGTGTGTTCCTAAGTATATCAATGAGTGCGTCGGGAGAAAGGTCGGTCTTGTGTGTAAGGCATGTGACACGTACGTGTGTTGTGTGGCCGTTGGATTGCGTGGGGTCAATAAAGTGACGGAGGAGTTGCCATCTGCTTTTGGGGGCAGATTGCCCTATGCGCCGCCTATTACGCTCGGCAGTCTGGCATCTCCGTTTGGCAAGGCGTTCCTCTGTTCAGGCGTCTCCGCTGCTCTCTTCGCCTTCTGATGCTCTTCCATTTCTTCCATTTTCACGCAGGCCGGCATGTGGCCGCGGCCACAGCTACAACGAGAGTGTCGGCCCCAAAAAAAACGCTAGCACTCCCCATAGCGTCTGCGCTGCATAGCATGCCACGTACTTAGAAAACGGTTTTGATAGCCTAAAGGCATTACCTTCAATGACAAATGTGTAATCCCGTACGTTCGATGAACTGCATGCTGCTTGAAGTTACATTCACAAACAAGGCGGAGTGCAACTCGCATTTTCTAAAAAAAATTGGGACACCACAGCAGAAAAGAATGAAAATTTAGGCCTCTTCCGCGACGGTTTTAATTCTTCAAGCTTTTTTTTCATCTCTACCATAAAGCACTAGGTCTGTTGCGAACTGCAGTGCGCTAGAGCTGGCGGAAACAGAAGATAAAGCAGCTACACTCTCTTAAGTACCTTTAGCGTTTCATTGCCAAATAGAGAATATCTGCTTCAGCGGTAATGCCTAGAGATAGTCAACACAAAAAAGTAACGTTGTGAGCCAAATTTCAGGTGAGCGAAAAGCCAAATGAGTAGCAGATAATCCACACCCGAGCGCCAGGCGGAGAACAGCAGTGCCAGATTTGGTGTCATGAGGCGGAGGCGCACTGAACTACGCTTTATCTCATCATCATTTATATCATTCCAGCTCCTATAGGTGGCGCGGCAGCAGCACGACATGGCGGACAAGGCCGGCGGTGATGGCGTTGATACCATAGCGTGCGTCTCTGTTGAAGCAAAAGCGGCTTCATTGACGTTGTGGCACTTTTGGTGCGAATTTTAGAGTCTAGATAAGCAGCAGTACATGATTGTCGGTTATTAATAGGACCATCCCAACACAAAACCTCAAAATTTCCCAGAAATATCCCATCAGGACGTTTGGAATGTCCCCAGGAGGTCCTCATTTTTCCCGAAGACATCCAAAAAACGTCCCCACAACTGGCCGTGTCCAAAAAGTTGTGCGTCCCAGGGACGGCCCCAAAAGGTTAATTCTAGATTTCTCGGCTCTGGCTCAATAAAATTATTTCCTTTTCGTGCAGACATCAGGCATCTAAGCGCACATATGTGCCAAATTTCAGGCACATGCTTACGTTACAGGTGGTGTAATACATCAGTCCACTCGCGTGAATGCTTGCTGGCTAGGCTATTCAGACTTACCTGTTTGCATGAAATGGGCTTTAACAAGGTGAAAATTTGGGCTGGTTGGTGCATGATCTTGTGACGGGAGCAGCGCAGCACGAAACAAAAAGAGAGAGGCGGGACATGACGCTGAATAACAACCATATTTTTAATGCACGTTCGTCGAATATATAAATCTCGCTCGTATAAGAAGAAAAAGAAAAAAGCATGAAAAACGCACAAGATGTACACGTGGTGAAATATTAAAACATCGCACGCAGATAATCAATTTCTCTGTCACGAAGCGCTATTGAAGGTATGCAGACGCATATGTCGCTCTTTGGTCGGATGTTAAAGGCTTCTTCAGTCTCCCTGATTCGTTGATCAAAATATGACGGGATGACCATAGTGTTGATAAGCTGCGGAGCGCATTCATGCTCTCTGCAATGTTTTGCTAATTCACTGCTGATGGCGCCCTTTAGGGATCTTTTGTGCGCTCGAAGCCGTTTATTCAAACAGCGCCCTGTTTGACCAATGTAGGTGCGTCCGCATGACAGACGTATTTCACAAACCCCGCTTTTCACACATTTCACATGTTTTTTCAGGTGTTCTTTCTTGCATTGATTTTTTTCTTTGCTCGCTGTTCACTTTGGCGCACAGGCTCCTTAACTTGTTGTGTGCTGACATGAGCACTTTTACACCAGCTCTTTCTCCTACCCTTTTGAGCCTGTGGGAAATGCCATTAATGCAAGGAATGACCGCGTACGGCTTCCTTTATTCTGATGTGATTGTGACATATTTTGTGCCTCTAGGTACTTGCAGAATCCCTTCTGCAACACTGGATAGCAGTCTCGTCGGGCAACCTGCTGCTTTCAGCCGACGGTTCTGGGTGTCAAAACTGCCGTGAACTTCATGATGACAGGATCTCGTCAATGCGACTCTCACTGCTGTTTTTTTCTACCCCCTCTTTATGATCTTGGAGTGCGCAGGTGTGTAGGGGAGCAGTCCCTTCTAGCTTCGTGGTCCGTACCGCCAGCATATGTGAGTGCCTAGAAAGGCTAGCGTCAAGTCAAGAAATTGCATAACGTTGTTTTCTGGGAGTTCACTTGTTATTTCTAGTCCTAGTTCTTCTAGTCCTTAGCAAAAGTAGCAATGAGAGCCGCATTGACGAGATCCTCTCATCATGAAGTTCAAGGCAGTTTTGACGCCCAGAACAGTCGGCTGAAAGCAGCAGGTTACCCGGCGAGACTGCTATCCAGTGTCGCAGAAGTGATTCTGCAAGCACTTAGAGGCAGAAAATATGTCACAACCACATCAGAAGAAAGGAATCCGTACGCGGTCATTCCTTACATTAATGACATTTCCCTCAGTCTCAAAAAGGTAGGCGCAAGAGCTGGTGTAAAAGTGCTTATGTGAGCACCCAATAAATTAAGAAGACATGTGCGCCAAAGTCAACAGCGAGCAAAGAAAAATCAATGAAAGAAAAAAGCACCGGAAAAAAACATGTGAAATGTGTGAAAAGAGGGTTTGTAAAATACCTCTGTCATGCGGACGAACCTGCATTAGTCAGACAGGGCGCTGTTTGAATGAACGGCTTCGAGAGCACAAAAGATCCCTAAAGGGCGCCATCAGCAGTGAATTAGCAAAACATTGCAGAGAGCATGAATGTGACCGGCAGCTTAGCAACACAATGGCCATCACGTCATATTTTGATCCACGGACCAGAGAGATTGAAGAAGATTTCGAGAATCTACAAAATAGCGACGTATATGCGTCAGCATACTTCCGATAGCGTTTCGTGACAGCGAAATTGATTATCTGCGTGCGTTGTCCTAGTCTTTTACCACGTGTACATCTTATGCGTTTGTCATGCTTCTGTTCTTTCCTTATCGGACGAGAAAGATGTATATACTCGATCGAACGTGGATTAAAAATCTGGTTGTTAGTCAGCGTTGATTCCCGCCTCTATTCTTTGTTTCGTGCTGCGCTGCTCCCGCCACAAGAACATGAAATGTGCCAAAATTTTACAAACAGAGGAAATATGAATTCAAAAAGTCCCCCGATCGCGCCCATATAACAGGAAATAGCAGCGCAATACTGATGTAATTTCAGTTTATTAGATGTGCTCTTTGCATTTAAATGAACTCAAACAGGAGACGCATATGTATGCGCCATTTAACACAGAATGTACGGAGCACTACGGCACCAGCATATAATAATGGCCAAATTTTTTTCTAGCTCTGAGAAATCTGAAAATAAAGCAATAAAAACTTAATACAGGCTGAATGTTGTTGCACCTCAAGCAAACATTCTAAAGGGTACAAAAGCATATATGCGCACGCAAAAGCAAACGCATGTAAAGAGCAACCTTCCAAAAGAAAAGACGATATGGGCGTACGATACAGATACGCGGTTTCAGGTCACGGATATTCTGCAGGGTGAAACCTCCCTCTGGCTTTTCCTCTCGCACGAGCCTCGGAGTAATCTTGAGCGTGTTATCAAAACAGATAAAAAAATAATTCTACGAGGCGAAAATAAAAAAACGAGCATAAACCAACATACCTTGACGACGTTGCCAACGGAAACTCGGGGACGAAATAAAATGCTGCAACTATATACCTGAATTCAACGCAGCCTTCTGTCCTGCGCCTTCTCACGGCACAGCGAACGCTCAAACATACGCGTTACATCCTAGTTGCACCTCCGTTTTATTTTCTTGTGACTAAGTGTGGAGATAAGACTGCTTGGAGCCGGATGGAAAGGGGGACGTCTTGAGGTAGGAGCCCTGGCGCGCCGCACCCATGGTATAGCAGACCGCGCGTGCGGCACAATACGGCGTGGGAGGCGAGATCAAGGGGATCAAGGCACAAGTAATCCGGTGGGGGTGGGTTGAAAGTCAGCGACGCGAACATAACACAAACTATACCACTGCGACAGGATGGCAATGTAGGTAGAGAAGGTTAATCCATGGGCACTCGCAGCAAGTCTGGTGGGCTTCCGAAGATCTCTCCCGCCTATGACCGCAGTGGACGGCCACGCTGTCACCAACAACACGCCACAGTCGTCGGAGGTGCCGAGGGATGCAGAGTGCGTACTAGGAGTCGCCCATTGTCTTGAAATCCGCTGCCGCGAACGACGCCTGTAAGAGCGCCATTGTGGTGTAGGGCCGTGAAGCTGCGCTAAAGACTTGCGATGCGCCGCGCGCCGCTGCATCAGTTCCAAAAGGAATTATGTGGGCACGCCGAGGTGCGCGGGAAAGCTGCCATGAATCCGTAGCTACGAAGTTCACGACAGCCAAGTGATGAGAGCAAGAGCTGCCGCGCGCTGGGGATTGCGCGCGAGCGGCTAGGGGATGCGCGAATACGTGTGCGCAAGATGGCTTCCATCTAGCGAGGAAGCCGGGCGAGCGCAGCGAGGAAGCCGGGCGAGCGATGGGGGCAATTACTGCGCCTCTGCTAGACAGCGGCGCAACGAGGACTGCTGGTAGTTGGAGATGCCTGCAGAGACCTCCGCACCGTGCTGAAGTTGGAAACACTATAGAAGACTGGCACGTTGGTGACCGCCGCTCCCGGCGGTGCGATGAAAAGGCAGACCGCCGTCGCCTGCCTGCCTGCAGCATGGAGCCGACGGCACACGAGAGAGATGCGGGGTGAAATGCGCTTCTTCGGCTGTTCGAACAAAACTGCTTGATCTCTCAAAACGGCGAGTGCAAGAGAAAAACCTTCTCTTCCCGTAGATTTTGGCGCGAGGGAGAGAGAAAAGGGAGCGAGGAGTCAATTAGTATTTTTTGTTGAAAAGCATTGGTCCCAATAACGTGTTCCCGGTTACCTTTTTAAGACCAAAATGGTATTTGTTTTCGTTTCTGCTTAACACCCTCGAAAAAACGTTTCTAGGACATTAGTGGGCGCACTTCTCTTTTGCTTGTGTTTCTGTGTCCTGCCTCTACGTCCTGGAAATGTTCGATAAATATTTTACTGGGACTGGGACATTCCATCCTTTCTGGCCGCACCTGGGGAGGTACGTTGTTTGCTGGGATATGCTTAAGTTCGGCTGCATTACAAGCGCGAGTTAAATTTTTATCGATATGAGCATGGGCTCGCTACTTCGCAAGTGCTGCAAAAACTCCGAAACTTACGAACTCAACATAGTAAACTGCGACAAACACTTTGAACTCTAATTTTTTCGCGCGTTCAATTTCTTGTTTAGGCACTCACCCGAAAGCGGAAAAAAGCTGCTTTAATGACCCAAACAGTCCGACGCCATATTTCGTGTCTACACGAGCGCGGCCCTTACCCGCACAATTACGGTATGTGCATTTATTGCGAGCTGATCTTATAAAGACACAATTGAAAACAAAAAATCAGCAGTTGGTTACGCTGTCCACGGTCCATGGCGTAATATAACTGCACTTACCAATTACAACAGTGATCAAAATCAACTTAAGCACCAGCGAGGCAGGCAGACGATTCCACTCTGTTGCTGTTTTAGGGATGAATGAATATTGATAGGATGTAGTGCGGAAGTGGAGGACGCCTGCTTTGCATAGATTATCGATGCGCGTCGTTACATATGTGGGTGACGTGATCAGTTCATTTTTTTAGAATTGGATTGGTGGAGTACATCTTAAAGAACAGGCACGAGCGGGAAATTTTTCTGCACATTGACAGGGGTGATATTGATTTTGATAGTGATATTGAAGTTCCTTTCATGAGTGTGACGCTTGATAAACGACCATAGTCACCGAGAATAAAATGTGCGGAGCGATTTTGTACTGCTTCAAGGGCATTGGCTAATTCGGCGGTATGTGGGTCCCATACTGATGAGGCATATTCGAGTTTAGAGCGAACAAGTCTTTTATAAAGAATTAGTTTCACAGATGACGGTGCGATAGAAAAGTTGCGTTGAATATAGCCTAGCATGCGGTTAGCGTTTGTGATAATAGAAAGAATGTGTTCAGTCCAGGTCAGGTTCGATGTTAGAATAATGCCGAGGTACTTATAAGACCTTACTGATGTTAGTGGATGATGATTAAGGCAGTAAGAGGGAGGGCATATAATTCTGCGGCGTGAAAAATGCAATAGTTTACATTTTGTCGTGTTAAGTGTCATATTCCGTGTCGAGCACCAATCGGAAATAACATTACGATCACCTTGAAGTACAGCTGTATTGTTAGTAGTCCTTATTGCCCGGTAGACGACACAATCATCAGCAAAAAGTCTGACTGAAGATCTAAGATTGTTTGGTAGATTGTTAATGTAGATTAGAAATAAAAGAGGGCCGGGCACGGACCCCTGTGGGACACCTGATGTTACAGGTAGTGACGACGACATGTAACCATTAGCGTGCACGAACTGGGAGTGGTTTGTTAAGAAGCATTCAAACCAGGCTAGTACATACTGGTCAATACTTAGTTTACTCAATTTATAAAGAAGAAGCCTCTGGGGCATTTTATCAAAAGCTCGCCGAAAATCCAAATATATGCAATCAATTTCGAACCCCTCATCAAGTAAATAATGAATCTCGTTTGTAAATGCAACTAATTGAGTTTCGCATGAGAAACGCTTCCTAAAACTGTGCTGACAGGAACAGAAGAATGACGTCGATTCTAGAAAGCTTGCTATGTGAAAGAAGATGACGTGTTCCATGATTTTGCATGAAATTGGTTAACAAGGTAGTCTGAATGCCTGCTTGAAAATAATGTCCAGCTAATCGCCTTTCCCATTTGTAGAAAATCATTATTTTCCACTATTTCTTGATTTGTTGTTTGCAGGTTCAATGAAATTGGGGGGTCGTTGTTGAAGAGGCTGCCATCAAGCGGCTTCAACGGACATGCAATAGCGGCCCGGGCAAGTTCGCTCGGGCCCTTTTGAGGTACCTCTTCACTGACAATGCGCTGAGGGGGAGGTCCCTCTTTGGACAGAACAACTATGTTCAAGGAAATCTACCAGTCAAAGAGGCCCTTGACTCTGTACGACTCAGTGCAGTGTTATTCAAGTGTGCTTGCATTCTATCTGCATGTGCTGCTTTCATTTGTTTTTATTATTTCACCTCATCATCACAACTAAGCTTCACTCGCCTGTTAATATTTTATCTAGAGCTTGCAAATGTGCTTAGCTAAGCGAGGTTTTAGTGCAGTGCTGCTGCCGAAAGAAAAGAGCAGTGTGAAAAATTACCAAATTGTTTTAGATAACACAGAATAAGACGTGAGAGGACATCCATTTGTCTTCCAGCATCTGAAGTGTTATGTGGTGTCTCTTATTTCTGATTGATGGTATTTGTCAAATTGTTAAATTTGCGCTGGCAAAGTCATATCATCTATTTTGTGTGCATCGCGGTCATTTGTCAGTTGCCTAAAATGAGAGCCTCATATTTGTCACATGTATTGAGGAAAATCAAAATTTTTAACCGTAGGGTAAGTTTTCAGTGCAGACCGCATTGTATTGTCATTCTTGGTAGATTAATGTCTTTTTCTTACACACATGTTTCACGTGTAAAATTACATAAAAACAGCCTCTCATCGATGCTTGTCCGGGAAATAAAGTTAATGGAGTATTCAATTTCCCTCTGTGCATCCTCTGGTCATAATTCACAAGCAGCTCTTAAGGGAGTGACAGCGTTAATGGCTGCTGTCTGCAGCTCCGCTTGTGGATTTTAGTTTGCATACTTGCTCTTTAGCATACAGTCATAATCTACCGCATTATGCGCAAGACTAGGCGATAACAGTATAAAGACATGCTTTACCCAAGCCATACGAACGTTCCTGCATGATGGTAGCGTGTCTGACTCTCGATCAAAGCGTGCCAGTTGAATTCACATCATACCCTCCCATGTCAAAGTAGCTACTCGACCATGTCGTGCAGTTTCTGGACATCACACAACAAACGCCATGTCGCCTGTCAACTACCACCTGCTAGAGGCATGCGCGTGATTTTTCGCTTGCAACACCAATGCCGGATTTTCTGAAGAAATGAGTCTTTAACGCTGTCACGTTAAAAGCTGCTGGAGGGCAGCGAAGCAAGTGCTTTGATTTTTCATCTCGCTTGGTAAGCATTCAATCCTGTAGCGTATAAGTTTCATTGCTGAATGGCATTATTCACTGACCGGTTTTCAGCGAGCTAACAACAAAACATCAATGTTGAGCTCTCTCAGCACAGGCACGGTGGCGACTTTTCTACAGGGAAGCTTCATGTGCCCAACATAAATTCAACACGGCATGTTGAATCTGTCCAGTAATTGCAACAAGAATTCAACATGAAAACACTTTGAATAGGCATTGGGAATTCTCAACTCTGGCATGGTGCTTGCTTTTTCATTGAGTTTCAACTCTGCCTCAATAAATCACCAACACTAGGCCATCTTAGTCCCAACACAAATTCAACAGTGCATGTTGAGTCTGCTCATGAGAACTCCGACACTGTCTCAAGAATAATATTTGTAAGGGAATGAATTGAAATCTGTTCGATGAGTGATAATAAATAGAACAAAAAGTTTGATTGGAATATATTAATCAATTAATTAGAAACTAATGTCAATGGACGGTCGAATAGGCTGGACGAGTATATAGTAAGTGGGTGGGAAAACAACCATGGCGCCAAATTTGAAAGCCCCAAATATTAGTGAGAGAAAAAGAGGCATAATGAGAGCAAAACTGGTTAATTAAATTGAGTAATTATGGAAATGGGAAAAAAAGAATTAAGCGGATGAGAAAGCAACCATGACGCCAAATTTCAAAGGCGGCGAGTGCTGAGGAATGTGTCAGTGCTTTCGTGTTTCTCCAATGCGGGTAGCCGCAGTGATCTCTTGTGTTTATTTCTCATTACTGTGTATTTTTTCATTTGTTCTCGTTTATACTTGATTTTCTGCCACATGCTGCTGCCTAATGGAGATTTTATTCCCGCAAGAACGAAAAGCGCACAAGTGCTGCGCTTTCCATGCTGAAGAAAGCTTGACATGAGAACACAGAACGGCACTGAAAACATTGTACTTTTAGAGCACTGAAGCACAACTTGCAAACATGTCAAGTTTGGCAGCATTGCTGAGAAGTGTTCCCAGTTGTGTCCTTTTACCGAGCCCTGATGTGTCTAATGGATGGCGAACTGTCGTGAGCAGCAATGCAGAGAACAATATCGCAGCTAGGCCAACACATCTGAGACTTTGAGATGACGCATAATGGCACGCCAACAGTCTGTGTTGAGCTCATCGCACTGAACGCTCGTGCCACGTGCAGTCTAGCACACGACGGAATGCTGCACAACACCCGTGAGGACAAAATAATTGTCCAACAAGTAGTTCTTTGCTGAGGCTATCTCCACCACTGCTTCGCGTTTCATTAGTCCAAAAGTCTTCCTCACGTGCGCAGCGAAGCCAGGTGTTTCGGAGAAAAGCTCGAATGCCTCAGCGCACCATCGGTCTGTACCACACCGGAAAACAAACCCGAGAGCATAATTCAAAGCAGCCTTATTCCGTCGGATGGTGTTGGAAATAACCAAGGTTGAGTGGTCGTTCCACTCTTCTCCCACTGTTAAATCCACAATAATCGGGTTGATCGACACACCTCGTGACAGCTCCGTAAGGAACGGGCCACAAAAGTCACCATCGTAAGAAAGCTGGAAATTGTCAGCAGTCCTGTTGTGAGCAAAGTAATCTGACAGCGCTAAAACATTTCCCATTTCTAGTGCATTGTATTTTAGGCCTATTTCAGTTGTTTCGATTGACACTCAGGGCACACAAGAGTTCTCGAACAAACTTCTCGTCACTTCGGAAGGCGATACAGGCCCGCCTGATGAACCCGTTGGTTTTCAGCACGTTGCAAAGGGCTGTTATGTTTTCTTACTCATTTCGGTAGATTACAGTGCTCAATGAACTAACACGGATGCTGGAGGATAGGGCGTCGAAAAGAAGTTTGACGTTCATGTCGCGGAAGCCGTGAGTGTACATCTCGTCGAGCTCTGTGGGGCACGTTGCAAGAGAAGCCAGACACACCAATTCTGACAGATAGGGGTCCTTCATATAGGGTAGATGCACACGACTGCAGCCATCGACATCCACTAGCTTGTCTGCCAACGCGATCCTGCAAGATGGGACAATGCAAAGCTTTCACTTCGGAAGCATATTGTGTCCGCCAAGAAAGCAGCAAGAATTATAGGGCAAAAACTGTAGCTGTTTATAACTTAGCTGCAATCCAGCATGAGTGATTTTTGGGCAGGGCCTAATATGTGACAGACATAACCAGAAAAGTGTAAGGAAAACAGAGTGGGATGCCAAGGGCAGGAAAAACGTGAACAAGGTCGGCAAGCACGCCAGCACTTTTGCTGGCGAGAATCTGCAAACTTCGCCGAAAAAAGGCGTTCAGTGGAGATAGGTGAGCTAGGCGCATGACACAGAGTACTCCACAAATTAAGCACTCAGTGACCATGGCCAGGACATTTAATACACGCGGTCATCTTCAGTGAATAAGAGCGATTCAACTTGGCGAAGGCGTGCTAGCGGAGACGTATACCGGACTACCAGACACCTCGTGCGTGCGCCCTGGTATACAACTCTGCTATGCTAAATCTCTCTAATAGACGTTTTTATCATACTGGAGACGTACCAGCGAAGACGTAAACCGGTTTACCGGATGCCTCCCGTGCACATGTGCAGTTACATGGGTGCAGTCAGGTGGGGCCACTGCGCGTGCGCATGAGGCGTTCAGTAAACCGGTATACGAGTTCGCTGTGCTAAATTTCTCTGCCGACTAAACGTGGTATAAAAATATCTATGTTGTTGACAGAAAGCAACAGCCCAGAGCAGAATACACTGGTGGACACCGGATTGAAACTGCTGTGCTCTTATCGCGAATAACCTTCCCTTTACTACATACAAGCTAACGTAATGCGTTTGTTCAGATGTCACGTTTATATCGATATCTTCCAACACGTCTCGCTGTCGCCTCTCTGTGAACGCCCATTTTGGAGGTCGCCATATCATGTTGGGAACGCTCAATTATGGTTGGACATCAATTTTTGTCTAAATCAGCCGAGGTCAAAAGCCGCCACGGTGGCTGAGAGGTTATGGCGCTCGGCTGCTGGCCCGAAAGACGCGGGTTCGATCCCGGCCGCGGCGGTCGAATTTCGATGGAGGCGAAATTCTAGAGGCCCGTGTACTGTGCGATGTCAGTGCACGTTAAAGAACTCCAGGTAGTCGAAATTCCCGGAGCCCTTCACTACGGCGTCTCTCATAGCCTGAGCCGCTTTGGGACGTTAAACCCCCATAAACTAACCAGCCGAGGTCAAATTACGGGGGTTGCCCGGGCAAAATTTTGGAAACGACCCGGGCCAAATTTCGAGGCCGCCATCGTGTCGGGCGCACTCAATTATAGTTGCACATCGATATTGGTCCAAATCGGCCAAGGTGAAATTAAGAGGTGAGCCGCGCCAAATTTGGTGGTCGCCATCGTGTCGGGCATGCTCAATTCCGGTTGGACATCGATTTTGGTCCAAATCGGCCAAGGACATATCTAGGGTGTGGCCTGGGCAAAGTTTTGGAAATGACCCGGGGCAAACTTGGAGGTCGCCATCATGCCGGGCACGGCTAATTATGGTCGGACATTGATTTTGGTCCAAATCTGCCAAGGTCAATCTGTCGCTATATTGTACTTCTCAAGGTTAAACCAAGGTCAAATCGGGCACGGAGTAATAATTATAATTGGCTTTTGGGGAAAGGAAATGGCGCAGTATCTGTCTCATATATCGTTGTACACCTGAACCGTGCCGTAAGGGAAGGAATAAAGGAGGAAGTGAAAGAAGAGAGGTGTAGTGGAGGGCTCCGGAATAATTTCGACCACCTAGGGATCGTTAACGTGCACTGATATTGCACAGCACACGGGCGCCTTAGTGTTTTGCCTCCATAAAAGCGCAGCCGCCGCGGACGGGTTCGAACCCGAGAACTTCGGATCAGTAGCCGAGCGCCCTAACCACTGAGCCACACCGGCGGGTTAGGCACGGAATGGTGAGCTACTTTTGCGTTGAGTACAGCTACCAATATAAAAAATAAAATGACTACGAAGAGACGCGGACTCGTATGACACAGCCTTGTGTCCCGCATTCGCATAACACACAAATAAAAAAACAAAACATTGTATTGACGTCGCGGTGGCTCAGTGGTTAGGGCGCTCGACTACTGATCCGGAGTTCCCGGGTTCGAACCCGACCGCGGCGGCTGCGTTTTTATGGAGGAAAAACGCTAAGGCGCCCGTGTGCTGTGCGATGTCAGTGCACGTTAAAGATCCCCAGGTGGTCGAAATTATTCCGGAGCCCTCCACTACGGCACCTCTCTCTTCCTTTCTTCTATCACTCCCTCCCTTATCCCTTCCCTTACGGCGCGGTTCAGGTGTCCAACGATATATGAGACAGATACTGCGCCATTTCCTTTCCCACCAAAAACCAATCATCATTATTAATTGCATTGCTGCGATATCTGGCGAAGATTTGAAGATATGGTGTGCTTATGTAAACGCAACCGCGTTACTCACGGCAGCTCTCGCAAGTACGGCACACTTCTTAAAACCTTCAAGATACAGTTTCACTGCTCTCATTACAGGGGTCTGTATTTTGTTTTTCTTTCAACTAGATTTTGAATGTAGTGGACAGAAATGAAATTACTACGCAGTCTGTATATACAGTGACGTCAAAACGCTTTGGAGCCACATGACTGTCAGTTGAATCTCGATGACAGAGTTCTTCTGAATGAAATCTAATTACACCACTACCATTACCCACGTTCTGCCACTTTACTACCGACCTTAGTGAGGTGCTACGCACTATTTGAAGTAATAAGGATGCTAACGAAGAAGTTGAAATTAACCGGAATTTAGGCTCTTCACGTAATAACAGTCACATTATTCCCTTGACTACGCTATCAAAAATGATATTTAAGTGTCATCAAAATATGAAACTTTTTAGGAATTACTGTTCAGAAAACAGTCAACAAAAAATAGGTGTAGACGGATGATGTCGTACCTTTCTGAGTCACCCGCTAGGAAGTGCGGAAGCCCCACCTCTTTCAAAGTCTTGTTGGTGCGTAGCGTATCACACAAAGCCAAGACGCCGTTGAAGCCTTGACTGCAGCCCTCGAAGTGCAGCTTTTCTAGTGTGGCGTTCTGTGAGAGCGCCTTTGCCAAGCGCGCTATGCAGTAATCGGCAATTTGCCCACACAAGCCCAGGTAGAGCAGGCAGGCGTTCTTGGAAATTGCAGAGCCCAAAGCATCTCCGCAGCTAGCATCAACTGTGCCGAAGGCATTGCGTAGCTCCTTCAAGCTGGTGTTCACTTCAAGAGCAGTAAACAAGTCCTTGAGCAAACTGCATAGTCCAGACATGTATAGTTCAAGTCTAGTCTTATTTAACTGCAAATAAAAAAGAGCCGGATTTAAGCGTGCCACCACGTATCGACTGCAAGTAAACATGCCGCATGCGTTACTTGAACGAATGGGCAGCCAGAGTGCACTCGAAAATAGTAATTTTAATCAGCGCTAATCAAGATTTGAATGATGCCCGCCGCAAACAAGCTAAGCTGCTTTTTCGTTCTAACCAGATAGCTCAATGGATTTCCCCAATCATGGACCACTTAGAATGTTCCAAACCGTTGATTAGTTCTCTTTACTGACAGAAAGAAAACTTATGCGCCAGCTTATAAATATATAGGCGCGAAACGAATTTTTTGGCGTGCCATAAACAACACCTCGTCTTTGAATCACCGTCGCCAGCATCATCCTTGCATTTATCAAAAAGGCAGATACAAGTCCTTGCTGTAGCAACAGTCTACCACAAGACGCGGAAGTTGCGAACCGAAAAAAGCGATAGCCGCTAGCTTGGCCTGACTAATCATCTTAGAGACTGCATATCTTGCTTCCCTACTTTTCATCACAGTGATGTATTGTACAGTTACCCAACACAGTTAACCAGGGAGATTATGGAGGCTTTTTACATGACGAAAAAACCTAGATTGTGTGTTAGCAGCCCGTAGGTATGCCTGCATGGCAGTGAGGTTCGTTTCCTTGATTCCACGTAGCTGCACGTCTGTTTGCTTTGCTATCTTGTTTGTTAGCCCTCTTTATCTTCCTGGCTTCCTGTGAACAAACCTTCAGTTGTGAGTTAGCGCTCGTCCTGTTGTTTTCTTTCCTTGTTGTCCTCGCCTATTTCGCTATTCTCGCACAAGTATGTATCACCAACTCGCCCGTCTTGCCATCGTGCTGACTGGTAAGCCTTTGGTTAGCGAGAAAATGAACCCACGCACGGCGGAGTGATTCCTGGCCTGTACTAATTCTTCTTCGAGTTCATTTTCAGAGACCGCAAGCAGTCTCAATATAGGACCACTCATGCCTACCAGTTGAGTGCCGCTACCATTTAATCATTTGTTCACCGGAAAGATCGTAAGGCACATAAACGCAGTAGAAGTACAGACGCCCATAAACCAGTCCAAACAGCGCGTGAGTGGCGTGCCCTTCCCGGCTCAAGGCAGCTTGTTCGTAGCCTCCTCTGTTTGTCGTTGAGCGTGCATGGAGTGTTCAGCTTTGTCGAGTCACAAGCTAGAAGGCGTGGTTGCATTGCGCCCCGTTCGCCACTGGGGGGCGCTGGCTGCAACGGCGGGCGGAAGCGCTAATGCTCACTGCATGCTGCGTCGCGCACGATACACGCAACAGGCATGGGGCGCCACCTATCCTGCCCGTCGCTCGAAAAGGCGCCCCAGGCGGCGGCCGAAAGGTGTTCCCCTTTCGACCCACGGGAAACAAGCTGAAGAGTTCGTGATAACGTGATACTCGCTGTGGTGGTCGCTGTCGCCGACGGCAGGCCCGGAGACGAAGTATACCGGTTTACCGGACCCCTCTTGCGCACGCGCAGTGGCTCCCCCTTACCACATCAATTCCGTCCGTACGCTATGACTACCACTCCACCCGCACCGTAAAGCTTTTGATGGCGTCGCACCACAGCACACTCTCGCCAGAGCGGGGCGTTTTTACGACTCGCAATGAATACCTACACGGAAATAACTTCTGCGTTACTGTCTCTTTTTTGATTTTGTCATGGCAGGGGCTGGCGCGGACGCCGAGCCCCACTACCAAAAATTACGTGTCCCATCTGCCCCAGTTAGGGGTAGTGGCGCGCTTCAGCCAACCGAAGTGCAATGGAAGGCCTCGGCACGGGGCCCCGACCTTCATGATCGCCGGTGACCCGACACCAGGTAAGTATGCTGGCGAAAGCACATGTGAAGGCATGCCATGCTAGGCGTCCCATCATCTTGCGTCAGTGAAGATAGCGCTTGTTTTGCCATTTCTTACACCAAGCTAAAAATCCCTCCGCCGAAAAGCCTACTACTGAACATAATGCAGCCACACGCACAAATATGTAATTCAAGGTTTGGTGAATCAATCTAATATAAAGTCAGTTGTCATAAATAATTCGCAAGGAACCGCAGGGGTGGAATGCGCAAAGGGGATGCATTCATGTGCTGTGGCGCATTGCGTGATGATCTGCTGTCTTGTGAAATACGAGCATAGTTTGTACATATTACTTCTCCCCCTATCCTCTATTCCTGTCCCCTCACCTCTTTCATTTCATTTCTCCATTCTGCCTGCTGTCCTTTATTTCCGCTGCCCCAGCTCAGGTGCTTCAGTATCGATGGCAGATGCCGGGGCTAGCAAAAATCTTTTCCTTCCTTTTTACTATTATTTTTAATAAAACCACTACCACCACCACCAGCACACCCGCTGCGGTGGTTCAGTAGGCTACCGAGGACGGTTGCTGCGCATGAGCTAGCAGGATCGCACCCTGGTGGTGGTGGTAGTGGTTTTTTATTTAAAAAATAGTAAAAAGGAAGGAAAATACGGGGCCGCCTAGCGGAGCAGGAAGCGCCCGGGCGCCCCTCCAGCTGCACTCGTTGTTTGTGTCTCAAGAGCGAGCCGTCCAGATCAATGACTGCTGCTGTCGAGGGCGTTGGCAGCGGGCCAGCAGCGCAACCTAGCAACCACAGCAGCCATGGCTAGCTTGGCACCTAGCTCGCTATTCACCAGTAATGGCGAAAGAGACGCCGAGAAAACCGTCGGTGATCAAGAGAAAACAGGGACGTGGCGCGCAGCCGGTGCTCCCTTTCCTTCCTCCTTTCTTCCTCTCTTCTTACGAGCCACTCGTTCTCTCATTGCACACCACAGTGCTCGCGAAGCCCCGTCGACTCCCGCTGTAACCTTGTGTCGGTGGGGGCAAGTCCGAGGTCCTGCCACAGCTGGACAATGCTCATGATCACATTTTCGGTACTTCCGTTTGCTCTCTACTTCACCCACCCCGACCGACTGATCTCCTTGTGCCCTCTCGGCATATGCCTGCTTCGACAGGATTCACAGCTGGTCGATTTTGTTGTGTTGTAGTTAGAGGCTGCTACAAGGCAAAAGTGGGACGAGGCAGGAAACGGAGCGTGCAATGCTTCACTCGTGTTTGTTTGTTTGTTTCTTTGTTTTACACCTTCCTTCACGCGAAGGCTACGCTAATGGGGTGCGAACGTCGCGAATTTGGCGTCGGTAGAAGTGTGTGACAATAACAAAAGTAAACGAGCTGACACTTGTCGACACCAACTGCGGAGAAAATGCCGAAAAGGTGGACTATATAGGCTTTGCAGAACTTGGTAACGCGTTTTGTGTCCATCTTTGAACCAGTATTTCCAGGCATCCCCAGCAGGGAATCCCATTCATGGCGCCAATGTCCCGCTCCGTCGGCAGAGGGAGATTTTTACGACTCGCAATGAATACCTACACGGAAATAACTTCTGCGTTACTGTCTCTTTTTTTATTTTGTCATGGCAGGGGCTGGCGCGGACGCCGAGCCCCACTACCAAAAATTACGTGTCCCATCTGCCCCAGTTAGGGGTAGTGGCGCGCTTCAGCCAACCGAAGTGCAATGGAAGGCCTCGGCACGGGGCCCCGACCTTCATGATCGCCGGTGACCCGACACCAGGTAAGTATGCTGGCGAAAGCACATGTGAAGGCATGCCATGCTAGGCGTCCCACCATCTTGCGTCAGTGAAGATAGCGCTTGTTGTGCCATTTCTTACACCAAGCTAAA
This sequence comes from Amblyomma americanum, assembly GCF_052857255.1. Lineage (NCBI taxonomy): Eukaryota > Metazoa > Arthropoda > Arachnida > Ixodida > Ixodidae > Amblyomma > Amblyomma americanum. The sequence continues at coordinate 47,113,969 of NC_135497.1, forward strand.
AATCCCTCCGCCAAAAAGCCTGCTACTGAACATAATGCAGCCACACGCACAAATATGTAATTCAAGGTTTGGTGAATCAACCTAATATAAAGTCAGTTGTCATAAATAATTCGCAAGGAACCGCAGGGGTGGAATGCGCAAAGGGGATGCATTCATGTGCTGTGGCGCATTGCGTGATGATCTGCTGTCTTGTGAAATATGAGCCCACCCGCTGCGGTGGTTCAGTAGGCTACCGAGGACGGTTGCTGCACATGAGCTAGCAGGATCGCACCCTGGTGGTGGTGGTAGTGGTTTTTTATTAAAAAATAGTAAAAAGGAAGGAAAATACGGGGCCGCCCAGCGGAGCAGGAAGCGCCCGGGCGCCCCTCCAGCTGCACTCGTTGTTTGTGTCTCAAGAGCGAGCCGTCCAGATCAATGACTGCTGCTCTCGAGGGCGTTGGCAGCGGGCCAGCAGCGCAACCTAGCAACCACAGCAGCCATGGCTAGCTTGCCACCTAGCTAGCTATTCACCAGTAATCGCGAAAGAGACGCCGAGAAAACCGTCGGTGATCAAGAGAAAACAGGGACGTGGCGCGCAGCCGGTGCTCCCTTTCCTTCCTCCTTTCTTCCTCTCTTCTTACGAGCCACTCGTTCTCTCATTGCACACCACAGTGCTCGCGAAGCCCCGTCGACTCGCGCTGTAACCTTGTGTCGGTGGGGGCAAGTCCGAGGTCCTGCCACAGCTGGACAATGCTCATGATCACATTTTCGGTACTTCCGTTTGCTCTCTACTTCACCCACCCCGACCGACTGATCTCCTTGTGCCCTCTCGGCATATGCCTGCTTCGACAGGATTCACAGCTGGTCGATTTTGTTGTGTTGTAGTTAGAGGCTGCTACAAGACAAAAGTGGGACGAGGCAGGAAACGGAGCGTGCAATGCTTCACTCGTGTTTGTTTGTTTGTTTCTTTGTTTTACACCTTCCTTCACGCGAAGGCTACGCTAATGGGGTGCGAACGTCGCGAATTTGGCGTCGGTAGAAGTGTGTGACAATAACAAAAGTAAACGAGCAGACACTTGTCGACACCAACTGCGGAGAAAATGCCGAAAAGGTGACTATATAGGCTTTGCAGAACTTGGTAACGCGTTTTGTGTCCATCTTTGAATCCTGCAGCTCGAGGCGATGTGCTGTAATTGAACCCTCACAGCCGAGAAGGGGACAGCCTGATTCTTTTTGTTCGTTTTGTTTTGCATAGGGCATTTTCCGGAGGCCGGCTTTCCGACGCACCGGCTGTCCTTGCGCTGCCCCTTCCTCTGCTGCTCTGCTCGTTCTGTTTCGCCGATTCCACTCCAACGGTGAATGGCCCCTACCAGCCAATGCGCTCATTCTGTCCAGGATCGAGGAACAAAACGCTGCCAACTTCAAGCGCAAGTAGAGCAAGTTGATTCTGACGAGGGTTGAATTGAAGTTTCTCTGCTGCTTTCAAATCAGAGAGCGGAGGTCTTCTTTCTCTGCCTTTTTATTTTTGGCTTACCGAATTTAAAATCATAGTTCAAACGAAACAAGGAGTAGCGCACTGACGTCTGACGTGCAGTTGAGGAGCGTGCTTCTATGAACAAGATATAGACGTTATACATAGAAGACTTCGTTAAAGTATTTAGTGGCCATGAACACTAGACTACAGTGTTATTTTTAAAAATGAGCCAACTGAAAAACACCGGCTTGCCTAAGTTAGCAGAGACTAGAAAGCAAAATACTGAAGTCATTGAATGAGGTCCTCATGTGTTTATGAAGATGAGAGAAACAGTAGGTTATCACCTAAAGCGCGTCTTAATACCGGGCGCGGCGAGGCTATCTGCATAACGCTAGACATTCGCTGTATTCGACCTGGACACTAGAATACATGCTCACAATTACAGGCGGTCACAGAACAAATAAATCGCTTTGCGAACACACGGAAAAGATAATAACAGTGTGAGGACGAGTTAAATGTCACGTATAGGCGATATCCTAAGAGGTGAGGGATGGGGGCGGGGGGGGGGGTGGAAGGTTAGAAGCAGATTTGCGGGGAGGTTTGCAATCTTTGTCTTTCTTAAAGGGAAGCTGAAACGGTTTTCAAATCGCGTGAAATGCTGTGGTTGGGAAGAATAATAACGCAAGCGTTATTTCAACCCATGACGTCGCATCCGGTTTGAAGAAAAGACGTCCCGTCCGGCAATTTTTTTGCTGTTTTAGCCATGTTTGAGTCGAGCTGAGCATTGCTTTCAGTACCACTATGGCCGGTCGGCGGGTAGGGCGTGAAATCGTGTTGCAAGTGAGTAATTCGTTCTTTCTATCTTTTAATATGCACATACTGAGCGATTGCCTGGTATCTGACACTCGGCATTCCGTTGTCAACTTCCTTGCGCCCGAATATTTTGTGTTAGAAGATAACCCACGACAAGCACGGAGCCCGCTTGCCCGCCAGTGGACCCAAAGGCCCGGAGGGAAAGACTCATCTGTTTTATCGTAAGTTCTGCCCAAAAGCTCGGTGCAGGTCTACGGAAAAGAGCAAGCGCTGAGCGTGTTTTTATATCTTTTGTCAACCAAGCCCAACGTAACTCATGGTCATGTAAAACACGCATAATTACCAGCTCTTGCGTGCTCCCGAAAAAAGGCGGGAAACTTTTGACAACAGTCCAGTTGAACCACGACCGGCTTTATTACTAATAAAGCCGGTCGTGAGTTGAACTAACCGTTTGTGCGATAGGTTTTGTACGTGGTCCGATTTTTTCTGGCCCCGCGGCTGGGAAAGTCTGTTGAGCGTTGGCTTAATTGCACTTCACAATTGTGTGCTACTGTTACAATTCGCTTTCTAAAACAGGTGCAAAAATTGCGGCGAGTTAAGCGATTACGCTTTGGTGTCTGCAGAGCGAAACATGTTCTTTTAAATTCCTATTTATTTCAGAAAACAGCACTTGAAAACTGGCAGGCAGTTTTCTGGTATGCATGGGCCTTCCCGATTCCTGCTTAGACTCCGGCGTTCACTTGCTGGCGCAGAGGCTGAACAAATGGGACGTTAAAATCCTGAGGCAGCAAAGGCTTTAAGACGCCACAAGGTGAGCCCTCCACCTTCTGTGATAATTTTAAAATGAATGCTGTGCCATCTGCACCGAACATCGGTTTTACATGAGGAAGGTGTTTGGACGTAGGTGGCCAAGTAGCATGGAGCGCATGAGGCAACTGAAAAAGCAAGCGTTCTTTTAAAACCTCTAATCTTAAGACCTTTTTACAGCTGATGCTGTAAAGAGGCCTTAAAGAGCTGCGGACAATGCGCTTGATGTCCTTTGACTGTTTTGAAGCTTGTGAGGTGCATAAAGCTCACAAGGCACTGTTGCAGTGTGTGACAGGTCATTGTGGTGATATTAGAAGACATAGTACAGCACAACGGGACAAAGAAAAGGAGCTCACAGGATAAGCGCTCGTCCTGTGTGCTCCTTTTCTTTGTCCCGTTGGGCTGTGCGATGTCTTCTAATATGCTATACCAACAAGCCCAAACTACCACTTTGTTAAGATTGTGGCCATGATAGGTTTCTTTGATTTGTCTGCACTCTCTGCACTAGTTCTGCGAAGCTCCACGGTGGTGCCGGCAGCGTGCAGCGTCAGTTCAGAGAGTTCAAATGCAGCTTGGCGCTGGCCGCTTCCAAAACGAATGGTTGAGTGCAGGCCCGATTGTCTGATGGCCTTGCTGCCGTCATGAAATTGCAGCCAACTGCACGCCGCCGACACCAACGACCGCCAAAATCCTGAAACACTTGGAAGAATTTTCAAGCAGCAGATCGCAAAGAAGTCTTACCGTGAACCTGCTCTAGGAAATCGTCGTTTCAGAGAAAAAAAAGTATCGTGGCATGTCTACACACACGAGACTTACGTATTATCGCTGAAATGCTGCCCATGCGACCCGACTTGACCGCTTAGGTTTTCATTATGACGCCTCAAACAGTCTCTCAACTCCGCCACGTGTAGGTCGAAGAGGCAAAGAAGGTGTGGCACGTGTTATTTAATGAAATGATGACAGTTATTTGCTGGAAGGTTATGGTTTACGGGGGTTTAACGTCCTAAAGCGGCTCAGGCTATGAGGGACGCCGTATTGAAGGGCTCCGGAAATTTTGACCACCTGGTGTTCTTTAAGGGAGCTGCTGACCCGAAGGACATGAGTTCGATCCTGGCGGCGGGGGTCGAATTTTGATGGAGGCGAAATTCTAGAGGCCCGTGTACTGTGCGATGTATGTCAGTGCATGTTAAAGAACCCCAGGTGGTTGAAATTTCCTGAGCACTTTACAACAGTGTTCCTCATAGCCTGAGTCGCTTTGGGACGTTAAACCCGGATAAACCAAACCAATCTTTTTTTAATGAGGTGCAAGGCATTATTATACACAGATTACCACGTGGTATGCTCCTACGGCTGCTAAACAATTTATAACTGAATTTCTTTATCGTGCAGTTTCAGGTTCAGTTTCAACAGCCGAACGATGACTGCGACCTTAAAGAGAGGTTGTAGGTCATGTGAAGCGTGAAAAACTGCAATATATTTGGTGCTTCTACATTTGTTGTCATTCCTCCTCTTGAGGAAGGCTGGCTTCAGCAGAGCAGTAAATTAAAACGATAAAGCAGCAATTATATCACAGTTTTTCTATGCCTCTAATGACCTAAAACCTCTCTGTCGTCACAGTTCTCATTCGGCGGTTTAACCGAAACAGCATGACAGAAAAATTCGATTATAAATTATTTAGCGGCCGTAGGCGAATGCGACATGGTGATTTATGCATTGTAGTGTCTTCCGCTTTATTAAAAAGAAGAAAATATGCCACCAAAATTAAGTCTCTATGCTCCCTTAACGTGCACTGAAATCGCACAGTATACGGGCCCCTAGAATTTTGCCTCCATCAAAATTCTAGAGGCCCATGTACTGTGATGTCAGTGCATGGCAAGGAACCCCAGGTGGTCCAAGTTTCCAGAGCCCTTCACTATGGCATCCCTCATAACCTGAGTTACTTTGGGACGTTAAACCCCCATAAGCCATAAACCTTTCAACAAAGAACTGTCATCATTTCTTTAAATAACTAGTGCCATACCTTCTCCGCTTCTTTGACCTACACATGGACACCGCCATATTGCTGCATCGCAGTTGCGCTTCCATTTCGGTGAGTGCAAGCCAGCCTAGAACTCGTGCTGCACTTCTTGAACTAGTGCAGAATGTGCAGCCAAATGGAAGAGACCTTATGAATATGTGGCTACTTCCTTTGCACTGGGTGGGCGAGTTTTTTGTCTTAGCCATTACATAGAAAGAAGAAAAAAAACGAAACGTGGGCACATTCACTATTAAGACGACAGCTTTCACCTGCAGGCCCCAAATGAACAAAGCCTGCCTGTATAGTGAACAAAGCAGCTGGGCTATCTCGGATCTAGCAAATTATAATTTTGAAAGTGGGCCTCCTGCTGTGAAACTTGCAACGTTTGTGCCCCTAGATACACGCAGTGGTGAGAGGCGAGAAGTCACAGGCGAATGTAGGTAGGACAGGTAGCTGAACAAGGTAGTTCCCATAATTGAAGAATACACGGAAAGACAAGGACGAGGCATGTTTATTGTCTTCCTTCTATGTTTGTCGTTTTATTTTCACAAGTTAGGAGTAGATGTTGTATTTTCACTTTTTGAGAAAAATGGGGAGGGGGTTGTTCCGTCTTGAGACATGCAGCCCAAAAGACAGAGCACAGGAGTGACTCAAACAACATAAGTGTTTGCGTTCTGTTCCTACTGTTCTGTGTGCCTGTACCCCTTGCCCCAAAATGGGGCATTGACATGATCTTACGTGGTGCTATGCTGGTAAAGGATGTGTGCTGCATGCATATGGGTGTGTGGCATTCAGATTAAAGCACCAACACACGGCTTCTAGTGCAGTAGGAATTATGGGAGCAAAAAAGCCTCAAGGATGTGGATGAATAGTTTAGCTCTTTAACACGATAGCAAGGCGGGCGAGTTGGTGATACATATTTAAAAAAATTAACAGCGCGGAAAACGGGGACTTCAAGGGTAGAAAACACAGGATAAGCGAGGGTGAGTTGGTGATACATATTTAAAAAATAACAGCGCGGAAAACCAGGAATTCAAGGGTAGAAAACGCAGGACAAGTGCTTGTCCTGTGTTTTCTACCCTTGAAGTCCCCATTTTCCACTCTGTTATGTTTTTAGCTCTAGAGTTTGCCTTTTCTGAAAAATTCTGCGGCAGGAGGTTTTAATACATGTCAGCCCACCCCTCAGGTAATACTCCCTTGTGGGCCTTTGAGCTACAAATAGATAAAAAAGTAGCCCCAATTCAAACAGTATAATTTGCAACTTTGGTGAAAGGTTTTCGGTGGCCCCTTCAGGGGGTGTTTGACCAGAGCTTTTAGTGATTGCTTAATGTCACTTGGTCCCAACAACCAGACAGTTAATCAATTGCCCTTGTGCCTCTTGATGAGAAAATCTGAGAGGTCGAAATGACAATTTACCATAGCCGTGAACGGTAATGAGCTAGATGTATTGCCGAAGAGAACCGAGGTCACCTACTTGACAGTGGTAAGAATTTTGGGTTGGTTAGAGCATAGATGGCTTAACACCATCTTCCGTATCTTGATAGATGTGGCATTGTTGGCATGTGTAATTAAAAATTTGTTTCGGTGTGTGTGGCTGGTGAGCTGTCAGCTCGGGCATGACAAAGTTGTAAGCTCAACCAGAAGTACCTGTGCTGTTTGAGCTCAGGGCAAGAGCATTGAGCGAGGCGGCCACTGCACTATGTCCTTGTACATTTGGCTTTCTTGGTGCTCCAACTTCCTCCTTCCCCCAACTCTGTTAGGAACGTCGTGATGGGGCCGAGCGGAAGTGGTGGGGTGCAATTAGGGCAGTGGCATGGCCATAAGGTCCATCCGAAAAGCACTGCGTGAGGCTTGTTTGCTGGATTGGCCCCGCAGTCAGAACTGAGGTGAGTTATGAGTGGGCCACTGAGGAAAAAGACAGTAGAACAGCGGAAAACGTGCCATGAATGGTGGAGAGCTATAGTTTGCAGGCAACCATTGATGCCTGTGTTGCCATTGTGCTCAAAGTTTTCTGTGAGACCACCAAGGGCAGCGCCTGTTCTGAACGCATCACATAGATTAGCGATCAGAACTTCAATAGATCAGAACTTCAATTTTATAGTTGCCTCATGGGCGTATGAATGCAGGAGGTGTATGAATCGGTTCAGATTTCACATTTAGACACATCAAATTCAGCAACCTTAGTACTCACAGGTACAGCAAAACCCCATTAAAGCGTACCTCGTGGCACTGCGGAAAAACTATGTGAAAGAGGCAATATTGTCACGAAGATGACGAAGCTGTCAGGGGGAGCAGGAACGGAAAGGTCGCGTTAAAGGCGAGTGGCCATTAAAATCATCTCACTGCCATCGTTCATCGCCGCTTATTATTTGGCTGGTCGCCACGTAACAATATGCCCAAACTGAAAGCAGCCTGAGTATATCCGTTGACATGGTAAAAGATGATACCTGAGGTATTTCAAAGAATACGCAGGTGAAACCTTTTATTCACATGGCTACTAGCGCAGCCTCGAAGGTATATAAGCCAGGTCCCGTGTCCCAGGTACTCTATTAATAATGCGCAGGCGAAACCTTTTAATCACATAGCTACGAGTGCAGCCTCAAAGGCATGTAAGCCAGGTCCCGTGTCCTAGCTGCTCTATTAGGCCGTATTTGAGTGAACAAGCAAGTGTCTAGCACACGTGCAGTTTTTTCCAACAGTACGTGTTTAGCTGTCTTCAGCTTCCATATAGGCATTACTTTCATTGAATGGCGTTTCGCCAATGATGGAAGCAACAGTGTCAATACCAAACTGTGCTGAAGAAGTCTTGGACTGCAGTGTCTAATACATCACCAATCATGCAAAAAAATGAGTCTCCACAATGCCTCCTCTCCAACAAAATGCCTCCGGTAAACAGGAGGCATTTAGGAATACCTGCTCTATTCCAAGGCCTGGGTTGGGAACAGTTGGGGATAAGAGTTAATGGAGAACGCCTTAGTAATGTTGCGATTCACAGGTGATATTGCTAAGTCACTGAAGAGATGAACTGTAAAGCAAGATCAGTGAGCAGAATGGTGGGTCTAAAGAATTAAAAGAGTATAGACACCCAACTTTCAGGTGCTTGTTTTTTGTTTGTAATGATTCGTAAGGCATTGTTAAACATGGATTACCACCTGGTATTCTTCTATAAACAGTAAATAATTTATAATCTCATTTCTTTCTCATGCTGTTTCCGTCTCAGTTTCAATAGCCGAATGAGGACTGTGACGCCAACATGTGCCTACAGTTCACGTGAGACATAAAAAAACTGCAATATAATCGCTGCTTCCACATTAGTTGTCATTCCAGCTCTTGAGGAAAGCTGGCTTCAGCACTGCAGTAAATTATAACGATGAAGCAGCGATTATATGGGCGTTTTTCGATGCCTCACGCGGCACAAAAGCACTCTTTGACGTCGCCGCCATTGTTCGGCTGTTGAAACCGAGATAGCATGGCAGAACCAAATTACAAATCATTTAGCGGCCGTGGGCAAATATTACATGATTCATGTGTAGAAGTATTTTCCACATCATTATAGAGAAGAAAACATGCGACCACAATTACGTGCCTATACTCCTTTAACATGAAGAAAACCAAATGGAAAATGCTCTTGGCCATTCCCTCCATGCAAATGCTGTGTGGTGTATAATATTGTGACGTGGTGGCCGGCCAAAAAGTGAGGCGCGATCAGCGATGGCAGAGATATGATTTGCATGGAGGGAATGGCCGAGTGCTCTGTACCGCGCCACTGCCGGCTTTGTCGTCTTTGTCACAATATTCCTTTTTTTTCATGAACATTGTCACATGTGGGAAACTCGGTGGTGTATCATCGTTTGCGTAAGAACTTAAGGACACTGACAAGTTCCCTAGGCAGCCGCTGACCACACACCATACTTGGCAAAATTACTTTTGAAAAGTAATTTTTACATATATACAAGTTTTATTCTCCACAAAGAAGTGGAAGGAGGCGGAGGGAAAAGCCGTACATTTGCGGCTTGAAAAATCCTCCGCCCCCTTACAGTGCATACAGCAGCAGAGCGAGACAATAGACAGTCACATTTTTTTTGTTGCAAAGAGGCAGAAAAAAAAATATACAGCCCTATATCGCATCACAAAATAAAATAAGCCTAAATAAGAGTTTCAATAGAACACTGGGTTTGGACTCCTGGAAAAACTATTTTTGTTTTTGAAAAGTAAACAATGCAATGTAATTGACCATAAAGATACACCTGTGCGTTCATTCACAAAAAAGAGTATGAGTAGCAAAATATTTGTACATATTGGGAAGAGACATATTGGATACATCAGCGCCTTCTTTTTCTGCAGCATTCAGTAATCGCGGAAGGTTATACCGGAGTGTTTGTTGTCCATAGGCAGTACGACATTTTGGAACTTTCCATCGTTCTGGAGTTCTGGTGCTGTAGATGGGATAATTGGGTTTTAGTTCTGCCATTTCAGTAAAAACTGTACTCTCTCGTTGGACACTTAAACGGTACTGCCTGCATAATTTGTATTCGTAAATATTTCTTACTTTCAATAAATTAAGCGAAGCAAAGATATCTGAAGAAGGCGCTGTGTATTCAACGTTTTCAATTATTCGTACTATGTTTTTCTGTAGCCTTTCAAGCTTCAACAGATTAGTTTTTCTTGATGTTCCCCAGACTAAATGAGAGTAGTTTAGGTGGGAAACAAAGAGAGCGTTATAGACCATTAGTTTAACTTTTTTTGGAAGAGTATAGCGGTTGCGATTTAAAATTTCAGTTATGCAGCTCAGTTTGCTGATTAGACTGTTTACATGATCATTCCATTGTAAAGTTGAAGTAAAATATACCCCTAACACCTTGACAGTATCTACCACATCAATGGCTGCGGATCTAAACATTACGGTTCCTTGTAACGAAATTTGTTTACTTTTTGGTCGAAAAATTACCACCTTTGTTTTGTTTGCGTTAAGTTTTAATTGATTGCTGGAAATCCACGAGTCCAATTTGCGCAGAAAAATATTTGCTTTAGTAATTCCTTCAGCTTCAGAACGTCATGGCACCAAAGCACTCGTGTCGTCGGCATATATAACGAACTTGGTATCTGAGCAGATGTGTACAATATCGTTAATGTACAAATTAAATAGGACAGGGCCTAAAATGCTACCCTGTGGGACTCCTGAAATTATTTTTTTTCTGTGAGAAATGAAACCATTTATGTCGACATATTGAAATCTATTTGATAGATAACTTTGGAGCAGGGCCAAAACATGTCCCCGGATACCATAATGATGCAGTTTTTCAAAAAGGATAGTATGACTAATATAATCGAAAGCTTGGCTAAAATCAACAAAAATACCGATAACAATACATTTCTCTTCAAAATGTTTTAGAATATATTCCTCCTTACTTTGCTAGAAATCTCACAGCAGTAATTAAATTACATTGCAAATTACTGCTGTCAAAATGTAATGACCTGACATTGCAATTACCTGCCTTAAGTAACGAAAATTACTTCTTAGTTTTGATGCTAAAATGTTGCGCATTGGTCAAAGTGCAAAATTTTTAGTTTTTTGTTTGCACCGCCGCTGAGCTTGAAAATGGGCGTCGGAAATTTTGCCCCTCTTTAGTCAATTTGAACAGCCGCTTTGCTGATGTAGATGAGTTCTTTGTCATATCAGTCTTCAATCAGAAGTACATCGTTCAATGTGTAATATGGTCCCACCATCCTGATTTTGAAGAATTTGTCATCCGCGTAAACTGCGGGAGTGCATTGACTGCTTATCCGTGCATCATCCCAGAAGTGCACAGGGGCGGGAGAGGCTGCCAATTCTGCTGTTCAATCGATTTTTTTCTGGAGGCAAGTTAGTGGAAATACATTGCATGTCGATGGGACGCTGTTGCCTGTGTTGCCCTTGAGTTAGAAATAGGGCCTCAAATGAAGCCACAAAAACACGAAAACTCACGGCCAACTTTCTGAGATGTGTCAGTTGAGACTTCTTGTCAGTGCGGCGATGTCAAAGTACTTGCTCAAGCACTCGCAGTACGTCTGCGCGAAGGTGTCATATGACATGCCTTGGTGATGGAGCTCTCCTGGTCGCCATGCAGTGCGTTTGTATGTGAGACCGTATGCAGTGCAGGAAGATGCGTAGCAGTCCTGTGACTGATATGCAGACTCTTCACCAAAGCAGTGCTGACGCCTGCACGCACATCACCTCTCGTCCGCGTGCGCCGCTTCCCTGGGGTGCTGGCTATTACTGGTTGCGCGCTTTTAAGGCACAAGCCTTAAGTGGCACATTAACATCGATACCCGGCGTCGTCGTCGATGTCCAGGAAAAGTGGTACACAACCCCCAATTAATGACATCATCAGCAAAGAGAAAAATTTCTTCCGAGGGTGCAGAGAATTGAACCAGGAGCCTTCAGATTGCGAGGCGATCGCGCAACCCATGGGCCACAACACCGCGTTGCTTCTTGGCAAATAATGGTTCATTTAATGTATGTGTTGCCCTATGACTCTATGCTAATAAGTAGGTGTGTCATTAGAAAGGAAGGAAACAATATAAATTAAAAAGTGAATGTTTTTCGCCTTCAAAGCATGGAAGTAGTCTCAAGTGCCCTCCGTAATTTATTCTTGCTTTGGGAGTCGCCGTGGTGGCACATTAGTTATATGGTGATCGGCTGCTGACCCGAAACACTGTGGTTTGATCCCGAGTGCAGCAGTCTCATTACGGTGGAGATGAAATGCTATAGGCTCCTGTACTGTGCGATGTCAGTGCACGTTAAAGTACCCCAGGTGGTCAAAATTCCCGGAGCCCTTCACTATGGCGTCCCTCATAGCCCGAGTCGCTTGCTTTGGGACGTTAAACCCCGATAAACTGCATCTTTACTTTGTATATGCTCATCTACACAAACGTGAGGCCAAAGCATGGCATATACGAGAAGCATGGATTTGGTATGCAGCGAAATTATTATTGCTAGTAATTAATTGCTTTTCCGTGAAGTTACTGTTTGAAAGTAGTTAATTACAATACTAAATTACCAGGCCGCAACAGTAATGAATTACATTAGAAATTACCGAGAAAAGTAATTTAATTACTGTAATTTTATTACAGCAATTTAATTGTTGACTAGTCTGCCACTGATTTCAAGGTGATTGCACCCTCCTTTTCAATGAATGCGAAATCCTGACATCATAGCGTCTGCAAATGGTACGAGACAAGGCCTTTTGCATTTTTAAGGCAAAGGTTTGTGCCACCTTACCTTTATTTTTTTCTCTCGCCCGCCTTTTTCCCCTTTCTATTTTTTTGGATGTTATGAATGCAATGTTTTAGCAACAAGCTTGAATTAGCATCTACGAAAAATTTTTTTGCTGTTCTGCTCGTGATTGCCTCTATGTCCAGGTTTTGCGCCATTTCCTGGTCCCTGGCATTTATTGGCACTTTCACTTCATTCAAACTTTTGTGAATGTGCTGGCACAAATTTTGAAAAGTTCCTTTTCTAGCACTTGCAAGTTGTTTTCATATTTTTTTTTCCATGGGTCTGAAGTTTCATGGCACGTCCAGCCCGTCAACTATTTCTTACCGTTTTCAGATGCTTTGTCCCGTTACACTTCTGCATTGTGGAACAGCCGCAGCTGCTCGTAAGATGCTTTGTGTCCTTGCCTTTGTGCAGGGCAGCAGCGGCGTCTTTTTCGCAGCGCTCAGTTGCATGTGGGCAAAGCATCCAAAAATGATGACTAGCTTGGCTGGCATTTTCTCTAGGTCTCTGAATGCATCATATGGTCAGAATTTGGCAACATTATAGACATGTATACCAGGAAATCGTTTCAAAAAGTTATCCAGGATTTGTATTGCGAATAAAAATTGCACAACACGCATAATTTTTAGTTTTGTGATACTGCAGATTACACGAACCAAGAACAGAACAGCAAGGTTCTACTGTATTTCTTTGAAGGGCTGTGACGGTTTTAAAGTGTGTCTGGCAACCTAGAATTGTCAAGAGGAGGAATTTCGTTTACCTGGAAAAATCGGCGAGTTGTGAGGGATACCATCAAGAAAGTGGTCAAGTCTCGGAAAAGGGCAGGCTGAAATTAACGCAGAGGTCTGCTGCGAGTTTTAACGATACTGTGAGTGTCCAGCACACGTTCCGTTCTTATTGGCATGACATATTTTTGCTTCTAATGAATATTAGGCATGGCAGCCTGTCTGTTCTAGCTGTCTTTTTCTTGTCTTCAATTAAGTGAGCATTGTATATACTGGTTGGTTCTTTACAGGTTGCCACACTCCTCATTAAATTTGGTCTGGTGCATATGAATAGACACAGCTACGTTCAAAAGTATTTTCTCTGGAATAAGCCTTAGTCATAGTAATGTGCAGAATTCATGCACTTACAGTATACTGATGCAAGGTGCCACGCCACCCCAGTGTGGCATCAAAATCGATCTGTAAATCTTGCTCTCAGGCCTCGTCAATCTTGCAGGCTATTGCAGAAACAAATAGAGGCTAGTTTCTCAGCGGTTCGAGCTGTGATGACGAGGTCGTAAAAAGCTGTTACTTTTTGTGGAAATCGCTTGGCGCTTGTCCTGTAGCATTGCTGCTATCGAAAGGGATGCCGGAGTGTGCCTTCATTGGAAAGGCAGTAAAAGGCAGTGCTTCTCAGTGATGAGCAAACCAACCTTTGTCAGCCCTCTTGTTCAAGGGTTCCTTCTTGAAAGCCTCAAATATTATTTTGCAGTACAATGAGCAGTGTATGAAGCCCCTGAAAGCATGCAAAGTGTTCCGTTAAGAAAATTTCCAGAATTTTCTCAAAGTAGAGTTTGTTCCTTTTGTGAAAGCACATGTAATGTCAGCACATATGGCCACCACTCTTATGAACCATTAAAATAAAAGCAAAAACTTGTGAGCATAAATTTAACAAACTTTCAAATTTAAGACTCCGGATCACCCAGGCAATTTTCATCTAGTGAGAAGGGAAACAGCTGCTGAAATTCCTGCACAGATTCCTAGTTGAAATGTGCCAGCATCTGTGGGTCCGTTACGGGCAGGGATTCCAGTGTGGTGAAACCCATACAGAAGAGTTAAGCGGGCCATGTCCCGACAAGAATGCTGCATCTGGGGCATTCCACAGCTGGAGGTGTCACAAGGGAGTGTGGAAAAGGTCGTCTTGTTAATGCTCTCACTCTTCTTGTAGCTTGAGCTGCTGTTCATCAATTTTTTGTGTCATTAATGTTTCTCAACAATGCCACATCACTTCATACGCCTTTTCAGTGTCTGAACTGTGACAAGAGTATCTCCACCGCAGCCGTGGCCTCGTGCTTGAGTGCTCGCCTCGGCTACGGGAGGTCGTGGGTACGATTCTCGCGGCCTCCGGTCCACCAGCCAATTAATCCAATGGGAACAGGCGGCCCCCGGCCTAGTGTTCGGCTCTCAAGGGGTGCACTGCGTGGGAAGGATAGCCTGCACCTAAAAATTCCCGTAAAATGTGGGCACAAAAAAGTCTCCACGTGGTTAAATCCCGCAGTCCAAAACTCTCGCCTTGTGCCAGTTAAAAAACTTACAACGTTCACTTCTTTAGCCTCAAGAGAGATGTGCCATAGCTCTCTCAGCTCCCAAACCCCCTTCGAGCAAAGTGCAGCGGTATTTGCTTGCTACCGTTGTGGCTGGCTCACAAGCGCCGGCAGGTGTGCATGACGGGTTAAAAAAAGATGGGCTTCTACCGCACGAGGTGGATTTAGGGTTGCTTGACGGCGGAACTTATCTCTGATCCGTCAAGGTAACGGTTTGGTCGAAGACCCTTCTCCCAAGCATCTCACCCTAGATGAGCCGAGCACCATGGCTGGGAAATCTTAAAACCGGTGGGTACCCGGCAGCACTGGGAATCAAACACAGAACCTCCCGAACGTGAGGCGGATGCTCTACCACAAGGCCGCGCTTCGGTGCTATGATCTTCGCCAAAAGGCCGAGAAATGAAAAGCCGAAAGATTGTCGTTCGGCAGCTTACAAAGTCAAGCTGTCATGTTTTTTTCCTGAACACAGTTATGGCTCAGACTAATTGTACCATTCTACATGATTATCCCTCATTCATTGAGATGCTCAATAAGCTTTAGGATGCGATAAATTATGAAGAGGAATGAAATGTTTCTTTTCGTCACTGCATTTTGTGCAAACATGTTTGTATTGTAATTTCAAATATCTGTTTTGTAATTGGAACTACTCCAAAATAAAGCATATCGCAGTACTGGCCGGCATTTCGAAAGGCCCTGATATGCACAGCATGTGTACGAGAGCAGGCGATGCAGCGGTCCCTGTGTCACTACTCTTGGAGCCCACATGACCAAGGTTGCTGCTCTTCCTCGGGAGTGACGTCATAATGCACCCCTGCACTCAGAAACCGAAATCGCTCAGTATAAATAATGCGATAATATTTAATGTGCATATTTGAATTGCAGAGCACGTATCACGCGCCGGGTGGGAGTATGCAATGTTTGAAACTAAGAACACTCCTACCAAAAATTTGATGTCTCCGCCCCTTTAAGGTTTTGGGTTTAGCGTATGGAACTTGTGACCTTCTGTGTGCCAGCGCCAGAAGCCTTTCATAGACCCTTTCGTTGTTTGTCTTGACTATTTTTATTCATTCTTGGTCTCTGCCTTGTACACACTTATTTTTCTGTGTGGTTTCTCTGGCACATCTTGAACAGTGTTCCTTTTATCCTTTTTTAAGGATCTTTCTAATGTCCATACGCAAAGCCACTACAGGAGTGCGTGGGCTGCTGCTGTAGCCTCCATTTTTTGTTTATTTGTTTGTGGGTTTCTCTTAGTGGTTTATTAGTTGCATTCCATTGTTCTGAGCTTGCATATCATGCGCCATTTCCTTTCCCCAAAAACCAATTTTCATTTGTTTCCATTGCGTTTCGCCTCCATCGAAACGCGGCCGCCGCGGCCGGGGGGCTATGCGTTGTCACTGCATAAAAAAGATCTCCAGGTTGTCGAAATTTTTCCGGAGCCCATCGAAAGGCATCAAAACTGCCGTGGACCTCCCCCCGTACACATTCACCCGGAAAATTCTTAACATGGGGACTTCAAACACACTAGACGAGCTCATTAGACTACCAGAGTAGCACAAAAACAAGGACTCCTGCGTAGCCATTCGGGGCTAAAAATACTAGAGAAGTTAGGCTTCGAACCTCGAGCGAAGCTCAGACACAGACATAAGGAACAAACAGACGTTTCCCAACAGACATAAGGAACAAAAATTTGACTGTGCTTTAGCTCGGGTTAACCCTAGCTGAATTGCGAAAGTTTCGTTTCCTCTGCACGTCGTCTACACAGCGTCTCATTCCGATGCTAGAACTCAAACCGGTCTCCCGCAATTGAAGAGTCACTCCGGGACGTGGCACGACTTCTTCTAGCCGCATCTTCGTTACGACGCTTCTCGAGTCGCGCGGCGCGTTCTTCTGGCATCTCTTGAGCGCGTTCTCTCTTCCTCGCTTCATTCTGTCGTTGGTGCGTCTCTTTCGCGCTCTCCATATCGGCTACAATGCACTGAAAGCGCATATATATATATATATATATATATATATATATATATATATATATATATATATATATATAACCGCCGCGAGGCGACACCTCCTCTCCCTCTACCCCAGCGGAGCACACCTGGTGGAGCGAGCGGCGACGGCAGCATCGTCGACGGCGGCGCCATCTGTTAGAGCGCGGCTGCGGCGTTGCTAGGCGACGGTGGCTCAAGGTCGTTCGTCCGCCATCGCACAGGGCGCTACGAGCCGAAATGGCTCGCTGGCTGGTGTAGTAAAGCTTTCGCTTTAAAATCAAAATCCCACCAGAACCAAAGAACATGCATCCGGTACACCATGAGGGTAGAGGAAAGGACAGAGCGAAAGCTCTATAGAAAAAATTTCTAATGGCCTAGCTCTGTTAGGATATACGTAGCGAAAGCGCGGAGACTTCTGCATCGAAAGAGTGCATTCCCTAGATGCCCCTTTATTCATGGTCAAAACTTGTGCCCTGGTGGCGGACTGGTAGCGTCCCTACCTCAAACGCCAAAGTCCCGGTTCGATTCTGAGCCTCGGCACAGGTTTTATCTTTTTACTCAGTGAGTGTGCGGGGGAGGGTTCAGTGGCTCCCATAGATGCCTCAACCGTACACGTTGGTTAGCGGTTAAGAGCAGGCTCTGTGAAGGCGCGTTTATACTACGACGTACTACGTGCGCTGCACGGCGACGTCACGTCAGCCAAAGCGAGACCCTCTATACTCCAACTGCGTTTGACCGCCGAAGCTTTCGGCGGCTGGAGACTCAGTGCACGCCTCTATTTCGCGCCGAGGGCGCCGCTGCCAGCCGCCGCCCGCCCGGCCAGACCGGTTCGGTCCCGCGGCGAGGTGCGTGTTGTGACGTCATGTGCCTCCTCGGAGCATCGCCACGGCGAAATCGCAAGTTCGCGGCCAGTAAAGCTTTAGCTGTAAAAACTAGCCAACAGACAGGACGTGGTTTACACGGAAGCGGCGGAATACTAAGGCAGAACAGGTTTCGTAGCACTAGCAACCAGGGAGGGTGGAGGCCGAGTCTCATGCTGCAGCACCCGACAGTGGGACGCAACAGCGGCTGAGGAGGTAGCCATTACGCTGGCCTTAACTCAACAGAATGGCCGAGTGATTATAACTGATTTCAAATCGGCTATCCGCGGAACAACAGTGCAGGTAGGGTATCTGCCGAAACAGTCAAAATTCTGACTGCCGGCCCGACACCGGCAGAGCTAATTAACCTAATCTGGACTACAGCCCACGAGGTACTCCAAGGAAAGGAGACAGCGCACGCATTGGAAGTTGTAGAGGCATCCTTAAGTCCTGAATTTGCATACGCTTGCAGAAATTCCGCTCCTCAAACCTGTCTGCTATGTGCTCCGTCGTGTAAAAGTGATCTCTCGTTGGAATCGCATACAGTGAATGTCGCACGCAGCTAGGGCTAGATGATGATGATAATGATGATGATACCAACTTTATTTTCCACCAGATAAGGAGGCCCCCTAGTCCCCCTCCCCCGCACGCAGGCCTGGGTGACGGGGCCGGGACCCCCGCGATTAGAAGCAGGCAAAGAGGTGTTGACTCCTCGCGGCTTCTTCCGCCAGGCGGATGGCTTGTTGCTGTGGAGCATAATAATAATAATAATAGGTGTTGGGGGAAAGAAAATGGCGCAGTATCTGTCTCATATATCCTTGGACACCTGAACCGCACCGTAAGGGAAACGATAAAAGAGGGAGTGAAAGAAGAAAGGAAGAGAGAGGTGCCGTAGTGGAGGGCTCCGGAATAATTTCGACCACGTGGGGATCTTTAACGTGCACTAATATCGCACAGCACACGGGCGCCTTAGCGTTTTGCCTCCATAAAAACGCAGCCGCCGCGGTCGGGTTCGAACCCGGGAACTCCGGATCAGTAGCCGAGCGCCCTAACCACTGAGCCACCGCGGCTGGTCACAGCGAGCCACAGCGGCGGGCTGATGAGCAGAGACCTCGCTCCGCAGCAGGCCTGGCTTCCCAGGTTTCTCTTAATTTATATATATTTGCTTTAGCGCCTTGAGAGCTGGCGTATTCCCAGATTATGTGGTTGAGGGTCTCTCTCGTCCCACAGTGCTTGCACTATCGTTTTCTCTCTCATCTTTCTGAACATGATATGCCCTGACCGTGTTTACGAAGCTCCCAGCTTGCAGCCCAGGAAGCTGTCGGAATTTATCTGAAGCCCTCTACAACGGCGCATCTGTCATTCTCTTATCTTTCACTGCCTCCTCCATTCCTTCCTATACAGACCGGTTCAGGTGCCAACCGAGAAGTGAGACAGTTACATCTCCTTTACTTTCCTCACAGCTAATTCGGCCAGGTTTCCAAACGCGTAGCGCATCAAAAACGTGCAATACAGTGGCGGTGCGTGGCGAAGGCTGGCTACGAGACATGCTGTTGACTCCTGATGCGCGTGTGAATGTAGCACGTGTGAAAGCCGTGGTCTCACGCTATAGATGGCGTAGATTCGGGAGTGCAGCTGGATATGTGAGACAGTTACTGCGCCGTTTCCTTTCCTCAAAAAACAACTTTCATTTTCATTTTTCGTGAAAATCGGGCGAGGACAAAACACAAAACGGAGCAGTTGCAGCAGGTGGTTACTCAAAAAGCCACATCCCGTATTTATACTGATTGCTTTTGAAGCTGCTCTACCTAACAGCTAAGTTAGCAGACTAAGGTGTTGTTGAGTTGTGATTCAGCTGTGTCAGTGCGCCACATGCCTGTAACGCCGCTCTTCATCAACGCGTACATTTTTTCATTCCCTTAGCTTGCAGTCACTGCGGGCCTCCGGTCTACCTGGAGAGCTCTCAGTGAAGCACCGAATTCCCCCTATTCGCGTGCCACCTCCCCCTCCCCCGCAAGCAGTGGCAAAGGCGCAGGAGGCACTGGCTGCTTGACAGCACAGCTGTGACGGCCGAAGACACCTGGCTTTGTTAAGCGCAACAGGAAAGCATGCGAGGCGCACACAACGAGCACGTGGTGCCGCTTGGTCTTAGGCAGCATTCCCACGGCGGCGGAATGCGAACCACCTCGGAATGCGAACCACCTCGCATTCCGCGATGGGCCCCTTTTTTGGCATGCTCGATGGCACCGAAGCGTCGCGGGTCTCCGCAGTCTCACATTCCTGCGGCGAGCCAGTGGATTTGTGGTCCCGCCAATTAGCTGGAAAAAAAAACGCTCCATCCTTCGAGAGGCGACGCGCGGGTGCGGCAGGCAAGGGGAAAGCATCAAGCACTAAGGGCGAGAACTCTCCCCAGGGAGAGTTTTCAGAATGTTTTCTGTATGTGTTTCTTTTTTTTTCTAGCCAAGCCCCGGGCTCAAAGTTGGGCCCAACCTTCAGGGGCTGTGGCTACCTCCATTGGTTATCGAAGCTTAGGGCGGGACTCGAAATATGACCGCCCAAAATTCTTTGTTTGCATAAGCTTTATTATTGCATGTAAAATCATTGGAGGGCAGTCTTGTCTAGTTGAGCTAGAGGCTCCGTGCAGTGGCAGGTAATTCTGCAACCCTATACTCTAACCTCGCGTCGATGAGTAAGGGCTTGCAGAGAGTGTTTCTCTGTGTGAGAATATTCTTTGTCAGTTACAGCTTGACCGTCTGTGTGACTCAACTTGTAACGCAGTTTGCCCTTCTACATCCTGTAAATATATTTCCTCTTTGTCTCCATCATCTGGCGTCAATCATCGTCTACTCCTTCAACACCGTCGAATTCAAGTTTGGAGAGGTCCGGTGCCCCTCCGAAGAAACGCAAAAAACCATCTTGAATTTACTATGCACAACTTGAATGTATTACCTAGTTAAAGAGAAGTTACGCTCACAACAAGCGCACATTTCCATGTTCTCTAGCACGGCATGAAGGAACGGCTGCGGTATCAAGCTCGAATTCGATATCACTACAGTGTCTTCTCATAGACTACCTAGCGTTGCAGGTTTCGTATTCAGTGTAACAAGTTCTATTTGGATGAGATTGCATATCCTGCACAAAGAAAAGCAATAAGGCCGAACAGGCGTGGAAGTTTCATCTTTAGTGCCAGAAACGGTCACTTAATCCACTGTACTCGAGTGCTCCTTTTGTTCACTGCCTGCAATTGCCTAGTGTGAATGCTCTTGTATCGTGTCGCAGTTTCAAATATAGATAAGTATACAAATTTAGGCATCCAATAATGCGAGTCGCAGTAATTTCAATGTTTTTGTAGCGAAAGCAACAGTATGCGAGTCAGCAGCGCATTTCGGGTAGCGTCGCTAGTCAGCGCATGCGCCACTAGGGCGTTCCGCCGCTGCGGCGCGGCTTTCCTCAAAATTCAACTTTCTATTTCCTCTTCCTTCATTTCTTCTTTCCCTCCCTCCTTTATCCCTTCCCTTACTGCACGGTTCGGGTGTCCACCGACATATGTGAGACGGTTGCTGCGCCATTTCCTTTACTCAAAAACCAAAGAAAACAAGTGAGCCGCCGTCGTTCTCGAGATTCTTTGGCGTTGACAACGTTGCAGAGGCCATTCATTTTCCCAAAAGGCGCACAACTGGCTCCCTGGGTGAGTGGATAGCTAAACCTCGCTTTCATGTACGTGGAATTGTTGTCCAACTCCAAAAACCTGCTCTGATAGCGTTCCGCACACTGGATATACGCAGCGCGCCCACCCTGGCAGGTGGCAGGTAATGACATCGCAAGAGGTTGGTCACCCAATGAACGCTGCGGCGTATATAATGCTTCATATTCCGGAACCCTCCACTACGGCACCTCTTTCTTCCTTTCTTCTTTCACTCCCTCTTTTATCCCTTCCCTTACGGCGCAGTTCAGGTGTCTGCCGATATGTGAGACAGATACTGCCCCATTTCCTTTCCCTAAAAATGTTGTCAGCGCTAATGCATGCAGCCTACATCTCTCTATCACCACGGCAACGTATTTCAAAGAGCGATTAACGGCGTACACTGGCCCAGGGAGCCAGCTATGCGCCCTTTTTTCCTCAAAATCTAGAACGTTGTCAACGGCAACGCCAATGAACACAATGAAAGCCGAGAGATTTCGCTTTGCATATCCTGGATTAGCTGAGCTAATCCACATCCATTTTTGACGGACGGGCATCAATTTTAGATGCATTCTTGACACCAATAGTGTTGTACAAGGGCTTGACAGGGGCTAGCAAGCTGGAAATCTCTTGAACTCTGATGCACGGCTCACAGTTTTGTTGGACATGGCACCATGAGTCGTCGCCAGAAGGCTGGACCGCGCATATACTGTGGCTCGGGCGCTTTCTGCTTGCGTACCTTCTTACAGCGTACCTACAGACATGGCCACCGGCCAGCAATGCTCCCGCTTTCTTCCCCTAATTTTGAAACAAGTCGACCGTGGCATCTTGATCTCCACTCAAAGACTTCTCGATTTCCACTCGCAACATAAACACTTGCGTGCAGTGGGGTCCTGGGGGGCCTATGGTGTGCCCTGAATTAAATGCAGTTTTTCTTTGATTTCCTCATGCTGCACAAATCGCTTTCGCACGCGAGCCTATCACGTGCTCTGCGCGCTTCCCTGGTTGGCCGCAGCACGGTACGTGGTGGGCGCTGAAAGAACTATATCGCTTGTGTTGCTCAGTGGAGGGCCACGTGTTGCGCCGTGGCCTGTCAGATGACCTGGCAGACACAGCTGCGAAACTTCGAGTTGTCCAGTGGACAAACTTCCAAACTCCGCCATGCCCGCTTGGTATGACGAAGTGCAGAGTCAGTACCAACGCCTCATTGTACACGCCTTCATCCCTCTCCGCAGCGGCAGGGCGTTGTCGGCGTCACCCGTATGCCCGCCCCGAGATGGTACGCTTTGCAAGATGCCGCTACGTTCAAAGCTCGTGGTCGCACGGTTAATAGCATGCTGTGTCTTCGCAGGTTTCGAGATTCGGCGGGATTACTTGCCCATTTCGAGGATATATGGCGCAATGAGACGCCCGAAGATGCCGGGGCTATCGCAGCACATCCAATGATGACGGTGTTGCGGCAACTGGCCTCTGATGTGCGTGATGCGCTAAGTGCACTTCCCACTACAGATGAGATGAAACCTCTCCTAGATTCTATGAAACTTATATCGACTCCTCGTCGGGACGGGCTACGGGTTAAATTGTATTCGGCGTGCTGAGACAGACTGGGTTCGCCTTTAAACTCCGTTCTGCGCCGATGCTTCCAGTGTTTTGATATTCCTTCCAGTTTACGAGTTTGACGAGTTGTCCTTATCCCCGAACGACACACGGAGTCCCCTCTGCCGCAAAAGCGAAGGCGAATGACACTTGTTAACGCTGATTAGAAGGCTTCTACAACCATTGTGGTTCGGAGCTTGATGGGTGAGACGGCAACGCTCATCGGTAACCATTAGGCCTGCTCTCCGTGCGGGGAAGAGAAATTCACTGACTGTCGTTTCTTACACGTGACAACTTCGACTACACTGAGGGGCAGTTGGCAAGCGATCTCCCGGTTTTCTTGGAACAGGAAAAGGTGCTTGCGCTCCTCGCACGCGGGTGCATATTTTGCGCCCTTCAGGTCTCCAGGTTTCCTGTAGGTCTCCATCAGCTCGTTTGCACGGCGTACGAGGGTAACCACAGCACTGCGCTTAGAGAGGGTTCGGTGAGCTCCCCTCCCCCGTCACTCGTGAGGTAGGGCTGTTCCGTCTGATCTCTGCTGTCCGCATTGACCTTAGATCCTACCACTGTGCCATCGTTAAAAACCCTGGCGTGCACGGCCTTCAGCTCCCAGGCAGCATGACAATAAAGGTAACGGCTTTTGGGGAAGAACATATACCACTTTATTCGAGAGATGTCGCATGTGGGGCCTTCGCATGTCGAAACGCCTCCTGTCTGGGCTGCTGCAAAACGATTCCGATCCCGCTTCCACCGCGCTAGCGTAGGATGCAAACATGGGATGCGCTAGCGTGGGATGCCCAGCGAGCAATGTGGCGACGCCCAGGAGGCCGTCAATCGAATTGTCTACAGCAGGGTGTCTGGCGCGGCCGTCAACTTTAGCAAAAGCCAGTATTTGATAATTGGCCGGGCCGAAGTCTGTCTACGGCCCGTTTCACATGTTGCGACTAGAATGAAAATATTCGGCGCAGTCGGTCATGCCGCGGATCAAGTGCCACTCCTCCCTGCGTCTGCGTCGGCTGCTGCGCAGACGCGTGGCACGGCGCACCGTCGCGATGTGGCCCGCACTGTCACCCCCGCCGACTACAACTGTAGGCTACATCGAGGGTGCATCGAGTCACTGGATACGTTTTCACTCAGTGACTGTATGCGTCGAAAAAAGCCATAGCTGTGCCTTAATTTCGACCATCTGGGTTCTTAACCGCAAGAACTGACACCGGGCAGCACACGGGGGTTTTAAGCGCTTCGCCTGTCATGAAACGAGGTCGCCGCTGCGGCCATTCTACCCTGCGTGCTCGTGCTCAACACTCTAAAGCCGTAAAAACTGAGCCACCGCGACTAGACACTAGACACATTTAGTTGGGCGTACGCAGTGAGCTAGCCTACGCAGCGACTCTGCGGGAAACGACTTCGCATGCGCAGAACGCTATGTATCTCGCAGCGTCTGACGGGCGTACGCACGCTACAAACCACAGCGTGCGCACGCAACGGGCACAAGCGTTTGCGGGCAGGCAGGCTGGAAACGCTTATTGGTCAAAAAAACATGACTTCACATGTGTGACGTGTGACGTCATTGGTCAAGTGATTTTGAATGACGTCATGTCCGATTAGGACCAAAAATGCTTTCCTTGAATTTTTTTTAGTTCCCAACATTTTCAGAGCGCGCGCGTCCTGCTCTCGCTGACATGCTTCTGTCCGGAATGGCGACAGTGTCCCAACGAGGGTCAACATCAACCTGATCGCGGTGACCGTGACACATCATGACAATCCTGATCGTTATAGACGTTTCAGCGTCTGCTACAAGGTCTTCACTAAGCGGAAGAACATGCTGCAGCATATTAGAATTGCCCAGAAGTTGGAGGCGATAGGAGCTTTCCGTAAGTGCGATCAGTTCAGCAGCGGGCTGCAACGCTGGAAAATTTGGTTCGTCACTGCTGCGTAGTACACCGATTCCCTGCCGAAAGTCTGCGACTTGCCTTTGGGAACGACAAAGGTAATTATTTCTATATCGTGTATGAATTTGCAAACAGTCAGCTGGCTGTGACGTCCCTCAGTCTTTTTTTCTTGGGGCAGGGGGGGAGGGGTCTTTTTTGTTCTTGAGCAAGTTTGTGCGAATGTTTGCAAGCAAACTTTTGAATGCAAGCAAACTTTGCACTCTGCACACTATGACGTAATCTTGCTGGTGTTGGCATGGCAGTGAAAGAATGACAGGCTCATGATAGCGAACAATTCTGAGAGGAACGCTTGAGGTTTTCTATCTTGAACTTAGACTCACGTGGTATTATCGCGAGAACTTCCGCTTCTCATAAATTGCCGGCTACATTTAGGAAGAAGTCTAGGCCACCACGCTTAGAAAGAAAAGTGTGGCTCCTTCCTGTGGCGCCACATTTGCTTGTAGACACCGCAAATAAATTTTGTGTATGGACACCTATCAAAATAGGATAATCAATTAAATAAGCTTTTTTAATAATGGAAGAGTGTAATATGTAGGAATCTATGCTTTGCTTCATTTTCTGGTTATGAAAACGATTGTCAAGCGCTTCGGACGAATTTATAGTGTAAACACCCACAAAGCCACACTGCCATGAAAACAGCTGCAGTGCGTCTGCGGTATGATTTGCCGGAGAAAGAGGAAGGAGCAACGTTTTTCTCATATAAAAAGTATTTGAGAGACACCAAAAATGGAGACCCGCGCGCTTTCTCCGTACTGTACGTAATGAAAACAAGTATAAAGGAACGCCACAGCTAGGCTTCGGAGAGAACGAGTAAAATCATATGGAGCGGCAAAAGAGGGAAAAATGACGGCCATAAAGCATAGCCGGCACTCTTCGAGAACGGGCGCGGGCAAACGCCAGGACGCTC
The DNA here is from genome assembly GCF_052857255.1 of Amblyomma americanum. Taxonomy (NCBI): domain Eukaryota; kingdom Metazoa; phylum Arthropoda; class Arachnida; order Ixodida; family Ixodidae; genus Amblyomma; species Amblyomma americanum. The sequence continues at coordinate 47,139,607 of NC_135497.1, forward strand.
TTAATGACCAGCGAGTAAGCGACTTGACAGGCAGTCGAGGAGACCGACAACAAGCAGATGCTGCTTTCGAAGCGGCCGCCACACTAGAGCCTCAAACCAAGCGCCCGGCCAATAACACAAACCAAAGTAAAACTAAATACACGGGGCAGTATGTTCGTACACCGTAACTAAATACAAGATCCCTCTTTCCTGAAAAGGCATTAGAGTTCCCCCCCCCCCCGCACATCGCCGCCGTCATCCTCGCCCTGAGTGCTACTGCGACGCGCCTCCTCACTCGGACCGTGAGTGATGGCTGCGTTAATGGCGAAAACGTCCCTGAAAGCGCCGCACGCCAGGGGCTGCGGTGCGCTCAGCCAAAAGAGTAAAAGCAGCCCCGCTTCCATGCTTTGGGTCACACCTGCGAAGTTCAGCGTCCGGGCACGCGTCGTTCCGCCGTTTTCAAACGACGCCATCGTTAGCTCTGCTGAAGGGCGACCTGTTGCATGTATACAGGGTCACCGGCGAGCATGTGTATCGAGCCGTCTTGAGATGGGTGTCTGTTTCTTTGATCTCTAGAGAGATAGCGACACGGAGGCAGACAGTGCACAGGGCATCTTGTTTTCGCCTTCGTCGCTCGCTATAATCAGGATACGTTGGTACGCCGGCCACCGAACCGGCAACCATAGGGAATGTGCATTCGGCTGAGTGCCCCTCTGGGTTGAGAGGCCTCGCCACAACGGCGGCAGCCAGTAAATGATTCCGACCACCTTCCCACCGGCCACATGTTTCCCAGCACGTGCATTTGGGTGGATCCTTGGCAAGCTCGTCTCCGGCAGAGTGGCGTTGCTCTATCTTCTGCGGGGTAAGCGTCATACACTAATAAAAATGAATCTAGCCCAAACAAGCATCGGCCTTACAAATACATTAAGAGCATTGAGTTAATGTTCGACCAAACAAAAATTAACATTGCTATAATGTTTTGGTGCTACCTGGAAAATTCACAAATGCAGAGAGAGAAGTGGTCGAGGAAAGGTAGGGAGGTTAACCAGTGAAATGTTCCGGTTGGCTACCCTGCACTGGGGGAGAGGGATGAGGGGAGCGTAAAAGAATAAGTAGAGAAATGCGGTCCGTAGCAAGCACGACAGGCAATGACACAAGCACTGTAAGTAACAGGCCGCCGCAGATGTAGCCAGCACACCTTGACGGCTGCCGACTGCTGCGACCTGAGTGGAATTAACAGATCGAGGGCCCTCCATCACAAGGCTGCGCTGACGTTTCAGTCTCAAGATAGGCTGCTCGCCGTTGAAGCTGATAATGTTGATGACAACGTAAGCATCGGACTTATTCTCTGAAGGATGAGGCTGGAGGATGCGTTGTGCCAGCTATTGGACAACTGCAAGCACTGGATTCAACAAATACAGCATCTGCAGTGCATTATGTGCAGCTGGCATGTGCATGCTGAAAAGCAGCACACGCATGGCATTCACGATTGGCTTTAGCATTGCAATCACTTGCTCGTCTGCGGCCTGGTCAGGTTGCTGATCTACTACCCGACCAGCAGCAGTAGGCTCAACACACTGGGTGCGCGGTGCCGGGGTGGGTGCTTCGGTAGCGATGGCCAAGTCACTTGCCGGTCCCGGTCTTGGACCGGAGTTGTGATTTGTGCTTGATTAGCAATGGTCTTGGGACTCTGAGTTCGCAATACCTGCTTGGTCACTGCGGGTGTGTGTAGCTCAGGCAGGGATAGCCAAGGCCCGTCTGCGACAGCCGTCTGTGTCTTGCCAGTCATATTGCTCCCAATCCTTAAAGTATTATGCGGAGGGGCAGGACAAGTTGCGGAAATTCTTGGAAGATCCTTTCCAATGCTCGTTACACTTTTAGAAGGTCTGTGACGAGGGCGACGACGTCGTCGCACCTTAGCGGCAGCTTCTCTGTGTCTGGAATTGTCTCGTCATTTGTTAGAGTGTCGCACTTTCCCTTGTCAGGCGAGGACAATCTTTTGAGGCAGCGTCATGACGGCCGCGGCAATTGGCACACGTAAGAACTGTTGCCCGGCAAGACTCGCCGCTGTGTGGCTGAGTACACCGCGGGCACACGATGGGCAAATTGCCCACACTACTCACGTGTCCTATCTTTATGCATTTCCGGCACTGGAGAGGCTCGCGTCAACGGAATCATGCTCGAACGCTGTAACTAGACAACGAGCTCACATCCTCTACTGCGCAACAAAATCTCATCTTTCATCGTCTTCTTGCACACTGTAGGAAAGTACAGCGCTCGGCTCGAACCAGTTACGAACGTTCTGCAAGGTGTATCCATGGGCTTCCATTCTGTGCATGACCACATCACTGAGCTGCAACGTATTTTTCGCGGCCACCGGACAAACGCTGTAGAGTTATCTTGCATCATGAATGCAGCAAGGGAGGCAGCCAATCACTTAAATGTGGTGATACCTGTACCAATACAAGTCTCTCGTCAGGCCCACCGAGAGAATTACGGTTTTCAGTCGCCGGAGGAATACTAGCGTGCGGCAATATATGTGCCATACTTGGACTCACTGCTTATTTAGCTCGTCGCTTTTCTGAAAGCAATGAGAGAAGCTTCAAACTTCTCCAGCTGCATCCATTAAAAATGAAGCACTTGAGCCGTGTTGAGTTCGCTGTCCTCGCCGAAGAACTCCAATGCTTTTACGGCATCAACAACTTCAAGGTAGATGCCATCTCTTGGTGCGAGATGTGGTGCAACAAAACTGGGGAGCCATCAGAAATAACTTACTGCGAGCTTCTACATCAGGTAAAGACATTATTACCCGGTGTTGCAAAAGCCATTGAGGTGGCCCTGGCTTTGCCAGTACTGAATGTACGGTCGAGCGCTCCTTCAGGACAATGAGGAGAGTGAAAACCTGGCTACGCTCAACGATGACAAACAACAGGCTGGACGGCCTTTGTCGGATGAGCGTGCACCGAGAGCGTGTAATGAAGCACAGAAATGACTTTATCACCCGTAGCCGCCGCGGTGGCTGAGTGGCTACGGTGCTGTACTGCTGACCCGAAAGACGCGGGTTCGATCCCGGCCGCGGTGGTTGAATTTCGATGGAGGCGAAATTCTAGAGGCCCGTGTACTGTGCGATGTCAGTGCACGTTAAAGAACCCCAGGTGGTCGAAATCTCCGGAGCCCTTCACTACGGCGTCCCTCATAGCCCGAGTCGCTTTGGGACGTTAAACCCCCTAAACTAAACCATACCGACTTTATCACCCGTGTCATCACGCAATTCACCCAGAAAAATCCGAGGCGTCTGCAGTTGCTGTTCAAGGAAGACTGAATGAGTGGCTGTAGTTGCGTGTTTGTGAACATGTTGTGCTGTGTGCTGGTCATCAATTCAGCAAGACTGAGCACTCTTCTCCACGAAGTGATAGTATCTTTTTGCATTTTTTATTCAGACGCACCGGATTTCTTGTAGCCATAAAGGAAAGAATGGTCAACACAAGGAGCGTGTTGAAAACGGTCAGAGAGGCAGCCAGTGTTTAGCTTCTAGTCACTCGAGATCAGTGAAAGTTAGGACCACGAGAATTTTCATATACTAAGCGTGGCGCTAGGTGTAGAAGAGCCTTTTATTTGCCGTCAAGTTCTTCTGAAGGAGCTTTAATGTTAGGGAAGGTCAGTTTCACCTTCGCGGCACTTCATGAAGCTTCATGAAACGAACATGGAGGCAAGATTACTAATCACTTTTCAGTCGAAACGCCGCGCATTCAAAATACCCAGTCTCAAATGCCCTGTACTGATTAAACGGATTCTCACAGATTTCTTTAAAGAAAACCGCATAGCTTGCTCGTACTGCCGAGGTTTATTGCTGTTAGGCTGTAAAATAAAGATGACGTCTCGATATTTCTAATATTTTTGTTCATGTACTCTACGCGTATAATAAAAGCTCACCTAAAACATACAGATGAGCGGTATGTTTTAAGTAGCCTAAAAAACCAAACATCAACCTTTCGCGTCCCATTACCAAACGCAGCTGAAATGCATGCAGTGACGCACTGCTGAACGACTTGTCCCAACACAACGCTGTCTGATTCAATTGCGGTATTGAGTGACTAATGCAGAGTAAAACAAATGTAAAGCATAAATGTTGTTCACCCTCATTTGAGCTGCCAGGAATACAACTGACTATTCACGCATAATTATAACCGGTATATACGCTTTAGTTTGGGAGGGGGGATGTTATTGAAGGAAGGAAAAAAAATTGAAAGTTGGGGCCACGCGACGCGTGCAGTAATTTCTCTCTGGAACGAGGCAATGGTCGCTGCACCGCGCTGGGGGAGGGGGAAGGTAAAGGAAAGAGAGTAGAAATAGAGGGGTACGTGCTCGCCGAGAGGAAGTCGCAATTCCCGCAGTCGAGCAGGGAAGGGAGGCCGAGCCGAGAGCAGAGCGCCGATGCGCACTCGGCTGGGTGATGGAGCCGACTGAGCTCGCGGGGGGCGTGGCTTGAGGCGCGCGGACCGCAGGGAGGCGCAGGCTTCTGGGCCAATGGGGAGGCACCTGAATGGTGGTGTACCGCATAAGCAGATGGCGGGCAAGGAATTTGCGCGCAAAGGAAGAAGTAGGATGCCGCGAAGGGGATGGGGGCATGGAATGCCCGTAAAGAGATACAAAGTCGACCCAAGGCGGGAAGGGGTGGCGAGCGAACCAGCCCGACGGCAAGAGAGCGGGAGGCCACGAGAAATGAGGCGCCCGAAGGGGCGAAGCGGTGGCGGCAGAAGCGGATGAGTCCGGGGGTCCCTGCCCATGAACAGGACAACGCAGACTACCGCCTATCGACAGTGTAGGCGTGTCAATGCACCCCACCCCGTGTGTGCTGACAAGTTCGGCCAACCCCGTGGAGCCCACGCCACCACGAGAAAACCCACAATGCGAGCAGATGGGCGGTTCGCTCGAGTAGGGAATGCCTTAGAGGGCGGACGTAAGTTTTACAAGGAAATGCAACAAGAGAGGCGCAAAAGAGAAATTAGAGGGCACGAAGTGCGCTCGAAGGGTGGGGGTCTGATGGACACAAAGAAAAAGCGGGCCGTTGAGGCGCGCCGAAAAAGGCGAGGTGTGAACACCCGCAGGGAATGCCTTGACGGCAGGAAAATTTGGGAGTACCACGTGGGCGGATGGCGGGCAGTGTAGTTGCGCGCAGTGAAGAAAGGGAGCGAGGAAGGCTACAAGAGAGTATGGCCCCGTGTGAAAAGAGCGCGCGAACAGAATCGCAGCGCGGCGAAAGGACCGGGAGGGCAAGTGCAGCGAGGCGCCCGACGGAGCGAAGCGGTGGCTGCAGAAGCGGATGAGTCCGGGGGCTTCCCATCGCGAACGCGACAACGCAGACTACCGCCCTTAGATAGCGAAGTACGCGTGCACGCACCCCGTGTGTGCCGTCAACTGCGGCCAACCCCTGGGCGCACACGCAACAACGAGAACGCCCGGAAAATGCGCCGAAAAGCGGACTGCCCGCACGCTGTAGCCACAGAGGGGCAGAATTGAGATTAGAAAAGGAGGGCGACTGAATAAGAAGCCGTGAAAGTGGAATGCGGGAAAAAACCGCAATAAGGGGGCATAAGTAGCGCCCGAGTGAGGAAAGCGGGCCGGAGAGGCGCGCGGGTAGGGGGAGTAGAAATTACTCCTCGCAAAGGAGTGCTGTGAAGGCAGGAGAATGAGAGCGGGCCAGAATGGCGCGCGGGGAAGAGGGTATTAGGAAGCCCCGAAGGACAAAGTTGCCATTGAGGCAGGAGGGGAAAGCAGGCACACGAGGTGCGCGCGAAAAAGTCCCCGTTCGTCCAGATTCCACAGGGACATGTCCGAGCAGCAGACACACGCGGACACAGCACCGTAGTAAACCGTTCGAAGGAGGAGGGAAAGTCTGCTGGGTAAACCGCTGCAGTGCAGGGGCGTAGGAGTTTAGCTTATGTAGGACCTCAGAATATGAGGCGCAGCAAGGTTTCTTGGGTTTCTTGAGTAATCCAAGGTAGCGGGCCGAAGTAGGGCGCGCGTAGTGGAAGCGAGGGCCTCGGAGGACGCCGACGGGCGAGAACAAAGGGCCTGGTGAGAGACCCCGGCCGCCGGCGAGTGCACTCGCCGGCGGCCGGAAGGAAACTCACGCTTTAGATTGGGCTCGTTCTGTATAATATCACAGAGAATTCACTAAAACATGACGTTAAAACTCTGCTTATTCGGTATAATAAGGTTGTCGCTAAAATAAAAAGAAAAACTAAGTGTCTTTCATTTATTTTTAAGTAAAGAAGCACAAACGAAAAAGTAGACAAAAATCGTGACGTATCTGCCATATTGACAGTTGGGAAATTACCGGGAAATCAAGTGGCCAGAAACACGAACATCGTCTGAACAGGTTAAAACGCTTGTATCGGCATGCGCAACAAAGTTGGTCTGGTAGATCACGGGAATGTGGGGCAAGCGGGTTTTGATCAAGACCTGCAAGCTGACAACTGCAGCGGCCATGCTGCGCACACGAGCTGCCCGCGTCGAAACAGCTGCTACCATCTTAGATGTGCACCCGCATCGGGTTTCTTTAGCAAAATGTGTTAAATACCGCTAAGGAAAGCTACTGCAAGCAAATCAAAAGCGCTTCAAAGCACTAATGAATCGGGCTGCTGCTCAGGTGGCGCGGAGAAGGACTGTAGGTAAGATGGCGGCTTGGTCGCTTCCGGTAAGCGCATGCAGGCGCAGTGCGCTTTGTGAAATCGGTCTAATACTTTTTGCCGGGTGCCGGGCGTAAAATGGACAGCAGAACTTGTGGACCAGTTGGACTATGTGGGGCCGCCTTTACTGCTGTACATGCTCGGAAGTAGGCGGCGGGTCCTGGTACCGCGCGGTCTCGGCATCAGCGCACCAACGGCGCTCACTCCTCTTGCCTTCTACGCCGCTTCGGGAAGAGATGTTTCCGGGTGGGGCTTGACGCGCCATGAGTGCATCCAGACTTCGTGCGGCCCTCTGTTTCTCTGATTCACCGCCGGGCATTCGGCAGACGGGCGCGCCTGACCCGAAATCGGCGGACGCCCTTTGTAGCAACCTACCGCACGCGGAGAGGGACTTCCGGTGGCGCGCCGAGTGGGGCATGCTCCCCACCAAAGACACAAGCGTTTGCGGGCAGGTGGGCTGGAAACGCTGATTGGTCAAACAAAATGTGACGTCACGCCTAAAACGTCACGTGACGTCATGGTCACGTGACTTTTAATGACGTCATGTTTGGTTGGGGACAGACATATTTTCCCTAGATATTTCTCGGGATTCCCCACGTTTTTGACAGCGCGCGCGGGTTCAAAAAGCGCACCTGATGCGCCGCGCTTTCACACACTGCATGCGCGTTTCTATATTTTTATTATATATGATATCCTTGAACTGCTGGTGTATTATTTTAGTGCGCTCGAACGGCGCGCTTCGTTGTGCATTTATTATAATCGCCACTGCCTGGCGGACCCGATACAGCTTTTGCAGACCTGAGAGGTTAAACACGTACTATCCATGCAAAGCCACGCAAATGCGCCTACAGGTGACCACGCCCGTCTATCAGTGCTCCGTCGAGTGCCTGCATTTACAATCGAGTGCTGTAGGACTATGAACCTGACCTAGAGCATACATATTATAATTTTTCCTTGTATTCTACATTCTCTACATGCAGGAGACTACACTCATAGCTTTCGTTAGTGCAGAAATTTCGTACAACCGTGTCAAAATTTGGCGGTCCGGTTTTTTTCTGCACGACGTTTTGGAGGAGAAAAGCATTGGGTCTTTGAAGGACGACAGTCTATATAAACTCCTATTCACTGTGTCGTCGTACCTATCGTAATTAATGACGACATATAAAGGCTTTTGATACAACTCTCGTGATTTAAAACAAAACTGTTCGTTTCACTAACCCGCGAAAAAATATTGCGGGCAATCATTCGCCACAGCCCGTTGCTGCGTAATTTTTGTTTTGTGCAGATTTTCTTTTATAATATGACAGCTGCACGCGATAGCTTATATATATAGTTGCGCAGCCGACCACTGCAGGTACCAGTAAACACGTACCCCGTTTAGAATGAATTTAAAAACGCGGTCGGGAGTTGGAATTATTTGTCCGGGACGCTGCGGTCAAAGTTCGCAGTTTTGAAAATTGAAACACGGAAATTTTTGCGCATAGCTAGTCACTCTTGCATAAGTAAATATCTTATTCCTACCCATCATCCCCTTGTCAAAACACATATATTAATGAGAAAAACGACCCATTTGATGCAATTAAGTTCACAGTCCTACAGGGTGGGTTCCACAACAAAGAGAGCAACGGGAGTCGTACTTTATTTACAAATTTGTAACAATTCCTCACGGCATTAATGAAAGTCCGGGTGTATTGACCTCCATCGCCCCTTTCAGAGCCAGTGCTGACCTTAGGAGTGCCGGCGCGTCAAACCTCGGTCGTTTGTCGCCAGCGGCATCTTTTTCAAGCTTCGCTGCCCGTCCGCTTACACAAAGCTCTTAATTCATCCCCCACCCCTGTCTTCCCAGTTCGACGTACCACCTTGTCGAGCGGGGTGCAATTGAAGAACCAAGAACCCTTGATTAAATGCTCCTGCCATTCACCTTTACCCTCCCACAGGACACTTTCGCGAACTCGTATGTTTTGCCGCCTTTTTTCTTTTTCTTTTGTGTGTGTGTTTCATGCACAGTGCACGTGTGTGTAGTTAAGCTAACTGCGCCGCTGATTCCGCCTTCACTATTCGTACCGAAGACGCTCCTGGAACGGCTCCTGCCCTGTCTGAATTTATTGTTTATTTGTTTGCTCGTTTTGGCCGGCGGCACGGGCAGTACATGCATCTATGATTCTTATCTGCTCCGGGACTCCGCCAAAGTCTGTTATTGTTGCTTTGAGGGCCCGGATGCCCTCCCTCCCCTCGTTATTCCTTTTTTCCCCCGGGCTGGCCTGCGGTGCAAGCTCGCTGGGCGGCAGGGGACAAAGCGTTTTTCTTTTTCTCTTTATTTCTTTCTCCTTTTTCTAGTATTTTTCTTTTGTGCCCATCAAGGGTTCTTGGTTCTTCAATTGCACCCCGCTCGGCAAGGTGGTGCGTCGAACTGGCAAGACAGGGGTGGGGGATGAATTCAGAGCTTTGTGTAAGCGGGCAGCGAAGCTTGAAAAAGATGCCGCTGGCGACAAACGACCGAGGTTTGTCGCGCCGGAATTCCTAAGGTCAGCATTGGCTCTGCAAGGGGCGATGGAGGTCAATACACCCGGACTTTCATTAATGCCGTGAGGAATTGTTATTAAATTTGTAAATAAAGTACGACTCGCGTTGCTCGAGATCTCTTTGTTGTGGAACCCACCCTGTAGGACTGTTAACTTAATTTCATCAAATGGGTCGTTTTTCTCATTAATATATGTGTTTTAACAAGGGGAGGTAGGGATAAAATATGCGCGCGGTGGTTATTAAAGCGAATTCGTATAAAGTTAACGGTCTGCCCAATGTACTGCGTACTGCACACACTGCATCCTAGGAGGTATATTACGTTGCAGAAATCCCAATCAGAGTTGTCATTAATTTTTCATTTGAATCTTGAAGCTGTGCTTATTTCACAGCTTGATGTTTTTAATGCGTTTGCAGACCTGGAATCTACTTTTTCCACAAGGTCGACACCCCAAAACCGGCTCTTTATGTGACTGAGTGTATTAGAATGTTTCGAATGTTTTTCGGTCGTCTGTAGACTGCATGAGGGAGCTCCTTTTCAGCACCACCCCGCCGTCGCCCGCCTCCGATTGAACAGGCGGGGGGTTCAAAGGGGAGCTGCCGCGGAGAGGCCGGGCAGCTCGTACTAATGACAGCGCAGAACATGCGTCACTGACAGCCCCCTTCCTTTCGCCGTCTTGTCCATCGTGCGTCGCGCCGAGCCCGACAAAGAAAAGGCCGTCACCCCCCCCCCTTCCCCTTCTGAATCGGGGGGCGGGGGGGCGGAAATTCCGCAAATAGTTTCCCAGAGGCATCCTTTTTTTTTTCATGGGGTCAAGGAAGGTGGCCCAAGCTGTGCGAGGCAACGTTCTCTGTTCATTGTAGAGAAGCAAGCTTACAGTGCAAAATTAAACCTTGTCTTTCTCTTCCAAATGCAATTAACTAGGAGTCCTGTCCAACCATTCCAGCTTGTTATGTGGGCACCCCCAACCATTTTTTATTTCAGTGTAACTCGCAGCCCTTCTTCACCTTGGTCATTGTAGCCGCTATTGTTTCTCAAGTACCATGCAACATCTTGTTATTAGCAGTTGCTAATTCAAGTCTTCTGCAGGGTTTGAAGGACCTTTTTAATTGGAAATGAGAACATGTGAACAGGGTGGAAAGCGCGTGATCTGCCAGGAAACACTAAAGCGGCCCCGAGAAGGGATCTTTATTAAGGATGACAGCCATCTTGGGCCTCTTCACTTGGCAACGACGACACAGCGTGTGCGGTCCCTATGGTTAGGCCCCAGCTGTGGAAGCCATCCTCGGACACGACCATGACCTTCGACATCTGATGTTTTTATTTAAAAACACAGGGACCAAAGTCGTGCTGCATGCAGTGCGATCGCCATGTGGTTCCATAATCATCCACCTAGCCCGGCTCTTTGGACGGATTCAGGAAACGACTGAAAAGAACAAAAGTAACGAGCAAAGGTGCGCTGCATAAAAGTTAGAACGCAAAGAAACGAAGGCGCGCTGCGCTGGGATAATGCTGTAGCGAGGTCTAATATGTAAATTTTCATGGCTGGCGTGGATTTCCACAAATCGCAAGTAGTCGCTACGGAGATAAACAAAGGCGCACTGGAGCTGGGTATGTATCATGTTTAACTGCGCATAGAAACGAAGACAGAGAACAAGAAGGCACGACACGAGCGCAGACTAGCAACCGATTTTTTATTCAAGAAAAAAAGGCCTATATATGCATCTTCATCCCGCGAAAAACATGCTAAAAAACCCGAAAGCGCAAACCCTATCACACACCATCTTGGCACATGTAACGTGATGCCACTGATCACAACCTAAAAGCAATCTCCGCATCGTCAGAGACAAGATACAAAACAAACAAACAGCGAACTCACAGGCACACTCCTGCCAAGCTAGCGCTCCACACCGCCTCCTTGCGCTAAAGAAACTGCGCAAAAAAAGGTATCTCCCCATCAATGAGGCCTACAGATGGTGATGCTACACAGTCATCTGATTCCTTCTTGATCTGGTACGCTTCCACCAACTCCCTGCAAACCTGATCCCTGTGTTTAAACAAGACGTTGGTCTTGTTCAATCGTGGGAAGCAATCTTTGCACTCTTTGCAGTGCAAGGCGAGATTAGAGGAAGGTGCGCCCTTCAACGACCTGCGATGCTCTGCTAACATCTCGTTAATACATCGACCCGTCTGGCCGATGTACTTCTTCCCACACGAGAGGGGGACTTCGTATACGACTCCAGTCTTACACTCTGTGAGCCTGGTTTTCTGTATGTGCGCTATCGAGCACTCAGCTCCAGCACGATTGCTCTCAGGCTCGAGCTTCTTTCGCACAGCACTACAAATCCTTGAAAGCTTATTCTTTGCCACGAAAATCACGTCCGCCCCGTATCTCGCCCCAACTTTTTTGAGCCGGTGTGAAATTCCATTCCCTGAACGTTCAGGACAATCATATCCGAGCGCAACACTTGGCAGCATGTTGTGTCGGGATTTCTACAGCGACATTTGAGCTCACTCAAGCTTTCGGATCCTTTCTTGGTGAACAATTCCGCAAGTGTGGTTAAGTACCTGTCTGGGCTGGATAAGAAAAAGTACTCTACCTTCAGCATCGATGTGGAGGACTTATTTTATTCGCTACCCCATGCTCAGCTCATGAAGAGAGTGAAAGACTGCATTGTAAAAGACAATGACGAGTTGGTGTTCGTGGCGGGGTGCGGGGGTTTCCATAGAAAGTTTCCTGGAGCTGCTATCATTTTACCTAGAGTCAACCGTTGTTGGGCGGGGCGAAAAGGTGTACGTCCAAAAATCGGGTGTGTGCATCGGCTCCCGTGTGGCACCCGTTTTGAGCGATATTTACTTGAGCAGGATGGATCAAGAACTGGCACAAAATCTTGCTGACCTCGCGCTAAAAGTGTTCCGTTACGTCGATGATTTTTTAATCATTCTTAAGTCGAACTCTCCCAGGGCAGTTCCGGACGTCGTCAAAATCTTCAAAGATACAGGTAGTGGCCTGAGATTCACCTTCGAACTACCCAGCTCAGCTACCCTACAGTTTTTAGACCGACCGCAGCGGTGGCCAAGTGGTTGAGCATCCGCCTCGCATGCGGGAGGTGCGGGGTTCGATCCCCAGTGCCGCCGGGTACCCACCGGGGATACAATGGGTACAAGCGTTTCCCTGGTCTGGTGCTCGGCTTATTTAGGGTGAAATGCTTGGGAAATGGGTCTTTGACCCCACCTTGAGAAAAAGAAAATACCTTGTGACAAGGCGTATTTGGCCATAGATGCCCTTGCGCCATAAAAAAAAAAGTTTTTATACCTCAGGATCCATTATCTAGAGAGCAGGGTCTGTTGGGAATATCACCCTAATACAAAAAAAACCTCTCTTGAACGTCAGTTATGGGCATTCCACACTCGTCAAGGCGGGTATAGCGACTTCATGCTTAAAAGAGCTCTTGGGAAATCCTGTACACACAGAGCGGAGGCTAGCTTCCTGGGGCAGGTAGAGAGGCTGAAAGAAGCCGGGTATCCTGATCTGAGTTGGCTCAGATCTCCGAAAGGATCCTGTTCAAAGGAGGGAGGCCCATGCTAGTAAAAAAGAGGACGGTGGACGTAGACAAGTGGTGGGCATTCCATACATCCATTGAATTTCACACCGGCTCAAAAAAATTGGGGCGAGATACGGGGCGGACGTGATTTTCACGGCAATGAATAAGCTTGCAAGGAATGTTATCGGCGGTCGCACGTGCATGACAATCCTTCCGACATGCGTGACGATGCCCACCGAAGGCATTTCAGGCTGTCGAAGGGACTTGTACGCTGGCTAAGCGAAGAGCGCGGAACATGCGTCACTGACAGCCCCCTTCCTTTCGCCGTCTTGTCCATCGTGCGTCGCGCCGAGCCCGACAAAGAGGAGGCCGTCACCCCCCCCACCCACCCTTCCCTCCTGAATGGGGGGGGGGCGGAGATTCCGCAAATAGTTTCCCAGAGGCATCCTGTTTTTTTTTTCATGGGGTCAAGGAAGGTGGCCCAAGCAGTGTGAGGCAACGTTCTCTGTTCATTCTAGAGAAGCAAGCTTACACTGCAAAATTAAACTTTGTCTTTCTCTTCCAAATGCAATTAACTTGGAGTCCTGTCCAAAACCATTTCAGGTTGTTATGTGGGCACCCCCAACCTTTTTTATTTCCGTGTAACTCCTGCACTTCTTCACCTTTGTCATTGTAGCCGCTATTGTTCAAGTACCATGCAACATCTTGTTATTAGCACTTGCTAATTCATGCCTTGTGCAGGGTTTAAAGGACCTTTTTAATTGGAAATGAGAGCATGTGCACAGGGTGGAAAGCGCGTGATCTGCCAGGAAACACTAAAGCGGCCCCGAGAAGGGATCTTTATTAAGGATGCCAGCCATCTTGGGCCTCTTCACTTGGCAACGACGACAAAGCGTGTGCGGTCCCTATGGTTAGGCCCCAGCTGTGGAAGCCATCCTCTGACACGACCATGACCTTCGACATCTGATGTTTTTATTTAAAAACACAGGGACCAAAGTCGTGCTGTATGCAGTGCAATCGCCATGTGGTTCCATAATCATCCATTTAGCCCGGCTCTTTGGACGAATTCAGGAAACGACTGAAAAGAACAAAAGTAACGAGCAAACAAAGGTGCGCTGCATAAAAGTTAGAACGTAAAGAGACGAAGGCACGCTGCGCTAATGCTGTAGCGAGGTTTAACATGTAAAATTTCGCGGCTGGCGTAGATTTCTACAAAGCGCGAGTAGTGCCTACGGAAATAAACAAAGGCGCACTGGAGATGGGTAAGTCTGTATACAAGCACGAGTTTTTGTCTCTACCAGCGATTTACTAGCTCACACCGCGCGATTTTGATGTCTGGCGTCGATTTCGACAGAAAGGGAATACGGGCACGAAACGGGACGCTCGCGATCTGCCAGGAAACAATGAGGTGGCCCTAAAAAGGGCCGTTTGCAGGAGCACTTCAACCGCGACCTGCAGCGGTGTGGCGGCGCGGTGAGCAGTAGGCCCAGCAGTGGTCCGTCTTGTGCCCTTTGTCTCCGCACCGACGACACCGGTGCACGACGTACACCTCTCCTGGTCTTGCCCTTGAAGCCGACGCTATCCCTGGTCCGTAGATCTTGACGAGGGCCGCGACGATAATCTTTGACATCTGGTCGATGCCCTGGTCTCTCGCCACGTGATATCGGTCTGCGGCAAACAAGGACAGCATCGGCTTGCCAGAAGCATCCAGGAAACGATGCTGCAAAAAAAGTTACTCTACAAGCGCCGCAATTTGGTGAGTTCTGCTCGAGAAAACTTGCGAAAATGTTGTTCAACCCTTACCTCGGGGTTGAGAATGTGCACGCCCGACAAGCGCTTCAGCGTGGCTGACAGACGGCGGTTCAGCTGGCGACGCCGGCGGTCCTCAAATTGCGCCTTACGTGGCTCATCGAAATGGCGTGGCAAGCTTTGCAGACCAGCACGACACTGGCCACGTTCTCCTGCAGCAGCAAAACGAGGTCCTGGAATGCGCAAGACATGTAGGTAAGCGGTACAGCACTTCATGAAGCGAAATTTGAGATAAAATACCTACCTTTATGTGGCTGGAAGCGAAATTTGAGATAAAATGCGTACCTTTATGTGGCTGGCGATTTCTCGCGGGTCATCCCCTCTGTCGAGATTGTTGCCGCCAACATATAGAACAACAAAATCGGCGTGCCGAAAGCATGTCTCTCGAATCATTTCAGCTAGGCTGATTGCGTCGTGGCCGCTAAAGCTGAAAGTGCATGTTCTCACTAACGGCGAAAGCCGTAAGCGAGAACTGCACAGAAATTTCAGCTGGCTGTCGCCGACGAGCGCACCACGCAAAAAAAGCCATACCTGGACAGCTCCCGAAACGCGCCCGCCGCCGCCTAGGTTCACGAAGCGAATGCCCGCGCACCACGCAAGCACGGCGGACGGCCGGACCTAGCGATTCCCTAGGCCGTCTAGGGACAGGCCGAGAGAGGCGCGGCGACCCCACATCCGGTTGAGTACGAGGGAGAAGCAGAAAAACGTCACGGAGAAGCGCATCCCATCGACCAATCAGCGTTTCCAGCCCACCTGCACCCAAACGCTTCTCCAAAGACAGGCTCCACTCCTGGCGCTTGGTTCCAGACTCGCGCTGCATGAACTGTGCTCAGGCTGAGGCACAAACAAATATCCTTGAAGAGTGTGTTATGGCTAGCACATTGAGCCGTTTAGATTCACGCGCTTTTTCCATCCCTGTGTCGCGCGAAGGAAAAATAGATAGCTGTTGTTTAGCTCTGGTTAAACCTGGAGTTACGCGATAGCTACAGCTGGCCGAGTGCAACTCGCTCAGTCGAATTGCAAAGTCAGTCTTTCGCCGCTGTGTTTAGCTTGGAGTTCCTTTTCCATCTTCGTCCCTAGACATGGATTCACCCTCTCCCCCTCTCCACTCCTCCCCCACTCGCTTTCGCCGGCGCGCCACGCCGCCGGCAGCTGCCACGGCAGCCATAGCGCCGCTTGCTTGCTTGCTGTTGTTGTCAGGAAAAATGTAGAGGAAAGTGCACAGGCCGGCCCACTAGCTCTAGTTGAGCCACAATCGCTGCCACGTGCTGAAAGTAGGAGAGTTAAAGATAGGAGAGCAAAAAGTGAAAGAAAAGACGCGCGCTATTATGCCCCAGGCCGATACCGGAGGCAATGCAATACCAGGCCAACCTGTGGCAGAGGTGATGCAAGCTTCAAGCACTCCGCCACATTTCCAAAAATGAGTTTAATATCTTGGGCCCAAATGGGACCCGTAGCAGATATTAAATCAGATATTAAATGCCAGCATAATGCTAGCTAGCAATGCTAGCATAATGTACGCGCGCGGCGCGCACACCAGCTGCGTGCTCTGTCCTCACTCCGCGCATGCGCACAACTGACGAGGCCGCCGGTGTCTGCTCTGCCGTCGGCACAGCGGCGAGCACACCAGCTGCGGGCTATGACGTCACTGCGCATGCGCACAGCTGGCAGACCAGTGGTGCCACGCTGACCTCGCGAAGTGGCTGGCGTATTGTAGCTTTCACTAAAAAACCGCGCGGGAAGTTCGAGCCTCTTGACGCGGCTCATCGGTCTGATCCTTTGGAAAAACAGGAATGCTGCCGTATAATTGCGCCAACCACGTCGGCTCATGTTCCTGATGGTAGCACGTCCATCTCTCGGTGATTTTATCGGGCTACCTAGATAGCCAACTCCTTACCCTTGGAGAGCACAGCTTCCTCCGCAGGTGGTTGATGCCACACATCAAGCTCAGGAAGTGTGCCGTGTCACTAGGGGCAAGATATTAATCTATGCATTTGCTACACTTTAGGCGAACCCTTTCTCTCAATTGCCCTGTAGGTTTTTACAGCTAATCTTGTTTGGCTTGTGAAGTCACAGGCCTGCGTCTCTCCTTGTTTATGTGAGAGCTCAAAGGACCATTGACTGCGCAGAATTCAATATGCTCTGTGGCCGGGGCTCCCGCGGGAGTTTATTTCATTTTCTTTCCTTCAAAATGTATGAATGAAGTCCATAAGATCTGCTTGCACAAAGTTGTGATTTTTGATTTCGAGACTTTTTCCTCCTGTACCGCACTACCTCTGCATGCCCCGTGTCCTCTGTTTGCTCGACTCTTATTTGAATCCTTGTAAGCTACGTATTCGTGTTTTTCAATAAATTTTCTTCATCTCTTATTTTATTCCATTACGTAACCACGTCGGTTACCGCGGCAATCACTAGGTTACGATTTGCCATTATAACGCATTACCCAGGGTTACAAAACGCGAGAAGTAGTCCCACGCTCTAAAATCACGGGCATTGGTCCGGCAGATGGTGCCCAGAAAGCAACCATGGAGGCTGGTGGGCCTGGGAGGTCTCGTGACCTTACAGCGTCCTCACAGCCTGCCAACCAGATTGTTAGCAAACTGCCTACCGTGGCAGGTGGTAGTTAAATTAACTATTGGTTGCTCGGAAAGAGCAACCTATAGCGCACAAGGCTCAAGAACATGGAAGCGCCTGCCATCGTAGGGCAGTGGTGGATCGCTTAACCGCCGCACCACTGCGCCAGGAGGAGTATGAGGACTCCCAGGGGTCTGTGAATGTAAAGTAGAGAATGACCGCTTGCATAAATGGGAAGTAATCCATTACGCTTTCGCGTTACCTGTCTCTTCAATTTTTTTGTTTTGCCGAAACAGATGGGCGCCTGGTAGCAGTTAAAGATTTGTAGCTGGCCATCAGTAACCGTCATAGATTCAGTACATGCTATAATTAACGCGACTAACTGATTGAAGCCCATGTTTATTCCACATTAGAATGCGCCGAAGGCGCTACGGTGGAAGGGGATGTTGTTAAGGAGAAGGGGTAAGGCTGCCTCCTTTTTATTAAAACTTCCTGGAGGCAGCTAAGTGGAGGCTGTGTGCTTCTCGAGAGCGTTGCGGAGCCGTTCGTCAACCAGCTACGCCTCAGAGTCATGGATGAACATGAGGAGTGCCCGCCAGAGCTCGATGGCACAATCTGGAGACGAGGTATCGGGGCAGGCCCAGGTCCAGATGGAAGAAGTCCACGGCTCCTGCTTAAACGTGGCCAGCACTCGAAGGCGAGGTGGTGTGTACAGAGGACATTCCCAGAACAGGTAGTTCATATTCGCACCGCAGTTGCACCTCGACCAGGAACCAGATACAGGTGGCATCCTGCCGTCCCAATGAAAACGGTCCACCAAGAAAGGATTAAGAATGGTGCCTGTTTGAATCCGCCGCAGCAGGACCGATTCTCTTCGCGTGAATACCACCAGAGCAAGCGCAGGTATAGAGAGGGGGTTGCCCACAGCAGTGAGGAAGGCGGCGCAAAGTGGTTTCGTCACAGGCCTCTCCGCGATCAGATCTGCTACCTCAGGTGTGGTAGCGACGGAACGAGGAGTATCAGATGCGAGAGAGATCAGCGCGTGCTATACTCTATGAGCCTTCTCGTTTCCATGGATACCGAAGTGCGCGGAAAGTGCGAAGTGCGCATGTTACCGAATGGATGATTACATGCTGACCGCGTTCGCGAAGCAGGCATGCGTTATGCCTTATGTTCTGCATTATAGGGTCCATATAAAGAACGCTGGCGCATGCCCGGTAGGCAGCTTGAGAGTACGTGCACAGACGACGGTGAATGGGTTCAGTTTCAGAAGAAAGTGCGAAAGCCGACTGCAAATAGTCTGAAATGGCCATTAGTTTGGCTCAGCTACTTGACTGCGCTCCTGCCGATGTATGGAGGGGGGGGGGATCGGCCCTGATTCTCTGTTGTCTGGTCGTACCACGCAGTCGCATAGCAAGTGTGGCTGCTGCCGTCTGCAGGAAGTGCAGCGTCCGTGTACAGAACACGTTCAGTTGAGGGGAGTGAGCGCCGCGCCGCATTCGCAGATGCGCATCGATATGTAGTGGAAGTGGCTTCCCTTCAGTGAGTGGCGTGGTTTCCTGCTGTGGCGTCTTGCTCGGCAAAGTGGGAAATGTGTGTACATGGTGCCTGAGGATCCGCCTGCGTTTGTGCCGCGAAGTCGCGTTTGGTGCGTGTGGGTGCGCATGTCGAGGAGCTCTGAAGGGTCATTGAGCTTGCTGAAGGTCTTGAGCGCATCAAGGCGTGTGTACCCCGAATGTCCTGTGACAATGTAACTGGCCTCATTAAGTAAGCGGTCAAGCGCGACACTCCGTACAGTTAACAGGATGATATGACAGCCCGTACATGATGCGGCGACGAGAAAAAGTATTGTTGTGTTTAATGGCACGTAGGCAGCTATGGCCATCATGCGCCAAGCACAAGGTATAAAAAATTTTTCTGCAGAACTTTATAAAATTTGCAAAAAGTGATTGGTGGTGTAGACGGCCTAAAATGTTTGTTTTTCTACCTAGTGATGCCAAAGAAAAGACAAAGCTTTAACGAAAGTCGAGTAACCTCTGCAACTATCATTGCATGTGCAAGGACGTTGAGGCTCCCAACCAATCGAATAAAGACCACAGCCTTCTTCTCAGAAATGGAAAACAGCTGAGGTGTGGTTAAAAAAGTCTCTTCTTATAAATTACTCAATATTATCAGATCTACAATTTGTTGAAAACTGCTGTCTTTAAAAACATAAAAATATGTGAAATGTGAGCAAGTGCATCTTCACCTAAGAGTGGAATTTCACCTAAGGGTGAAATTGCCTGTGTTCAGTGTAAAAAACTTCAAAATACATTTTCCTCAGTGTTCCAAGTTTTCTACATGAAAATAAAACATGGTTTATTGTTAGCTCATCTTCGCATAAATCACATTTGGGCTTCTCTTATTTCGTCAGTAGGAAATTATGTGTTAGATGTGTGGGTGTTATACGGACACGGCAGATAATCACTTCCTTGAAACGCTCTCAGCAGGTGCAGGACTTCCATTCTCCTAAAACTGGTTTTACAAAGTGTATATTGTAATTCGCTTCATTGTCCCAAGCGGACTGTCATTTTTTGCTTTTTTTACAATTTACCGAGTTCATGCAATCCTTAAAGAGAATATTTTCTTTTTTATTTGCTTGCCACGAGCCTTTGCAGCGCAGAGTTCTGCTCTCTCGTTGTGTCAATTCCGAGATGACTCGGCACCCAGCAAAGTTCTATATTTTTTCCTTGAGCTATGACTTTTGTTATGTTGTGTATGATGTCACCGTGCATCGGAGTGATTGCATTTGTTAGAGTGGAGAGCGGCAAGTAAACTGAGAGAGTGTGTGTAAATAATACTGTTTCTGAGGTTCTCATTCAGTATTTTTCTTGAACTATGACTTTTGTTATGTTGTGTATGATGCCACCGATCATCCTTCTCTTCATAAGCACATCATTTAATACTATACTTGCCAAATGTCTCATTGTTTGTACACCATGAAGTTACTTTGAATGGCACTGAGACAAAAGTAAAAAGAAAGGAAATCAGAGCTAATGCGACAGTGCAAAGCAGACGTTCAGAAGAAAAGCCGTGCGCGTTGTTGCGCTAATTAAGGATTGGTCGGCAGCGTTCTGAAGGTCACACGTTCCCCTATGGAATGGAAACGGCCAAAAACCATATTTATATTTGGCTATGAGGCCTTAGCATGCCTGAAATGTTATCATAACACGTAGGAATGTAAATTAACTATGCTTTATATAAACTGCTGCAATATACTGGAAATCGAAGCCATGACCCATGGGTTGCAAGTCAGATACGCTACCCCTAGGCCAAAGAGGCACTTTCGTTCTACTTGGTTAAGGAAAGAGTTCGAGTGTCTTCATGTGTTTCACGTGTTCTAGTGTGCCTGCTTAAGCATGCTAATGAGTATGTGTGATTAGAAAGAGGCGTTAATTACGAAAGATTGCAGCAAATAACCATTAACGCTGTGGCGTCATACCCTTAAGGGATAGCTTTAGCGTCACCCTATTTTTAGCACGTTGCCTACAAGGTCCATTCGGCGGTGCCAGTTTCCTAATTACTAATAATTTTGCGACGACTGAGTGTCACTGGGTCGGACGCGCCAAGGCAGAATGATAGCTTCGCCTTACGGCACTTGGACAAGACTTGTCGCAGTAGCGGAAATACTGATGTCCGAAACCACAAAATCCGCACCAGCGCTGGTAGCGCCAGTTTTAGACGTGTTCGCTATGCGTGCTTCCCATTCGAAACTTCCAGCATAGAGTTCGATTAACAACACACACATATACCTGCTCAGATGTTTAGGGGAATCCACCAAGGTGGAGTATATTTGTAATAAGGGTGCATTACTCACTGGCATCCACCCATGCACAGCCATACGACTACAAAGAAAAGCTATACAGCGTTCTCAGGAACTTCGCGGTTGAAGAAAAATTCGTCCTGGTCCAGGGTACGAACCCGGTACCACAAATTAAGCGGAGAGTCACTCTATTACTCCCGTTTCGAGCATGTCGAATCCCCCCGTCCCCCTCTTTCGCTACCTCTTGCTCCCGCCTCCGCTTCGGTCCTTCCCCAGTGCTTCCTACTGCACCACTACTCCTGGCTGGCAGAAGTGATGACGGAGAAACGTTTCCTCCTGCTTACAACCTTAGCAGACAGGATGCCGAGCCACCGAGTTACAGCCAGCGTCTGCAACTCAAGTCGCCGGATCTTATCGCACTCTTTTGTGGCATAAGAAGTTTTCGGAGCATACAATGCCTGGTCACATAGCATCTCCAAGCCGAGTGCCACAACTAGGCTTCCTGTAGACAAAAGCACACAAAACCAAAAAGCACGCATATAAAGAAGCATAAACGCAGCCAACTGTTCTCCAGTTTCTGTTTCGGCATGCTAGAAACACGATGCTATTCAACTACCCCACAATAACAATGATGCTTGCACTGCACGCCTGATTTTACAAATCTTACAATGATGATACAGCTCTCGACAAATCAGTCGCACGCTAACACAACTAAGGTTCTAGCAGCGATGAGAAACTATAATTAATATGATTTAACTTTTAGAACGAGTACAAACTTTCCTTTCCTTTATTGATCCATCTTTTTCGACGTTCCCATCGTAGCGCTTCTTGACGTCATCCGGGAGTTTGCGCCATGTTTCGTCCGAGAAGTATGCAGGCTTCCAGCGATAGTATTCTCCGGTGGGCACTTCTGATAACAAAATCAATAGAAACGGAAGAGCATTGATAAATGTCGCACACGAGATTAAGTGTTTCCTTACATTGCAAAAAATACGCGCGCAATGCGGCCCTGATGATAAGCCGTGCCACTGCTTCCTGGCAGCTACAGCTTCTCAGTCAACAGTGAACCTATGCTGCTGCAGTGAAGCAGGGTAGAGTCCGAGCGGGAATCTCTATTGAATATCCAACCACATGCAGCCTTTCTCGCATGCAACACTCCTGTGCGCATATATCGCTATGCATGACCCAATCCTTTAAAGGACACGAGCTCACATGACAGTTCCCGCAATGAAGACGAGAGCAGCACGGTAAGGGGTTGCCTGAGGAGAAGAGGTTACGAATAGAGGAAAGCCGTTTTAATCGCAGGCACCTGCGTCTACCCTGTGGTAGTTTGACGGAGAAAAGTGTCGAAAATTGGAGCGCCACAATATCTGGTAAACTCAAAAACCATGCACACCTTAGGACGTATGTGCTGGTAACGCTTTCACCAGTCATCTTTCAAGTGGCTGCTGTCGACACACAAAAATGTGGAGCGTAAATGGCATCAACTGGATCTAACTGCAATGATGTAAATTTCAGACATAAAGTATACCTGCTGTGCACTGTTTACAGCTAAGGAAGCTCTTTTGATGCATGAAGTGTGCATTGTTATAAATCAACAGGCCTCGTGGAGAGAATAGTAATTCTAGACCTCACTCTTCTGAAAATTCGTACTTACACAGACGCTACAAAAGCCCCTGTACGGAGATTAAAAGCAGACCCCATGTGCTCTAAAATTTGGACAAAGGCTGTACCGGTAACGGCGCCACATCGCCACCATTACTTCTTCACCTGCTTGCTCGCTTCCGCGCCGGTTTCTGCTGCAATTCATCGTTTAGATTGAATACATTTCAAACCTAGCGCTCACCTTATTCGGCTCGAGCGCCGATGCCCTAGCCCCGCCTGTAGGAACCAAGTGTAGTCTCTCACATATCTAATGCGTGGTGCATGTCCGTAGCATTCCTTATAAGCTCATGCCGAACACAACCAAGGGAGGAGACACGGAGAGGACAAGAGAAACAAGTGTCCCGCCTTTGCCACACGCCGCGAGCTACCGGGAGCAGCTTTTCCGGCAAGCAGACAAAGCGATGATGTCGATGATTACAATGGCTATTAATGTCAATAAATATCATGAAGATAACAGTACTGCTGGATCATGATGGCGTGTATTGATAGATGAGTGCTTGTGCAAAGGGGCTCAGAATGCGATTTCGCAGCGATAGCTCTTAGTGCCAATTCTCTCGTTTCGTGGCATGCAGATGTGTCCTCACAGCAAGACATATGAAATCATTTAAAGAGCGGCAATACTGTTAGAGGCGCGACAGGCGACATCAGGTTCGATATAAAGGCAAGCTTTAACTGCGCATCGTCTAATGTTATCGACATGCTTCCATGCTCCTCTTGTCCGAAACAATATATCGGGTAAACCGGGCAATCAATGAGCGCCAGAATAAATGTCATCGAGCTGACAGCAAGGAGCCTACAGAAGGCAAAGGCGGAACAATTTATTCATCATCATCATCAGCCTGACTACACTCACTGCAGGGCAAAGGCATCTCCCACGTCTCTCCAATTAACCCTGCCCTTTCCCAGCTTCATCCACACTTTGCCTGCAAAATTCTTAAACTCATCCCCCCATCTAACCTTCTGCCGCCCCCTGCTACGCTTACTTTCTCTTCGAATCCACACCGTCATCCTTAAGGACCGGCGGTTATCTTGCCTGAACCGCGCCGTAAGAGAAGCGGTAAAAGAGGGACTGCCAGAAAAAAAGAAGGGAGAGGTGCCGTAGTGGAGGGCTCCGGAATAATTACGACCACCTGGGATTTTTAACGGGAAAGGAGGGGCTGACAGAGGAAAGGAAGGAAAAGGTTGGTAGTGAAGGGCTCCGGAATATTTTCGACAACCTGGAATCTAACGCGCACTGACATCGCGTTTGCCCCGCCGTGATGGCTCAGGGGTTAGGGCGCTTGACTACTGATCCGGAGTTCCCAGGTCCGATCTCGACCGCGGCGGCCGCGTTTCGATGGAGGCAAGACGCAAGGCGCCCGTGTGCTGTGTGATTTCGGTGCACGAAAAGAAAGAGCACGCGTCTGTCGACTGGTTCCAACTGGGCCACTAGCACTGCTACAATAGTGCGGTCGAGCGGCTGGCAAGAAATCGAAGCAGCCACTGTGCAATACAGTTTAAGCGTCAGAGGCATCTCTGGGAGTCCAATGTGCGCTCATCCATACTGCAGTGCCATAATCACCACAGGCGAAAAACAGGATACGTTTCAACTGTTTTTTGTTCGCCTTACATACCTTCCAAGCGACACGAACAGATTAGTCGAGGAACAAATTTTGTTTCAGCTGTGGATGCCTGATTTCCGGTTTCACACGGATTATTAATGCGTTACTGCAAACGGAAATGGCGAGCGATGTCCGTCTTATAGTAAGTGGCAGGTGGCCCATCCGCCACATCGCTTATCCCAGAAATTCTGTGCAAGCGCAGGTTTAAATGATTGCACCTACGCACTTTCCGCCCTGGTGGTTTAGTGGATAGAGTGCCCGGCTAATGAGCCGGATTTCCAGGGTTCGAACCAGACGCGGTGGCCACGTTTCGATGGAGGCGGGACGCAAAGGTGCCCGTGTGCTGTGCGATTTCGGTGCACGTCAAAGATACTCAGGTGGTCGTAATTATTCTGGAGACCTCTACTACGGCACCTCTTTCTTCCTTTGTTCTTTCACTCCGACTTTTATTCCTTCCCTTACGGCGCGGTTCCGGGGTCCACCGAGATATGCGAGACAATCTCTGTGCCATTTCTTTTACTGAAAGACCAATTTTCAATTTTACCCACGCACTGATCCAACGTAGCATGCATGACGCGCAGGTGGAGGCGAGCGAGGCGTTCCTCGGCGAGCTACGCTCCCGGAAGCGCGTAGCCCTGGAGTTGTCGCTGTTCGGCTACGCCTACAGGCTACGCAACACTGGGAGCTACGAGCTGCGAGCTAGCGTCCGTGGACCCGCTCCCCCGAGACCGTTCATCGACGAGCGCGGGCTTCTCGTCTATTTCGAGGTGCTTATGTCGCGTCTTTTCTACGCAGCCACCGATCCTGGTCGTCGCCTTGGCCACTGATCGCTTCTTCGCACGTTTCACAATACCACCGCAAATGGCACTTATCATCGATAGATATACAACTGAACCTCGTTTTAACGAAGTGGTTCTTCATAGCCCATATTTACCGCGCTCCCAAGGAGAATCGCCAGTGCTTAGTTGTATTCAATTTTTCGCTATAAATCGTTTCGTCATAACAAGGTTCGACTGTCACTTTCTAAAATGGCCGTAGAGGATCTGTGTCCAGGAGGGTTTCGTTTCGTCCGGTCTCTAATTTGACTAAGATGTGTGCGCAACGGTAGTTTTCTTTGTACTGTAAATTCTAGGGCTGATATAGCCTGCCTTATGGCAAAGTCACTTCTCTTCACTATGTAGAGAGCATAGGAGAGGTGAATATGTTAAAGCTTTGTCGTTGCTAACGCCGCCATGCTTGCTTAGCCATATTATCCGTGCGGTTGGAATTACCGTAGTTAGCGTG
The DNA here is from genome assembly GCF_052857255.1 of Amblyomma americanum. Lineage (NCBI taxonomy): Eukaryota > Metazoa > Arthropoda > Arachnida > Ixodida > Ixodidae > Amblyomma > Amblyomma americanum. The sequence continues at coordinate 47,165,079 of NC_135497.1, forward strand.
CTTACCGTACGGCGCGGTGCTAAACACTGTATTACCAGATGCAACCATAATAAACGTGCTACAGTTACACACACTCACGGCGCTTTTGCACAATGTCTATGCACACAAGATGCCGACTGACCACGTGCATGCGGTGCACGCGTGCGCAGATCTGCCTCGAATTCAGCTCCGACCTGTCGGTGCCACTGTACAACAAGGAAGCCGACTGCAAGATCGCCGTCAACCGGGACAAAGGACAGTGGATTGGCTACGACAACAAGGCCACCATTCTCAACAACGTCTGTGCGCGTATCCTAGCTCGCAATGTTTCTGATTTGCGAAGCGTCGCACTCAATCTACTGTTTGTCTGTAAAACATATCCGTGAAGCACGCCTTGAAAATCAGGGCGGCGCATGCATCAGGACATTCCGGAGCGGTGGCTTGCACTCACGTCACAGGTAGTGGCCGCCGTGCTTGAGACCACGTGTACAGCGAAAACCTACACAATTCTTCCCTTATCGTCCCCTGCATTCTGTAACCTATACCCTGTGCTCTTTACCCCTGTCTTGTTATTGTAGCATCTGAAGTTCCGCAACGCAGAATTACGGCCATAAAGCTTTCGCGGACGTATGCTGGAGCAGCTGTTCAGGAGTGGAATTACCCTCACGCACTATTGCGATATGCTTAAGCTGGGTATAGACAAAGTTAGGTTGTCACGTCGTCTCTCACATGACCAATGCATTGCTGACACGTTGATGCCACATCACATAACTGAAAGCGCAAGTCACTGTGCTGCGTTCACGGCCTGAAGGTACGTTTCTGAGTTATATGAGCTTTAAAGTCCCAAACTCTATACTATCAGCCATGAAAAGAAGGAAGCTGAGGTGGAAACACAAATAAAACCAACATATTACCTCCTGGAGAGTAAATACAAGCGAGGTTGATTAAGATTTCAGCAAAAAGTTTTCGCACCTTCGAAATTAATAACAGGAGCCAGCATTGAGCTTCCCCTGGCTAGACGCTTCTTACAGTGCTGTTTGTTGCTCAGTTGTCTTGTTTGCGTCTCATTTCTTGCTACGAGGGACACTGCAGTGGAAGGCTCCATAAATTTAGGCACCCTGGGGTTCTTTAACGCGGCCCCCAGTCGCACAGCAGACGGTTTACAGCGAGAGCTGTCGGTAAAAAGACCACCAAAAAAATGGCGTCGTGCGCCGTCCACACCGTTCACCACTGCGGAAGAAAGAGAAGCACACCACCTTCCGCGCTCGAGGCGGCTGGCGAGACGCGCTTTGAAAGTTTGCGGGAGAGGAGAAACGGCGCGTCAAGAACAAGCACTTCAGAAGATAGAAGCGAGAAAGAGAGCGCTGTCGCCACTGCACGGGAGTCCAACAGACAGGAGACATTTACAATCATTACAGTGACCGCAGTGGTGTGCTGTTCGTAGCGGAAGAACCGGTGTTAATGTGGAATGAGGTAAACGCACGGTACGATCGACAGCGCATTCAAAGCAGCTGTGGGGGTGTAAAAACACTTCATGACAAATGAAGGTCATGCACACGTTAAGTTGTACTAGTTACACACACCATTTAAAGAATTGCCGTTTACGCTGAGCTGCGAAAATTTGGACACCTAATCGTTATAAGCTGTGACAATGCGGGAACATAAGAACCTCACTGTGAGGTGCCATGCATGACTTTGCACCTGCCAGCCGTGGCATATGACAAGGTTCTTCCAACAGCGGTCATCTTGCTGACTTTCTCACCTCTCCCCAGGAAGAGGAGAGGGTGATGCTCATTTCTGCACTGCCGTCTGCCAACAGTGGCATGCCGCAGCTGTCTCTTGTATGTTCTTGGCAGGTGGCTCTAGCATATGCTAAGGTGCCAGTTTTTACCTTGCTGGTCGCAAGGTGTGACACCATTGGCGAGTGCGGGGACATGGGACTCTTATGCTATCCATAAAAACGCTAAACGCAGCGGTAGCTAAACTTTGCACATGGCCAGTAAAACCACGTGGAAGCACCACATGCGCGAAACGGGCTAACAGCTGCCACAGAGTTTAGCGTTTCTCACCTTCATTTAAATGCGGTCGACACAGCTGGATTCAAAATCGCAACCTTGGGCTCAGCAGCCGAGGCCAAAGTGAGTGAGCCGTCGGACGGGTACGCCTTCCGGGTTTGTGTTTACGCCTGCAAGGCAGTTAATGGTCGACAAATACCGCGCAGGTGCTGTTCGCCAAGCGAATGCGTATGGGCAGTATCGCCGTGGTGACCGTTGACATGGACGACTACAACGGCAACTGCGGCCAGCGCAATGTGCTGCTGGGACAGCTGCACAACGCGCTCAACGAACTGGACCGGCCCATCAAGAGGCTATCGGCGAACCTCAGCCTGTCTGAGTCAGCGTCGTCGTCAACGACCGCACCCGCCGTGGTGGCTCAGTGGTTAGGGCGCTCGACTACTGATCCGGAGTTCCCGGGTTCGAACCCGACCGCGGCGGCTGCGTTTTTATGGAGGAAAAACGCTAAGGCGCCCGTGTGCTGTGCGATGTCAGTGCACGTTAAAGATCCCCAGGTGGTCGAAATTATTCCGGAGCCCTCCACTACGGCACCTAATTCTTCCTTTCTTCTTTCACTCCCTCTCTTATCCCTCCCCTTACGGCGCGGTTCAGGTGTCCAACGATATATGAGACAGATACTGCGCCATTTCCTTTCCCCCCAAAACCAATTATTATTATTATTATCAACGACCGCCGCGTCCCAGAGGACTGCTGCTACGCCGAGCACCCAGATGATTCCGGTTAGACCCAGAGGGCACATGACAATCGCTGGGTTTAGCGACCGCGAGAAGCGTTCACACTGCACAGGGATTCATTCAACTGCATAGGGCCTCGCTTACATCGTGGGCCAAGATTGAATAAATACCATGTGGATGTAAAATATAAGTTTTACATTGAAGGCAAGATGCATGTCGGTCTTTGTAGTATGCTGGCGTGTTTGAATGTATCCAGAGACGATTCATACAGCAAAAGCTGTCTGAGCAGATGAACAAAGAGATTTTACACCCGTGCACATTGTAATAACGAGTACTTTTCTTCACTGACGGCAGACGAGAAGGGTCTGCTAGCAGATGGGGGAAGGCTACTGGCCACTGCCTTTTTATGCGCCCAAAATAGACAGTCGGTTGTGAGGCAGATGTATTGGTGTACTCCAGACTGTTTTGACCATATGGGGTTTTGCAGTGTGCACGGAAATATAAGAATACAGGTGCTTTTAACGCGATAGCTTTAGGGAGTTCATGTGGCAGAACATTCGACGTCGGCATCGGCCACAGTAAGCGAAAAATCCCCAGAGAAGCAACTTAGAAGGTGGGTGGGCCAGCTAAGTCATGTCACCTTGTGGCGGCATCACAACATGCCCACAGGACTGTGCACAAACTGCCTACCGTGGCAATTATAATAATTATTGGTCGAGAGAGGCTGCTGAGAAGAGAAACCTGGATCGCACATGTCCCACCAGTGGCAGCATCGGCCTTCACAGGTTAGTGGCGCATTGCGTAACCGCTGCCCTACTGCTCCAGGAGTGGTATGAGTACTCCTAGGGTTCTATGAATGCTAAGTACAGGATGCCCAGTTTTGTATATATGGGGCATTGATCCATTAGCTTGCGCATTATACCTTTATGGTGAGGCTTGAGTGCCCCCCGGTTTTTGAATATATTTTTGCCTCATTTGAAATATGGTTATTGCAGCTGGGATATAACTCTCAAACATTGCCGCAGTGGTCAGATACTACAGCAACCAAAACCTATGATCATACATGAGAACCTTCAACAGTATTTATTATACTTGCAACAGAAGTTGCCATCGATACTCTGATGGCAGTATCATGTGCAGGTTGGTTTGTATCCGCCATGTTACAGCATGTTGCATCGCTTAGCATTTATGTGCACCACGCAGGAATGTGCAGGAGCGCTATATGCACTGTTAACATGCGCAATGCCCAAAGTAGACAATGGACCAAGCACCATGTTCATGTTCCGAAATGAGATACCGTAAACAATTCATTTTTCTCAAGGTTAATATTTCACACATTCAGGCAAACTCACGATACCGGAATATTTCGAGAGTGCTAAATTTTGGAAAGGATAAGTGAGAAGCTCCTTAGTGCTCCTTTTTACCACAATATTCACGGCAGCGATTTTTTGCAATGTGCTGTTTATGTGATTCGGGACAAAACGAGAAAATTAGGCATTCACAGAAATTAAAGGTGCACTATATAGGAATCTGAACTCGTCTTTTTATCACGGGAACTCTATCTACACATCCCGGGCATTCTTAGAAACATAGATCGGATTAAGCGTCCCGGCTCCCCCCTTTTTTTGAACTGAACGCGCTAGGTAGACGGAGTTAACCAACGCGTCGAGTGCCTTTGAGTACAGTGGCAGCTCACTTTCGCTTTTATTTAGTTTTTATGTTTTTGTGAATAAACTGTTTAATTCACAGACAATACACCCGAAAATTAGGCCCGCGGAAATAAAGATACACGTGGACTCTGATTTACGTATCACTCCACCAATGGCAGAGAGACAAGCCGCCGCGGACTCGACGCGTTAGTTGACTCCTCCTCCCTACCGCGTTGAGTTCAAAAAAGGCGCGAGCCGGTACGTTAATTCCGATTTAATTAGGGTAATTGGCAGCACAGGACAATAAATAGAAGTTTCTAAGAATGCCCAGAACGTGTAGATAGAGTTCCCGTGGTAAAAAGCTGAGTTCAGATTCCTCTTCAGTGCAACTTTAAATCGTTTTACAACATAACAGAGGTGAATGGGGCAACTTGTCCCTAACGGTGCTAAGTAATCTCTGATCTTTATGATGATACTCATGGATAAAGCTTGAGTGTGCCCACCCACTCTCTCAGCACAGACAAGAGCCAGAACGTTTGCAAAATATTTTTATTCCCAATGCATGGCGAATGGCTGAACAGGCTTAAGCAATGACAGGGGACAAACCATCCTCCACACCACGTTATCTTTGGTCAGCGCAGATTCATAAAGGTCTCTTAGAGGAACAGCCAGACTCTTAACCGAACAAACCAAATCCACTATATGAAATAAGGGGCAAATACTTTACACAACAAACGTACGTAGAAGACTGTTTCATGACTAACAAAAATATTGGTGCGCTCATAAAGTGCATAAAATATCACAAACACAACACAAAATGTTTGTATGGAGCCCATTTAGCTCATGTTCATTTCAGTGGCATGCAGCATAAGAGCGAAGCTGTCACCACTCGTGTATGTGGCATTCGTAGTTGCATGTACGCCATAAGGTACACCATCAATAAAAGCTTCATCGCTCACTCTTTCAAAACTCCTTGCAAGGCTGGAAACCTTCCTCACAACCAATACTTTCCCTGTCTCCTACTCCCAAGCCTGAGTTACCACAGCTCGGACTCCTTGTCGGCTGAAGGCACTTCGAGCATGCATGGAGAGTCCGTCAGCCTTGCTACCCGCTCCCCTTCAACCACATCCCCAATGATCCACGCTGGGTATCCCTCCTACTGCTCACTTTCTTAGCATTATGCTTTGGCATTCTCCTTTGGAAGGCACATCAGCAGACCACACGAGAAAGGGAAAATGCAACTCACTAATGCCATACATTTCAACGGTATAAACTGTCACTGCAACAAACGAAATAAACTTGAAATGAAATTGCCGCTGTTTTGCCGCAATTCCTCTATTGCTGCTAAATTGCTGCAATTCCTGTGTTATGATGATAAATATATTATTGCACTCCACTCCTTCTCTACCGCCACAGGGGCCTTTTAGTTATTGAAATAAATAAATAAATAAATAAATAAATTCTATGTCCTAATATATTGGCAAGAGGATTTGAGAAAACACCCAAAATGATGCTTTAACACGTTCATTGCATCTTGGGTGACCGGTGGGTGATCCAAGATACTGAATCGCACGATGAATCCGTCGCTATGCTCTGATTTATCAAAGAGCCTGTGGAAAGGACACACGCCACGTCGCTGTAGCCATTTATTGGCGTTTCCAGGAAGTTGTAATTGCCAAGTAAAAAAAAAGTTTGCAACAATAGCACTAAGGGCAGCGTTATCTGTGTGAAGACAAGAAATTTTCTCCATGTGAAGCCTCAAGAAGTGCCAAAGACCTCCCTACTCTGCCCTCCACAAGAACCATGCATCCATCACCAACCCGCCTGCCTCCACACACCAGAAGCCCATGCAGCAGCAGAGCAAAAAAGCAACAGTAAAATCAAATCCAAAGACACAGTGGGAAAGTCAGCTGCCCTCCAGAAGCATCGCCAACCGGCCACAGCCTCACCATGCCCCCTAGCTAGGGGGCTGCCAACCTAGACACCTTCAAGAAAAATTCTGTTGCCGGTGCAAAGCATCAAGGCAATCACTCTAGTGTTCCACCGATGGCGTTCTTCTCCCGCTCGAACGCGAGCAAAAGCACCTCGCGGAAAGACAACGATCTCCTTGAGGCGCTCCAGCGCCCAGCGGCTCCCGGTGACCATTAGCTGGAGAAACCACTCGTCCATACGGTCCGTCTTGAGGTCACACTGGATGTCCTCAACGCCGGACCAGTCCATCATGATCTTCTTGATGATGTCCTCGTAGCGGCGCAGGATTTCGAAGAATTCTTCGTCTTCCCGGTTGATGTAAATCCTGGGGACAGCCAACAGGTTGACAGACTACTATTAACGCATTTCAGGATACTGCGGTGAATACAAATATCGATGCACTGCGAGTAAGGGTGCTTTAAAAAAGCTGTAAATTCGCAGGTTGGATTTGCGAAACATGCAGCGGCTGTTTCTGTTAACTTCCTCAATAAATGGCACTGAGACGGCGTATGCCGATTTTATAGCACTTCTCCAAGCATGCAGGTAACGTACACACGTAACAAACGGCAGTCACACAGCCTGCCAATTGGGGCTCATGGCACGGTTCGTTAGCGTTTCGTTAGAAAACACCTCAAGGAAAGCATGAAAGCAAGGCATTGAGGAGGGTAATGAATATATGACGATTATGGCCGATTGATGCAATATCTGATGAATGTGCAGTGTATTCCCAAGCAACTAGGCCTCACCAATTGGCCTACATCTTTGCTCTCCTTAGACTCCTTGTGAACTGCTTAAGCATGTAGCGGTGCGCACGGAAAAATGTTCACAGACTCACGGACGTCTTTCCTGTGTCAGTGGTGTTCTACGTTAAGGTTCCGTAGAACATGAGCACAACGTAAGCCCTCAACAAAGGTGACGCGAATGTTTAACGACCAATTCCGGGTTTGAGTCAATAGGAGAGAGGAGCATTACTGGTACAGAATTCCCAGCAGTACCCTTGCTCAAAACAGGAATCGATGCCTCCGCTGCTGCCTGGAAATCTTTAGAAGCTGTCTGCTACGTATTTTGATTGTTCTCCCCTTTAAAGGGTAACAGAAAAAATTCTGTGTCAGTTTCTTTGCCTTGAAAGAGGTCCACAGGCCTAGTAATCATGACAATGAGCTCGACCCACCGCTGCACAGAGACAATAATCATTTGCAAATAATTTTGTACAGGCAGTTTTAATCTCCATCTGAGGCTTAAGTGCGCCTCGATGTCAGGATTGCCTGGCCAACCCGGACATATGCATTCCTGATGATGTCAGCGACACCGGAAAGCACCAAACACTGGTTGTTCACAGGTTTCACAGGCGAGTTCGGTAACGTCACAGCGTTAAGGGCAAATGCACCTTGACGTCACTGGATTCATTCAGTTCTTCAAGCTACGTCACTCCTGTTTAGAAGAAAGGTGTGAAATATACCTGATCAGCTCTGTGGAGGGGCACCCCTCGGGTGCCCTGCGCAGGTAGGCAAGGTTGCCGGACATGGAAAGTCGGTTGAGCATGATCAGGGCCAGGTGTCCCAGCCGGTAGCGGTGCCGGCACTCCTTGGAGATCACCTCCCCGTCGCTTCCGCCCTGGAAGATCTTGAGGCACCATGCGCACGCAAAGCGCAGGCACAGGATCACCAGCTTGTGCGGCGGCATGTCCCTCGAGATGGAGCGGGACACCTGTGATGGGAGGTGAATAGTGAGCCTCCACCGATAACTCCCCCACGCTGAGGATGGCACACAATATTTAAGTGCATTTATCTACGAATACGTTTTTCTTGGTAGAGCGATGACATTCGCTTACTGTGTTACCACATAGAGTCGCCTTCACTTCATACTGGGAGCGTGCAAAATGTCTTGAAGGAGCTTGTAAATACCCTCTCAGCCTACTTAAGCTCTCGGGATTTTCACAAAATAAACCTCAATCCAGGTTACGTGCCCAATCGTGCACATTTCCCTGTTGTTTGAAAAAAAGCCGAACGTAAGGCAGGAGAAATCGTCAGTGTAGAATGACTGCTCGTTATTACTCAGTTATGACAGCGGAGACGTACTATCCCAGTCGTGATCGTACCAGCCGATTGTCTAATGCAGGTGCGTCTACTTTACCGCTGGCCAAGTGCAGCTCATCCGGTACATGCGCAGTACGTGGGTGCTATGTTAAAACGTTATATTCATACCACACAACACAAATTGGCGCCTATACCGAGTTACAAGGTCGCCATCATCATCCTGGTAGACCATCGACGCAGCTGTGATATCAGAACACGAAACAAAATGCCAGCACTTCGCAAGCTTCCCATACAACAGCACATGGCGCCTCCTTTCAAAGCTGCCACATGTAGCTGTATGCTACGTTTATGTTTAAAAAACAGACTGAGTTTTGTTCAAACAGGCGAAGCACATTGCTGCCTCTACCCCGCTTCTTACGGCCGTTGGATGGCGAACTCTAGCCAGCAAACGGCGATGCAGAAAAGAGCCTTATGCACGAAGCACATAAAGGAGCCAAGCCCTCTAGCTTGTAGGTCTACTCTTTGGTCTCGTAGCCCAGGAAATCCACCCAACGCAGCTTTTTTGCTGCCATCACGCACCTTAAAACAGGCCTCGCGCATGATACTCTTGTAGACGCCCAACTCCTCTGTGTTCTTGACAAAGAGAAACTCGCGACTGGAGTCGATCCAGTCGTACATGAGCCTGAGCAGGTTGGTCAGCACCTGCGTGTCGCCGTGCTGTGTGCCGTCCTGGTCGCCGCCACCAGGGTGCGGCAGGCCAAGCAGCAGCGCCCCGAGTCGTTGGCAGAAGCTGTTGCGCGATGCCGGCACAGGGAGGCAAGAGGACGTGTTGACCACGATGCGCATGAGCACATCGCACACCACCCAGGGGAAGCTCTGGATGCCTCCTTCGGAGGACTGAAGCTCGTACGTCACCTGCTCCCCGACACAGCATAATACATTTACAATGTGTCTTCCACAAGGTGTTAGCCTTAAACTAGTCGCCGTAAGGTGTTCAGTGTGCAGTCGCGTCGAACGAAACACGCCGAAGCAAGACCATGGACCTTTGGCAAAACATGCATCGCAGTGAAATGTCTTCAAAAGACGCTGAAAATTTTGCGGAGACACTGCACCTCCACCTTTAAGGGCGTGATGTGACATCGGCTCCTTTTGCACACGCAGACACGCACACTCAACCGCAAATGAAAGTTAATTTGTAATACAGATATATCTCCTATCTTGCATTGTGACACCGCCCGCAAGCTTAACACGATTTATCGAGCGTGTCTCTTCGAGTGACATCAGCACCGTTAACGACGATAGAGACGGCAGGCCATCCTATGGCCACCTGTTATCGTCAGCCGCTGCAAACACACTGTGCAACATGGTCTCAGACATAACGCCCAACGCTCCGTGGCACTGGGGTCAGTCCTCCAAGCCACATGCTTCACCATCCGCGTTAAATCTGCGGGTGCTGGTATTCCTCCCTGAGATGTTATTTCGGCCATTAAGTTCTACATTAGGCTAAATAACAAAGCGAAGGACAAAGAAAGTGAAACGACTACAACACCGTTGTCAAGATTTTAAAGCGGCAGCCTTTATCGTTGCGTTCATGAGCCATATCTTTTTTCGGCTCGTTTGTTCGAATGCCCAGCTTCCCTCAATATGCACTGACGATAGCACAGCTGAATACCAGATTGAAAGCGCAGTACGCCTCACCTGGTACCAGGCGGAGGCCTTAAGATTCTCGTGAGCCTCCTCAAGCTGCTCAGAGAAAAACTCCTCGCGCGTTCGGCGCACCACATGCTCGACCTGGCTCTCGAGCACCATGGACATGTCCGTAGGGTCGTTCTCCTTCATATATTTGCTGAGCTTGGACACAGCCCCGGAGAAAGCCTCGCTTTCGGTTTCGATCCGGTACGACTTCAGCAGTGCCCGAATCTTCTTTGCATACCTGGAGCAATGAAAAAGGATGAAGCACTGTCACTGAACTGTGATTTGTGACTGGAAACGGGGAGGAAGAAGTTTGCTTGGCTGATGTGTTTTGCTGGCAGCTGCTGTTCTCTGGTTCTCCTGGTGGTTCCGGCTTGTTCATCATTGGTGAGCCCGCACTATGTGAGGGGGTTTTGGCCAATGTGTAGGTTAAGGCACAGTTCATGTGAATCTGACGGTGCGTTTTGCTGAAAGATGTCGTTGACCTCCCCAGGTGAAAGGTTGGCAGCTTGGTTTGCCAGCTTGCCAGCCCAAAGCCTGCCTGCCGCTTGAGTCCTTCCAAAAAATGGCATTGATGCAATTCCCGTGGTTCTCGTCCCAATCGGTGAGGGTGCAAACAAAATGAAAACCCCCCAACTAAGTCAACAGGAGCTAAGACCATTGACAGTCCATTATCTGCAGATCTCTGAAATGCGTCAATTTGGCCATTCAGGCATTGTGTGCAAGCCCCCCCCCAGGCGCCTATTGTGTTGCTAACTTGCTTTAGTGCAAAATTTCCAGCTCATTGCCGGTGAAAGCATTCATTCCTGAACAGCTTGCATGTTTCAATGGTATCGTACGTGGTGTTGACCCAGCACCATTTCTGCACGAAATTCTAGAAGAATTTCCGGATGCAGGACTTGGGGTCCTTTCAGTCTACCGCTGTAGTAGAGAGGCAAATGGCTCACGTCTTGCTGCTGAATCTGTAATAACTTTTGCTGGCTCTTCCTGCCCTTCTGAACTAAAATCTGGCCAATTGTTTACCTTGTGGACCCACTAGAACCCCGCCCTCTTCAATGCATCAACTGCTCTCGGTTCGGGTATAGCGGCAAAGCATTCAAGTCGGAGACCCCTTGCCGTTTATATGGGGAAGGTCATTCTGCTGATAACTGCACCTCAGAGCAGCCTCATTGCATCTGCAGCAACATTCACTCAGCTGATGATGCCAATTGCGCAAAACGTAGTGAAGAGCGTAGCTTGTTGGACATTATCAAAGAGAACCGGTGCTCTAGAGTCGATGCCTACGCTGCTCTTAACAGGAAAGTCTCATACGCTAGTCGTGTGCGCGCTTCTGTTGGGGAGATTGAGTCCAACTTGACTGCCTCAACTGTGACCACAGTGTAGAAAGCCCTAAATGATGTGGTTGAGCGAATGCTGAACACATTTTCTGAGGCGGTGGCTCAGTTTGTTGTAGTTCAATCTGTGTCACCATCAACAACCGTCCTTTCAGCAACGTCTGCATCTGTTTCAGCTTGTGCAGGATCACTCAAAATCACCTCCTGATGCACCCCAGGTCCCACCTAACATCTCTGTTCCTAGCAGTGCATGTCGCACTGACACCTGCACACAGATGTCGAAATGTCGTGCCCGACGCTCAAGCGCCTTGCTTCCTCGTCACTAATTCTAGTTCTCCACAGATGAAAGCTAAAAAAGGACCACCCAAACTTCTTCCCCATGTTTACATCCTTAAAGAGACGGTTTCTACCTCTTCAATTGGTCATTAATCATGGCAGGTATTAAAGTGTTAAAATGGAATTGCCGATCCGTATTGTCTTATCTTCCAGATCTAGAAATACTTATTCACAAACATAAACCTGATATATTGTGCTTCTACAAGAAACTTGGTTATCACCTTGTAAATCGTTTTAAATGAGGAACTTTCGAGTTTTCAGGTCAGATCGAAATGTTGGCAGGGGAGACGGATTGGTAACCATGCTATCTAAACATTTGTGTCATCAGGCATCTATCTCTAAGAAAATTCTCCCTGACTGTGACCTTCTAGCGATCAAAATTTTATTTCCGCATTGCGTCGATATTACAATTGCTAACCTCTATTTTCCTTTAGGTGCACAGAGGACAGACTCTTTAGACAGCTTGGTGACAGGCACAAGCAGTGCAGCCATCGCAGGGGAGTTTACTCTCACCATGGTGACTGGGAAGTCGTACTGATTCCTGCGGCAAGCTTCTCTGGTCGTGGCTGTCTGCAAATTCTGTACGCTGCTGCAATTCTAGAGAAATAACCTTTATGCGAGGGGTTTCTCGCTCTACCATTGACTTAACAGTATCAGCAGGTAGGCTAGAGGTGACTGACTGGTCGACAGAGGATTCGGGTACATCTAGTGATCACCTTCCTATAACATTCACTATCCGGTTATCTCCGCTCAAAGCTAGTTGTGTAACCCATAAAATTGTCAACCACCATATCTATAAAAATCTGACGTCTTCCTCATTTAACTCTATAGTACAAGCTGGGAAGACAGAGCTCAGCAGACGGTTTCATTTTTGTAAAATGCAGTAGACCTCTCAATATTCGCTGTACCCACAGCAGTCTCTAATAAACAGCCGTCTCCTTGGTGGACAGAAGAAAGTGAGAAGGCCTATCGTCGCAGAAAAGGGGCCTGGCCCCGGCTATTCTGCAACCAGAGTCTAGCTAACTGGTTTAGTTACAAATTCTTCTCAGCATCTTTCAAAAGAACAACTGCAAAAGCCAAGGAGGAACATAACCAAAATTTAAACACATAACTTTCAAATCCTCGCAATCGGAAGGCCCTGTATAGATTCATGGCGCATAACAAGAGTTCAGCAGTCTCTCTCCTCACTAGTTCAACAGTGTTATCACCACAAAGGCTCAGGAAACCGTGGAGCGTATTGCTCAGGGATTGCTATTACGCTTCCAGATGCAGAGAAACGTCCCTTTGTGCACAATCTCACCATCTTCGGATTATACCGAGGTTGATGCATCAGAGCTCCTCTCAGTCCTGGCAATGTTGCATCCTGCAGGCCCTTGACCAGATGGTGTCACTGTTGGTACGATTAAAATTTTACCCCAAGATTTTACAAGCGACCTCTTAGATATGGTCAATGCTTCGTTGGAAAATGCATCGATTCCAAACATTTCGAAGACAGCGGAAATGATTTTATTCATGAAACATGCAGGAAAAGGATATGTCTTAGATAATGTTTGGCCAATTGAGCTGACTTCAAACTTAGTCAAATTATTAGAAAGAACAGTGCACAGTCACTTCACAAAACATATTCATGACGTCAATGGTCTCAGCTCAGCCCAGATTGGCTTTCGCCGCGGATGCTCTATATGGTCCGCACATGTGGATCTAGAGAGCAGAATTCGGCTTTCGCTACACAGAAGGGAAGTTTCAGCTTTGGGCACTCTTGATGTAGCGCAGGTCTATGACAGCGTAGAACATACTTTTTTGCTTAACAGACTTGCTCAGTAACAACCTCCAACCTGCATTTATGCGTGCATATCTGAATTTCTCAAGGACATATACCTTTATTGCACTGAGTGAACCCTATGTTCTAATACATATTATCAATGAAGAGGTTTTCCGCAAAGATCGGTGCTATCCCCGCTGCTTTTTAATATTTTGCTCAGTGGCATCCCCATTCGTCCTGATATAATTCGTCCATTCGTCCTGATCTGTGATGTATGCAGATCACATAGCTTTTTTCGCCTCGTCCAGGGATATCCATTTGCTTTACCAGATTCTGCAGGGATATTTGGATGCTCTTAGAGTATGGTTGCAGGGTAATAATTTAACCCTGAATGTAGACAAATGCAGCGTTTTGGTATTTCCTCCAGACACGCCTTTGCACATTTCATTAGTCCGTCACTCTAACCTGATTCCACAAGTGGAATCCGTAAAATATCTAGGTGTTACTGATCACCCTGCATTAGATTAGGCCCTTCTTAAAGGAGAACGCGCTCCAGGCCGGCTGACAAGAATCGCCAATAAAAAGTTTGGGATGCGCCGCGAAACATTATTGTTACTATACAAAGCCTATGTAAGACCTATACTTGAATTTGGTTGCATTCTGTTCTCTGGTAGCGCAAACTACAAGATTCAATCCTTAATCTTACTAGAAAGGCGAGCTCTACGTCTCTGCCTTGGCCTCCCAAAATAATTTTCAAACGCCCTGCTTTATCTGGAAGCTCATATCCCTGATCTAAATTCCCGCTTTCAAATATTCACGGTGCGAGCCTTCCTCTAGTCGATGGACCCGGTGACTAATGTCAGCACTCCTATTTTTGTGTCTCAGCCGGCCGTATTCTTTTCTCATCATTGGCCACGGTATCAAATGCCACAAATTATGTTAGTACAGAACTTTTTAACACCGATTGCTGTTGATCGCAGTTCTTTCCAGTGGGTTGACGACACGCCGGCAGCTGTGGAATTCCATTTTGACCACATCGTCCCATCTCATGCAAAACACATGCCAGCAAACATTTTAAATGGTCTTCTCTCTGATCACATAGAGGAATACCCCTATCATACGGTGCTTTCTACCGACGCCTCCGTCAACTGCCAAAAAGCTGCAGTTGCCATCTTTTCACAGCTTCTGGCATGGAACTATTCTGTCCGCATCCCAGATTATATTCCTATATTCTTTGTGGAATTTTTGGCTCTTGGAATGAGCCTGCACAAAATTCCATGTCATGTGTCTGACGTTAATATCCTCGCTGATTGTTTGTCAGTTTGTCTCCCTTGAAACTTCAAAAAAGATTTTTTGAGCCGTTTCCTGCGATTTTTGTCCCATGCACGTTGAAGAATGTCCGTTTTGTCTGGGTCCTTGGCCATACAGGTCTTCATTCAAATGAGGTGGCTGATTATGTAGCAAGGTCGGCTCCTGACGGCTCATTGACACTTATATGCCCCGAATGTCAGCCTGCTGGCGATTTCCAGGTTTCAGTGGTTCCAACACATATCAGCCAGGTTACGTGATCCCCTACTAAATAACACTAATTATCAGCACTTAGCATATAATTGGAAAGTCCGTTCTTGTAAATCCAGGCTGTGTAAGTAAATATGACGCGGTTGCGGTGCAGGATTCCCAATTTGAATTTATATCTATGCAGGTGTGGGTTGACACCGAAAAACCCAAGTGACTAATGCGGGGAGGTTGAATCTGTTTAGACCATTTTCTCCTCTACTGCACAAAGTTCGCACTTCAGAGAAAGATTTGCCTGGAGGTCCCTCTCTCCAGGTTAGGGCTCCCATTATCTCTGCCAAAGTTATTATCGTTTGGTGCGAGCGCCAAAAGATTTGCATTGGGTTCAATTTTTGGGATTCTCCATGAATAGATAATTGCAACTGGTAGGTTGATTTGCTAATTCTTTTATTATTATTCGAGCTCTTCTTTTTCTCACCAAAATACTGTGTTATTTAACTTTAAATACTCTTCCGTCAATTTGATTGATACATTTTTCAAAATACATGCTTGGTGCTGAAATTTTGTCGTAATCTCCCGTGGAAATTTCTTTGTTTATGCCACTACACCTTGGCCAATCCCCCCCCCCCGTGGGTATGTGCCATGTTTACTGAGGTAAAGAAGAACTGTGAAGGTGAAGCAGGCCACTAAAAAGGATGAGGTACTATCACTGAACTATGAAGCTGACACAAACGGAATATGATGGTGTACTGTCAATGAACTGTGCAGGTGGTGCAAGTAATGGAAAATGCGAGCAACCGAAAACGATAAGGTACTGTCACTTAACTGTACAAGTGATGCGAGCAAGCACGGGAATTTTTAACAAACGGTCCTAGTTCGGACGGCTGCAACCATGTGGAGATAAAAAATAAAAATGAGCAAGGAAATTTTGGTCGTTCGGTGCATCCCATTATTTTTCTACGGCTGTCGGAAATAGTTGGCATGAGCGCACGAAGCATTTTTGCAGGTCAGAGTTTGCAGCCAGAAGAAAGAGTCGGCCACGATAATAACTATGTTCGAGCAGAATCTCTCAGGACTCTCCAGTTTTCACAATATTACAAGCTTAATATATTCCCACTGAGTTACGCCGTCTTTCCTGCCGGGGGATAAAAGAAGGCGCTAATTGTTGAATGCCTAAGACCTTCAACATGTTGCAAGAAGCTGTGTACTCTCCATGGTATATAAAGTTGTCATTTTGAAAATATTCAGCACCCTTCGTTGAAACAGTTGTGGTAAGGTCAGTATGAAGCTGCTGGTGCCTGCTATTATAGAGACTTAGTATTACCGTAGAGACTGTTAAATAACAAAAACTTGTCAATAAAATAGAACTGTGAGCACTAAATTGGGGTAATATTTCCCCACGTGCTATTTTAATTTCTTACAGGCCTCGCTAGTGCAAAAACAGATTATTCACAACCCACGGCTCCGAAGCAGTCTGTGCTTCAACTAACTGAGAGAGGCCTAATACGACAAGTGATTTCCATGGTTTTATGACCGCATTTTTACCCCACAGTAGTCAGAGCACATTGGCCTAATAAGATAAAGGGTGAAATTTCTGCCATCTCCTTTAGTGCAACACACTTCGTATAGTGTAATGTTCAGAGGCATTAAAGCGTACCGCTTATAGGCGGACGTGGCTTCTTTCAGGAACTGTTCTCTTCCCTCGAGCAGCAGTCGGGGGTGCGGAAGGCTCTCTTCCACCACTTCAAGGCACTCGGAGCTCAGTTCAACCTGTTCATCGGAACCACACAAGGATGACACAACAGTGTGTTGCGCGCATTCAGCACATCAAGAGTAAACAATGCAAACAGCATCCGTGAACGTACAATCGGGGACAAAAATTAACTGGCCTCCTTTTTCAAGTTCACAAACGTGCCACATTGCATGCGAGCGCGCATGACTGCGCACTGGTGGTGTCGATCCTCGGCGCGAGGGACAGGCCAGTTACTTTGGTCCCCGATAGTCGAGGCGCACTGGCCCTGAGGCCTCATAACTACTGCTAGATGCGACAAGTGACAAGATTTTCCCCGTGATAATACTGAACGGTAGTCGGTAGAGAGCAACCGAGGGCAGGTTAAACAAGTCAAAACGCTTCTACCTAGCAACACTGGCATGTAGTATAGAAGCTCATTAATTGCACCCTGATGGTTGGTGCTCCAGCAATGACACACAGAACGAAAAACCCAAACAGGCCGCCAGAGTTCAACGGACTTCTTGAGCATCTCGAATACAAACAAATGCTACAGTTCTACTCGTCACTGTCGATGAACAAAATGTACAAAGTACATCGCCAGAAGCAGCCATGGGGTATATCTCGAATATACTATGTGCTATGTACATAGAGCAACGTATTCAGTTCCGACCGTCAAATATATTGCTAAATATCGTGTAAAAAGCACGGCCGCAACAAATTAGTTGCTTATGCAATGATCGACATGCGATCATTCATGAAAACATATAACCTTCATGTCGGAAGCTTCACGGCTCTGTCATAGTTGATGTTATGTTATAAATTGAACCTGCGTAAAGACCGACAGGTTCATGCAAGAGCTCCAGTGGCCCTAAGCTACAGGTTGATGCAACGTTGCTCAAGTGTTTTCAAACTGGGATCTTGCAGATTCCAGCTTTGAAGCAAACATCGGCACTTTCAGAAGTCCTGTCGCTCATTTGAAAACGAGAAACCTAAACATCTTGGAACAGTCACAGATGAGGCCCTGAGATCTAACACCTGAGTGAGCAGTCAGGGAGTAAAGGCAGCGCCAAACAACACCAACCAGGAGCAAGCACGAGTTACAGAAGAGACGTGGGCATTATGAACTGCACTATCCTCGAAAGCAGAGTTTTTCGTTTAATTCCGCCGTCTTCGCCATTAGAGTAACTGCAGTCGCCTGAGCCACAAGTTGGGAAACGCTGAAGTATACCTTTTTGCAATTTCGGTAGAGCTGCCCGAGAACCTTGCGCGAACAGTAGGTGTTCTTCGTGTCCAGCTTCTCCATGAAGTCCGGGTACATGGGTGGCTTCTCAGAGTTCTGAAAGCCCTTGAGGTCACCGCACTTGGCGAAGTCAAGATTGACGGCACATTTGCGTGCCAGTTCGCGGCAGCGGTGCGAGTTGATGCCGCTGTCCAGTATATCAGCCCAGACGAGGTGCGCGTTGGCAATCAGGCCAATCTTGTCACCCTTGATGTACTGGCAAAAGAAGTCCACCATGTCCTGGATCTGTGGCCACCGTAAACGAATGGCAAGTTCTCTCGTGAGACGGAGGATATACAGATTTCATGCCCCGTCCATTTACATTCGTCTGAAAACTGAGGGTCAGGGTCTTTACACGTGTGCAAAATATTTGGTGGCACCTTTAAGGGAACGAGCACAAGCGGGAACCTTTTAGGCCTGTGCTGCTCACTTTACTTTTGAGCCGGCGAGAAATGTAGACTTTTAGCAGCCGTCCCCTCCCAGTCAACTACGTATACACTAGCAAAGCCGCGGCAATGCGTTACATGTGCTTGTTTTCTTACACAAAGGTGTCATTATTTAAAGTGAGCCATGCTGCACACTCTCTTGACGTCATCACTCGCATCTCGCCGGAACTCAGACAAGTTTGTTCCTAAGAAAGTTTTGGATGATTTCCTTAGCCAATAATGATCTGCTTGGATCGGTTTGGTTGTGTCGACTTAGCTGCACACAGTCATATTGGTTAACATCCAGGGCACACATATTAGTAAACCTCAATAATCAACAAGACACACATACTGGTTAACCAACATGATACAATTAGCCCGACAGCTCGTCTTATTCAACTATGGACACAGTCCGATGGTCAAGCCACCGCTCTAATCTAAAATGGTCAAAAAGACGCAAGGTTTGCAAGGTAATGTCACCATTGAGCAAAGAGCATTGCCTCTTGCGAGCGAAAAATGAGCTGCCAGGAGTCCTTCATTTCTGCTTTCTACACGGAAGTAAAATTTCGGAACGTAGACAATAGGTTCACCGCTGTTACAGTCTATTGTACAATGGAACCAAAACTCGACTACAGCCTCTTTTCGAACCAAAAGGCCGCATCTAGCAAATAATACTCCATTACAACCCATTTGTGATCAATGTTAAAAATACAGCGACAATCCAGATTTCGTCGTATTCCACCGCTGACCGTTGATGTAGCTGAAAAATTTCGAATATATTTCATTATAGACAACACTGCAGTCGGTACAACTGGACTAATAGCACCTAAAATAGTTTATCCAGAATTATGTAGCCCTTCCCCAACCCCACCCCCCAGACTAAGACTAAGCAGACTAAGAGACCACAAAATAAGCAATATTGCTCACCCCAATGGACGCCTTTCGTTCCTTTGGCGGGTCGCTGTGGTAGTGCATAGGATTGCAGTTGTTATTGAAGATGAGGTCCTCGTACCACAGCACTGAGTACTCGTCACCATCCAGGTCAGAACCTAAGCACAGGTAGAGACCACATTAAGGGGTACCATTGGAAACAAGCTGCATCCGGCCGTCTGTCAAAGCAGTGATGGCGAAGGTCCTTGCTTAATGACCCAATTAAACGGAGATCAGTGAGTGGAGGAATAGTTGCGACGCCGAAATGAGAAACTGAGAAATATTTTATACCTCAGGTAATGGAACCTCACAGTACGTTTTTTCTCACGCTGTGACTGTGCTCACAACATACATCAGTCAAAGCCCGCAGAGTCCTGGCCTTGGCAGAGCCCTGACCTAACGCGCACGTAAACTAAGGCACGCTATCCGTCACAAGCGCAGAGAGCGACGGTTACATCCGTCTCCGCATAGCACAGTGTCAACAGGGAGCGCGCCAGGAAGGGTGCGTACCGGCCATCTCGTCGGGGTGTGGCCGCTCCCCCTTTTGAGGGAAGACAATGCAGTCGCGCACGTGATGCAACTGCGGCACATTCACCGCCTCCAGCTTCCGGATGTCGCCCGGGTTCATGCACGGGTTCTTGGTCACGATCACGTCACCTGCGTATCCCACCGTGCATGGAATACTCAGTGACTTTAATGCAAAGTGCGGCTGAAAATTCAGGTGAAAAAAAAAACAATCTCATGCGTCAACCTTTCGGCTCCTCTGTGCGATGTAACGAAAATAGAATAGTCCTTTCATTCCAAGCCAATGAATAAAATGGATATACTCGCGGACAGCTTTTTGTGGCTATGCAGTGAAGCTACGAGGGCGACGCGCAAGGCTTTCCCATGCGCAGTCTTACCACGCTCTCACGAGAAAGAGAGATAGGCATTTAAGCTGGCGGCGAGTATAGTATGCTGTTTCGGCTCCAGATGCCGGTTCCTCAAGATTACCGCGATTAGCTGCGCACAAAGCACGGGTACCTCACCACTGTATATATCTATTGCGTATCCGGTGCTGTCAACATAGAAGCATCGATCCGTGCAAACCACGGATATCTCACAAGATATATCCGGGACATTTCTTGGACAACTGAGCATTAGTAAGTCCTAGCTTCGGCTTCAGATATGAGAATGCCGTAACCAGAGAAGGAGCTCGCAAGCGAGGCCAAAACAAGATAATTTCGTTCAGAATCAGCACACGAGAAAATTAGGCGTGCGTTCATGTATACAGACTACAATAACGTGGTAGTACCGTCGGAGAATTCTACTTTTAGATCCGACTACAAGAATCTATATTTCTGCGACAACAGCCCTCGAACACGCAGCACGTTTGCATATGCCTTCGAAGCATGTACTCGGGCACTTTATTCCCCTACCATTTCAACCACGGTCACATTAATGGATTCTTTCGAATAAAATATGAAAGGTGCTGCCTAAACGCACCGAGACATTGCTGCACTATGCTTGCTAGCACGAAAATAGGTTGCTGTGATACCTTCGAGGATGGTCGCAGGGTCGTTGACCTTGTACCGCAGCATGTCGTTCGAGTACTGGACAAACACCTGTCCGTACTCGAGCGTGCCGGTCTCGTCCAGCACGCCGAACATGGTGCGCCCGTAGTTCGGAGGAACCAGAATACGAGCCTTGGTCCTCAGTTCCTCTGCAAAAGGTGTATACATTATCCGGCGTGAAGAGGCAAGGGTTCGTCGTTCACACATGCTGTTGTAGACAAGTTCAGACAAGCTCCCTGAGGGCCATTCAATGCCTTACGAGCTGAAGTTCTTTGCCTCAGGAAACATTGATCTTTATGGGCAATCTTTGACTTGACCATAATCTTTGTCGTCAATTCGCTGAATGTTAAGCCGGTCATTTCGCTGCCGTATATGCGTTTGTGGGCTATTACAAGGCTCGTACGCGGGTCCAAAACATCTCTGCTGTTCACTGTGACACTGATTGAAGGCATTTAAGACCAGATACTACCTTCCAGAAATGTGTGGTTATGCTATATGCAAAGGGAACGACTGTAACGATTACCACAATAGGCTGGTTAATGCAAGCGACAGGTTCTCGATGGTGTCACCTATAGCATTTAATCTATTTTCCGTAACATTAACATTAGCCTCATAATAAGAACCTTATTTTTGCGCTAAACATCGCACAAAACTGACAAGGAGGATCCGGTGAAGAAATTGGAAATTTGAGATAACTTTGAAAGATCCCGGAAATTAGCGTAATTAATCGGCAAAAGGACGAAGTCAGGGCCAGGGTGCTGCTTCTCTACACTTCTTCCCCGACGACGAAATGAACAAAAGCGGTTAAGCTCATGTGTTTCACTCACTCAGGACCTTCTTGTTGACGGCGCGAACTAGAGCCCGAAAGAAGGGCTCGACTGTCAGGTCAATGCCCACGCCGGCCAGCTCCTTGTACGGGAGACGCCAGGCGCAGTAGGAACAGAGAACCTGCACAATTAGTAAGGCGCACAGTTTCGTTATCAGTTTACAAGCACCTTCCCACTTCATAGGTCGTTGACCCTGTCTCCAAAACCCTGAATCCATCCTTCAATGCGACTAAAATGGGATCGGATGTCAAACATGGGTTTCAGTAATTCGACAAAAATAGGATCAGCTGTCGTATATAGGGTTCAGTTATTCGTCTAGTATGGGATCGGCTGTCGTACATGAGCTTCAGTTATACGTAGAACAGTGCACTGACACCACACATGGCACAAAAGCTGCGAAGATGAAAAAAATTTCTCACATGCGCGGCCTCATGGGGATCCATCATGCTGTCGATGAAGGAATCGAGGATTTTGTTCTGCAGCATCAGGAACACCTCGGCCTTTATGCCGCTCTGCTCCAAGATGGTGATCATGGGTCGGTTCAGGTAAAGAACGCCTGTGAGGAGCACGGTAAATCATCACGGGCGTAAATATACTGTCGCGGCAGCACGCTCAAAATGTAACTCTGTTGCAGTAATCTATTCCTACAATTTGCAATGCATGTCACGGATTATCCTCACTAATGAATCAGCGACGTCCACCGCAGAAGGAAGGCGTGCCCTTTCACACTTTGTAACATACTGTGGCTCAATGACTATGCCTTCTGTCTACTTGTGGTAGCGAGGAGCCAAGTACGGAACAGTGCACAAATGCCAAAATTTCAAGCTCTAAGTCCGCTGTGTAAGTGCAACACTGAGAGGCAAATGTACATTTAAATTTTCGCACAAATAAGCAGTCTTTCGTCGCTATCCATTCATTTGGTATTCATTCCAGTGGGTAGAGAATAAGTACCCCTCCCGTATTCTGGCCTTTCAGTTATCAGGTTTATCTGACCCAGAGGAAAATTTCGTCTACAATCCTGCTTCACGTAAACTTTTCTCGATGACTGTTCGTGGCCACGTGAAAAAACGGCACTACACTTCAACAGAAATTGTGGGATACTCTGCACGACAATTCATTGTAAGCGTGGAACAGCACCCCGAACTATGGATCCCTGAAAATTCGCTAAGATGCTCATAAGGAGCCAAGCGCAAGCCCACTAGGACACAGCGTAACTGCAGTCGGATACAATTGAAGAACGAAGCGGCTTTCCCCCATAAAAGGACCCCCTTCCAGCCAATGGCATCAGCAGATTTCCATGACCCTGCTAGCGTGACATGCGGGAAGCGCCAGATGAAAAGAGATTGTCCACTCCCTCTTTGGTCGGGGACAGTCCCCTCCCTGCATTGTCACGCCGCTCCTTGCGTTGTCAAGCTAGCAGGGTCATGAGAGCCGGCCGTCGCCAATGGCTGGAAGGGAGTCCTTTAACTGAAAGGAAAAAGTCGATTTGCTCTTCAGTTGCATCCGACTATAGTGGACTGCGGGAGAAAGCACGGGAGAATTATGTGTCTCTGTGTCCAACTGCTTCTCTAAGCGCTTTCTGTCGATGGTCGCGGTCATAGGACATGAAGACAACGCACGCGGCTTGCTCGTCTTCAGCACGTATAGGTCGGAGTGGTCCGAGTGGAACTTGCGCATGCTCTCGCGGAAGACGATGCGGCAGCCGCTCAGCGTCGGGTCCAGCAACAGCATTCCCTTGCAGCCACCGTAGCGGATTTGTACAGCGCACGGCTCCTCACCCTCCTCTAGCTCCAAGGCGTGGTGGACCTGCGGAAGGGCGGACAATGAAGGCTTCTACGAACGGCTATGTACTTAGGTCACTCCATACATTATATTTTAACAAAAATAGGAAAAACCGCCAGGACCTTGTCTTATGCGGGAGCTGCGGGATTACAAGATAACCAGTTCCGTACCGGTACAAGCTTTCTCCTGGCGTTGTGCTCGTGTTTCACGTAATTAGGGTCACAATGGCCAGATCCGCTGGGTCATCATAACCACAAAGGACGCATTGCCGAGAGCACCGTCCCTGGACTTTCTAAACGGCAAAGAGGCGAGTTTTAGTCAGGACATAGTAGTCACCACCGATGGTGACACTGCCTGCCGCAGAGGATGTCTCGTATACAGATATTGCTGCAAAAATACCGTCCTATGCATCACAGGTTTCTGTAGTTCATGGAGCAGAAACGTATCTCATGTATGGTGGATGACTAGACATTGGACTTGGGCAGCATTTGGACATTGATGACACGTCCACTGCTCACAATAGACAGGGTTTATGCTGGTGTATATGACAAAAATTCCAGGGTTTTCAAGGACTTTCGAAGCCCTCTGCGTGATTTTCAAGGACCACATTCGCAGTTAGAAATCCAAATAAGACAGATGTGCAGCGGTAGAAAGAGGCGTGAAATGATGAGAATTCACTGAAAAAGGGGATTGTCATTGGAGCCAATATTTTAACAAAGAAACTTGTCTTCGGATAAAACGATGGCAACAGCATATTTCCTTTTTCAACCCCTTCTCATCATTGTTTGTTACACGGATGACCACTTTCAGTTTGTTAGATGATGCAAACATTTATTCGCTAATGAAGCAAAGCAAACACTCAATCAGTCCTTAGGTGGCCCCAATTCGCTTCTCCTCAATTTTTATGTCTATGTCCAAGACCTCCTACTGCTTGCTCTTGGCAGTCTTCCTTAGGATGTCCGACTTCATGATGCAAGTCAGGCCACTGGTTGCCTCTGCTTTTTCTGCATACAATTCTGCTGAAGCTGTCAATTCTGCAACTACGGCTTCTAGTTTCTTTTTCCTCCTTCTGAGAGTTTCAATCTCTTCATCAATGCACCGTTTTTTTCCGCTGTTTCGCATCTTCGCGCTCCTGCTTTTTATGTGTTTTCAAAAAGGCACGGTATTGGCTCTTTGGAGAAGTCACAGATGCTCTCAATTCCTTAGTGATGGGAAAATTGAAAATGCCACCTGCTACTTGTACAGCATCACAGCTAATCCGCTGTGAAATGCCCTGCGTCCATCACAAGTCCATGCTTCTTGCACGCATCCATCAAGTTTGACGACTGCGATGGCGCTGTCTGTGGTTCATTAGCTTGACATTCAGATATCGTCACGAAGCTCCTTACCATACAGCTACTCCCGGCGGCTTGCATGTGCTCTCTATGCTTTGCACTTTTTAGATGGCTTTCTAGTGCCGACTCCCCCATGGCAGTGATGTCGAAACACTTACAGCAAACTTTGCATTTTGCCTTGTGCGGATTTGACATGTCCGACGCAAGCCACTCTCGTTAGTCGTCGTTGTGCAGCCATGACCTCTGAAATTTGCATTTTCCGGGTATTGTTTCCACGCACGTTGACTGGCACACACTACGCTGCAGATGCACAAAATGTCACGATACCGCCGCACACGCACACCCAAGCACTACATGGGCAATAAATCTCGCGATACAACCGCGCATACACATATCAGCGCTACGCGCGCAGAAAATGTTACGATGGAACAGCACACGCGCGCATAAGCGTTACACGAGCTCAAGACGTGATGATACAACCGCACACGCAAGCGCTAAACGCGCACAAAATGTAACGCTTCGACCGCGCAACCACACACACAATGGCGGCCATTTATCTACTCAACTGGAAAGTGGATTAGATTATATTGGATCTTGGGGCTTCTAACCGGAGGACCTTACACTGAAGTCCTAGCCAACTTTTTTGGGACGCTACGACAGAGTCTGCCCCTCCGTGTCGTCACCACCACCCATCACTTGAGCCTATTCCAATTTTCAAGGCGGCGTTTAGTTGTTTCGACCGCTCTGGCCTTGGAAAAGGCTTCTTGCTCATTCACCTCGCTGTCGGTCGTTCCGCCCTCTGTCGGCTGACCTGAGTCGAAACCTAGCGCCTGCAGAAGGGTACATGTATTCGGTTGGCAGGGGTGGAGTGATCTACACAACAGAATAACATGCTCTATCGAATCCTCATCCTGCCCACACATTGTGCACATGATGTCCGCATTGATCTGGCCGGATACCGGGCTTGCCACTTCTTCGTGCGCAGCACCCCCGCTCGAGCCCCGAAGAGTAAACAGCCCCGAAGAGTAAACGGTAAACAAGCCAGCGTCACTGTGGCTAGACGTTCACGAGCGTCCGCTAGGCACGCGCTTACTTGACTGTACGAAACTTACACTCTATTTTTAACAATATCGCAGCGGGATTTCAGGTGGGTTGATATCTTATTATATACAATCACTTAATGTTTATTAAAAATAAAAATTTTTAAAATTCAAGGGTTTTCAAGCATCTTCAAAACTTCCATGTCCTTCAAGGCCTTGAAAACAATCCTATCAAATTCCAGGGTTTTCAGGGGTTTCAAGGACCCGCACGAAATTATTTAGACATGCGATGGCCCCTCCTGTCGAAAAGAAGCGAAGCATTATCATGGGCGGCTGAGTTTTGGGATATTGTTCCTGTCAAGAAGTTGGATCGGATGAGATGGCTGTGGGAGGCGGGAGGCATGAAAAAAGGCTTCTGCTATTAACAAAAAAAAACTCGCAGGACTGTGCCCCCCCCCGTTAAGTGCAAAGTGAAACCATCGGTCAAGCTCTGTCTGCTTCCGTGACCTTCGGGATCCCGGCCGACGGACAGACACACTGCGGAGGATGACTACTTTGAAGTGCGGATTTGACTCGAGGTAGTTTTCTCTCTCTCCCTATCTCTGTCTCTCACACAGGACAGTTACCGGGTGTCCAAAGCGAATGTATGAGCGTTGGCAGCGGTGTGACAACAATGAATTTTTCAGAAAGCCCTGCCGCTACTTGGCATGCTGCCAATTTCTCTAGTCGATTCATGCCGAGGCATAGTAATTGCGCGGGAGCGTCTTGGCACCAGCGAAGTTCGTCGCTACCCGCGCGGGAGCAACTTAATTGGTGTGCGGGCAAAATCACCGCCGGCACCGCCACGCTTGTCTTGGTGACCTGAGCGACACATTAGCAAAGGTTGTAAGTTTAGACTGGTTGTCGATAAGGACGATAATATACATACCTTGCGCAGCAGGCCGTGCGATATTCGCCCTATGCCGTCGCTGAAGATGTACTCGCGATGGGAACCATCGCTGCTGCGGCCAGGGGCTGCGTGGCGGATGTCCGGTTCCACAGACGTGTTTTGGCTCGGGACCGTTAACAGACCCAACGACTGCGAAAAAGCCTGCATGCAGGAAAAGAGGTCTCCCGAATGGGCCATTTTGCCATAGCTGGCTGGCTATAATAATGGTGATACAGAATTCATGTTTGTGCAGCTGGGAGTTGTGAAATTTGTGAAACCTTTCGCAAATATAGAGAACATTAAAGAGTGGCTTCTCAGCAGTAGAAAGTGTGTAATGGAAACAACACCTCCATAATAGGCATTGGTACTCCGAAAGGAGGCTGATTTGCCTGGTTAGATCTCCG
Source organism: Amblyomma americanum (assembly GCF_052857255.1). Classification (NCBI taxonomy): domain Eukaryota; kingdom Metazoa; phylum Arthropoda; class Arachnida; order Ixodida; family Ixodidae; genus Amblyomma; species Amblyomma americanum. The sequence continues at coordinate 47,192,336 of NC_135497.1, forward strand.
GACACAGTCCGTGCAGTGTCGTAATTATTTATGAACGCTAGTCTTACTTTCCATTCCCCCTCTGGAGCATTTTAACACTCCCACATTCGATTCGAAAACGCGCAAGGCATAACTTATGATGTGGATAATTTCACAGTCAGATATGAGTCACTGCACATGGCGCCTGATCCCTGCGGACCGCTGATCAATGAAGGGCTCACATAGCTACAATGCGATCCAAACATATATGGATTAACGCAATGCACCTGGCCATGAAAGTGTGATGAATGATGGTGAATGGCAGAGACACTTGGCTCAACCTTCTTGAAAACAAAAGCTCCGTTACTAAACGTGAAGAAGAGATTCCCTCACATACTTTCGTGCGATTTAGTCGCTTTTCCCGTCACCTCTCTCAACAAGAACGTGACTGGCCTCTGACCTGTCCAAGCCGTGCCATGAACTTGGGCACGCTGACGATGGTAGAGAGGTCGCCGATACCATCGCGTATCTGCTCCGCGGTGCGGCCCTGATTGTCGTGCGCGTAGAACCAGACGCCGTGGCTGCGTAACTGGCTCGTCGAGCAACCCAGGAACATGAACCGGCGGCCACCAATCTTCAGGCCGGACGACAGCGGAGGCTTGATCACCTACAGAAAACAAGCCCAAGGTAAAAGAGAGGAACTAAATGGACGGTTTACATTGTCATTTCAAGGAGCCCATCAAATGCATCATTTTCCTCAGTGTTCCTATCAAATATCTTCATGCAGTTTTGTGCCCTCCTCTGCACTTCAGCTACATGAATCCATACAGCAGCGGAACGAAAAAGCGACGGTGAAATCAAATTAAAATAGGCAAATAGAAGCTCATCAATGTGAGACTGAAATGTAGCACTACTGCCAATACAGATTTGTCGCATGGCATTCTGATTCCTTGTGCCCGTCAGTGCGAAAGGAAGTAGCCGCAATCCTCGGGTATCAGCGGTGTCTGTGCGTGTGAAGCCTTTCAGTAGTAAGTGTATTACCGGCTCACTAGGTGAGTGGACACGCCAGTCGCACTGTGAATAGGCGGCGCTGTTCACCTACAATTTGAGGCAGTTACATGCCTTTCCTTCTCTCAAAACCGGTGGCATGTTTAGAATGCCAATTTTGAGTAAAGGGAGGAACATAACTGGATCCCCGAGTAAGAGGACATCTCAACAGCGCTCTGAGCTACGTGGCGGTGGTGTACATGTGAAAAAAACAGTGCTTTCGCACAGTCTTTTGTGCTTAGCAATGCTAAACCGCCAGCCATTTTTTTCCTTGAGACTTCAGATACTGCATTTTTCCAAAAATTAAGCACGCTACGGCTACTTGTTCACAGGGCGATCATGAACCCCCCAACAGCGTACCGCGCTGAGAAAGTCGTCCTTGCAGGCACCCAGCGAAAAGGAGATGAGCTTGCAATCGTCGTCCCGCACGACGATGCGCAGGGCATAATCTGGGTCGCAGTGCTGAAGCAGGCGGCTCTTGCACACAAGTTGAGGGGGCATGTAGACGCGCCGAGTGGGCGTCAGGATCACCTTGCGCACCTTGACCATGTGGGATGGTAGCTCCTGGGCGATCACCGAGCCTGTGAAAACGTCGATGCGCTGCCGGTGCGCCCAATACCGGAAGTACAGGTGCTCCAGGGCACTGCGGAACCAGAACACCTGCGCGGTACCGCGCCACAAGGACACTGTTCTTGATATGCTGGATATATAGAAGCGTTGCACAAAGATCGGTAGGAAAAAGAGGCAATAGTGTTGATGTACATAAAGCATTGAAAGGAACTGTAGTCCGAGGAGAAATGAAAAAAAATTTAAAAACACGATTATGTTCAGGGTTCACCGGCACTTCTTATGTGTAAAGTGAATTTTTTTCCTCACTTTCCGCTAAAAATGACACCTTGAGATCAAGCTCCACAAAATTGCTTAGCTACACACCGTTCACTTATTTGTGTGCCCCTATTATCACACAGTTAGCATACTGCATTTCTGCATGCATTCTTTAACCGATCACATGTCTTAATACCGAGTTCCTTGTGTATCAAACTGAGCTCCTCGTTCAGTTCTGTAATATCGCACACTTGTAGCCACCTTAAAGCAGCGCAGTCTACACCATGTCATGCAGCTCTGCACGAACATCAGAGGTCTCCCAGGCGAACGCGTGGTGTTACGCTTAGACCTTTTGAATAAGCGCTCCCTGAACGTCCGTATGCACCGTACACTAGCACAGTGAAAGAGATAGAACGACCTATCCCCTCATTTTTTCGCAACCGTTCAAAGAGCAGCTATATTAATATCAGCGTGCACACATTCCTATGCTATTTATCCGACGATCAGGCACACAATAAAAAATTTCCGACAACGGTGGCTCCCATGCATGAAAGCAAGCGTTATCCACATTTTTTGCGATATTCTGGGAAGACACAGGAAACCAGACTTTGAATATTCTAACGAAAATTCTCGTGAGCAAGCTTGGTCACGGCATGCAAAGTGCCGACAATAATGCAGACACAACATCTTTGGAAGGCTCAAGTGAAACTTTGCTAAGGAAGCAGCATGCCACTTTTCGATGCAGTCTCTGGTAGTCCCCACTTCCGCTACCATTGCCCTATATAGCCTGCAAGCCGCCGTGAAGGAATGAGGCGGAATGCTGATGCCAACAGTGCACTACACTTGTAACAACTTCATCGGGAAAGAAGCAGGTGCCTCTCAGGTGTTCATCTTGCGGAAACTCGAGGAGGAGTTCAGGAGAACAACCTGCCAGGCTATTTGTTTATGCATGTGGTTTACTGGGAAGCGCAAAAAACGGACGAGGGACGGAATAGGGGACACAAGCGCTCGTGAACGTGTTTCTGTGTCGCCTAATCCATCCCTAGTCCGTTTTTTGTGCTTCCCAGTAAACCGCATGGTGGAGGAGGTCCATCGCTTCTGGTCGGTCGCGCGTTCCCAAGAAAGAGGATATTGCACCGCATGGTGGAGGAGGTCCATCGCTTCTGGTCGGTCGCGCGTTCCCAAGAAAGAGGATATTGCAAACTTGAATGTAATTTCTTTCAATTTAATTTTATATTTCGTTACACTGGCTTCCTAACGTTGCCACTGGCCTAATTTTACCGTCACTATAAAAAAAAACAGGTTCCACTACTGCACACGAGCGCGTATAGTGTTGTCATGGGCACGAACTGAACATGCTCTGCTACATAAAACACATCTGTAGTTACACTCTTCAATTTAAAAAAAAAGCTAACAGAGGTTTAGCGCTTGTTTAACCTAGTGATACGAGCGAAAGAAATTGTTAAGCAAGGGTACATATGGTTTGGCCCTGGAGTCGGTCTGGTGCGCGTTATCCATGGCAAGACAGAGACCAAGCGCCAGCGAAGCAACTGTTTTTTGCAACATTTTGCTAGACACGTGGCAGAGCAGCGAAGAGGCCCGGAGCGAGCGCAGCTGTGGCGAATCCACAGCGAGTTACGTATTATGACGTTCCTTGCTACGCCTTCGTTGCGCCGGTTCGAGGTGAAACGCGCAGTAAACTTGACCTTGCGAGTTGTGGGAAGAGTCGAGCTTTCGCTCTAAGAAAACCACTGTTCTGCTGCTGCCTTCAGTACAGAATTCTGCAATAAAAGCTTACTTAACATAGTTCAGAAAACAAATCTTACTGAACGCCAGGCCAGGTGCGAGGCGAGCGGGCTGCGGACGTCAAGAGGGCCCTTAAGCTTTTGTTGTTAAAGCCAGCCTGAAAAACCGGGCTCTCACCTTTCCCTGGCTAAGCGAGAAATAGATCTCGAAGAGGGCTTCTTCCAGGGCACGGGGACACTCCTCGGCGCGCGCAGACAACTCGAGGAGCGTTTCCCGGCAGCTCTGAGCGTCCATCGCCAGCTCATCGGTGACCTGCAAAGGCGGTAATCCAGGTGTTGCTCGTCCGCGTTCGACAGTGCAGTTTTCAAGCGCCGTTCGAGTCGTACGCCCGCTTAATTCTACTTCGCTTCGGGAAGCTCCCTATTGAAACCCAAAATGACACCGTAGGTCCGCAAAAATGCGCGCATGGAATAGTGACGCAGTTTTATATTTACGCCAGGTCATGGCACAGCGCGATATGCCAAAACCGCCAACGCAGCAAATCCCCGAACGAAGGCCATCTTTATCCGTCAATAGCGTAGATCCGACCCATTGGAGTAACCCTTACTTTGGAAGCAATATGCATTCACTCGTGATAATCCTTATTGATTCTGCATTTAAAATGGTATAGTGTGGTATGGGGGGAACGTCCCGAAGCGACTTAGCCTATCAGGGACGTTGAAGTAGGCGACTCCAGAGTAATTCCGACCACCTGGGGATCTGTAACGACCAACGACAGCGCACACCGCACGGGCGCTTTTGCGTTTCGCCCCCACTAAAGCGTGGCAGCCGCGACCGGAATTGGAACCCCGGTCCTCCGGGTCAGTAGCCGAGCACCGTAACCACTGAGCACATGCGGCAGCTACGTTTAGAACGTACTTGACATTAATCTTGGAGGTCCTGTACATGTAAATTATGTGATGTACTTGATCCAATTCCAACGGGTATAGAGACACGCAAAGGGTGTCTTGTACTGTCTGTTTTGTATGTCTTTTAACTTATTCTACAGAAAACGAGAAGTTTGAAAGTGACAAGAACAAGAAATGTTCAAGAGGATCGAAGGTTTCACGCCGACGTCCTGGAACATTTCTAATTCTTCAGCTTTTGACCTTTGTTCTTGGGGTAGAGCTTACAAGAAATCCACGCAATGAGTTAAATCCCTACCTGAAAGCCCTCGGACCAGACGCTGAGCAAGGCGTACACGACGCCGAAGTCCTGCACGCTGGGCCTGGCCACTGCCTTCAACTCGCGCGCATGCAGCTCGCGCACCGGCGCGTAAAAAACCTGCGCGTTTTTGCGCGTGCGCAGGATCAGGTTGCAGAGAGGTGCCCAGTGGCGTGGTCCACTGAGCGTCAGGCGCATCATGCGACTTCTGCCCAGAACGTCGGAACCGCACTTGAAGGATCCTTCACCGAACTCGACGGCCCGGTCCCACGGGGTGGTGTCGGACAGGTCGAACTGCGACAGGAAAGGTGGTGGGTGAGCAAGCTGTAGTGCGGCTTATTTTGAGGCTGACACGAATCAATTTATTATTATTTCATGGATCAAGGAACAAACTCAGGTTACTGATGTTCTTGTTGAAATCAAGAAATCAAGAATAGCATTGCAGTCCATTGGCAGAGCACGTAATGCGAATGCACGATGACGGATGGTCACTTAAGGTAACAGAGTGGATTCTAAGAGAAGGCAAGTGTAGCAGTGCGAGACAGAGACTAATATGGGCGGACGAAATTAGGGAGTTTGCAGAGATAAGGTGATCGCCGCTGCAAAGAACAGGGTTAATTGGGGATAAGAGCAAAATCCTCTGTCCTATGCTGTCACAGTTACACTACTGCTGCTGCTGATGATGATGACTGACCTAAGTTCAGCGCCCATCATCTACACTAATGGCTGTATTAAGAAGGAGCTTCTAGAGCCACCACTGTCATAACTATATGTTTGTGTAGCAAAAAACAGTGAGGTCATGACTGTACTGCCACACTATCACTATGCCCTGTGAATGGGATAAGGATATATGGGCTCTTGCCCCGTCAAATTAAACTATTGGCATACCGGCGTAGTCGTTTTGGAATTTTTGTGTGGATTCCCATTCCCCGATGTCCGTTACTGCCTCTCGAGAAAGAAGGGGAGCGGCACATGGTTGAAAAAAAAATTCAGATACCAGTAACTGGAAAACAAAGGCTAGGCGGTTAGAGTGAAAGTACACAAGGAGCAGAGGACGCAGAAGCGAAAGGATGTATGTCCACTCTTGGTAGTGGTCGTGAAGCTTTACACCGCGCTCTTTTAAGCAGCAGAAGTCCGGTGACGCCTAAAATACGTTTTACGCCTATTAACATCCCCTTCACCACAGCAGTCAGTGGTCCAGTTTTCTATACAGCTTTCCTTGCAGTCCTGCAATTTTGCGTGTTGCCCCACAGCTGCCATTCTACGCAGTGATGTAGAACTCTACGACTAAAGGAAACTGTAGCGGAAGGGGAAACCGTAAGAGTACAGGAGTGTGTTTGTCGGCAGGTTTTTTCTTTTAGTCCATTGGAAGCAATTAACGATATAGCGCTGCTCACCTGTGGCAGGTAGTCGCCCTCGCGGTTGCACTGGCTGGTGGCGCTGTTGCCAGCGCAAACCTTGTAAAGCAGCGGCGGGTGCAACAGCTGCAGGTAGACAATAGTGGATGTCGGCGACGTCTTGCGCAGAATGATGCGGCAGATGGTCGAGTACCGCACCAGCAGCCGGAACAGCGTGGAGCTACGCTTGCGGACATCCACGAAGTACAGGTACAACCCATTGGAACAGTGCTCAAAGTGCGCATTGCACTGCGTCACCTGGTGGAAGAGAAGGCATTCAGAAGAAGGGCCTAAACCGAATTATTCCGCTCCGACTGCGAAACTGCCGTACTTTTTAAGTATGCCTATCCATGTTGGTACAGTTTTGCACTTGCCAATTCATTCAGCGTGGCTAATACGTTCCAGGCCCTTGAAGAGCTTTATGTACTGTAAGCACAGTATATCAAACCCCTTCAGAGTCCTCTTTTAAGACTGAGGATACATTTCCTCATCATTTGCGATGTCATGCAACCTAGCCGCGTCACCCCAAATCGCTGCACCGTAAGAAAAATTGGACGACGAATTGCAGGTCGTTGATACAGAAAGGAGTACATAAAATTGGTTGTTTGAAATCATCCACGCAGTGTGAAGCACTCTCCCTTCCCCTCTCACTAGTGTTTCTAAATCTTTCTGGAGCCGCTCTTCGCAGAATTCAATCCCCACAACAATTTAGGCTGCGCGCCAAGCAAGCCAACTAGACATGTAAGGAACCAGATGAATGGATAAGGGGCCCATGTGCCAAAGTGCGTGACCACCAGGCCCGAAGCTCTGCTTTGCCATCACGTACCCAAAACCTGTCCAGGAAAAAAGGGTTAGATTTAATGTGCCTATGAGCTGCCACTGCCTTCCAGAAAAATGATGCATTGACAAGTCCTGACTACCCTTCTCATATCCCTCTTGCGACTGGGGCTCTCAGCATCATCGAAACTATTTGCCCAGCAGAAAAACACGCTGCTTTTTGGATACGACACTTTATGTCCTCACAGACTGCAATGCAGTTTATTCCCATGACCTTCCACCATGCAACCACCACGGCCATAACTCAAACTTCTGGACGGACGCCGTCAGAAAACACCCTACAGGAACATCATCTCACCTTAAAGCCTTCAGATGAGGTCAGCTCACTGTTGGGACAAGACGTCTTCGCAGATGAGCTTGTTCCATCTGAAGGGGAGCTAGACTTGAACGCTCTTCCCTTCTTTCCCCGCTTCACAGACATTGATTTGCCGGAGAGGGAGGACGAAGACTTGGCAGACGAGAGTGGCGATGGAGGAGGCGGCATGGTGTAGGTGCTGTCAAAGTGCGCCACAAAAGTGTTGTACCCGAGGAAGCAGCCGAGGGCGAACGCGTGTACGGGTACGTCCTTGTGCTCCGTGGCTATCTGGGTGCTGTACGGGTCGCAGGACTCCTCGAGCTCCTCGGATGCGAGCCACCATTCTGGCGGGCCGGACTTGCCCGCAGCCGCGCCGTTATTAGAGGCGTTCTGGCATTGGTCGCACCTGCGGAAGTGAATGTAAAATTGACGCGCGGAACCAAGAGCTGGTACAAGCTTAAGAAGCCATATGTTCGAACACAAATGGCGGTACTCTCACCACCCTAGCCACCTCAATATGGCGGCTATGAGCCCGCAGAAACCGATAGTTCATTAATTGCACCAGGCAAGAAATTTTGAATTGAAATGTCTGCATAAACACGCCCCCCCCCTGATTTCTGAGACTGAATAGACGGAGTTGCCGATAATAATTTGCGCAGTAAGTTGTTTATGAAGCTCTACACCTCTTCCTCTCGATCACCATATTCTGAGCAGTGCTTCACAATTCATCTGCATTGCTCAAAAGGCACTGCAGTCACCTTAGTTCCAGTGCGCACAAATCTGCAAACCTCCGAATTTTGGACCCATGTCAGCGCATATGAGGAGTTTCTCAACTTACGCGACAGTAGAGGCCTGACAATATGATTGTTGAGGCCGACCGAAGACTGGCTAAGGGGAAAGCCAGAAGTACTTGTCGCGCACTCACCACTTAAGTACGATATGCATGAACGAGTCCTTGGGTGACCGCTCCAGTTGCAGCGTCACGTTTGCCGTCCAAGTGGGGCTCTCGTAGACTGCGACCTCGCCACAGTCTCCGGCCACCACTTGGCCCACGGCGCACTGCAGACCGAGAAGCCGCCGAAGCTGAGACGCTGTCGGCGTGCCCCAGCCGGAGTCCAGACAATGGACGCGCAGCGCCATCTCCCGGCAGTTGTCCTCCCGGTCGCGAGCGCAAAACGCGGTCGTCGGTGCCATCGGCCCCGGAAGAAACGGCTTTGCAGGAGGCTCCATAGTGGCAGGTGACTATTGTGCCATTTCAAACTCGCCGACTGGCTTCTGAGTTGAGTTCAACTATGTCTTCTGCTTGAGCGGTCACACCAGAAGACGGACGGGTGGACCTGGAGCTGCTCGCTGTCTTGGCCTTTGGTGCGAGCTGCGAAGAGGCTTTGCATAAGTAATTAGGGCTGAATACAGCAGCTGCATTATGGGCATGAGTGACAGCATCCCTGATGTTGGGCACCACGACTTCATTCTTGCATAAAAACTGTGATTGCAGTTAACACACACCCGCCGCTGTGGCTCAGTGGTTAGCGCACTCGGCTACTGATCCGGAGTTCCTGGGTTCGAACCCGACCGCGGCGGCTGCGTTTTTATGGAGGCAAAACGCTAAGGCGCCCGTCTGCTGTGCGATGTCAGTGCACGTTAAAAATAATAATAATAATTGGTTTTGGGGGGAAAGGAAATGGCGCAGTATCTGTCTCATATATCGTTGGACACCTGAACCGCGCCGTAAGGGAAGGGATAAAGGAGGGAGTGAAAGAAGAAAGGAAGAAGAGGTGCCGTAGTGGAGGGCTCCGGAATAATTTCGACCACCTGGGGATCTTTAACGTGCACTGCCGGCGCTGCGTTTTTATGGAGGAAAAACGCTAACGCGCCCGTGTGCTGTGCGATGTCAGTGCACGTTAAAGACCCCCAGGTGGCGGCGGCTGCGTTTTTATGGAGGAAGAACGCTAACGCGCCCATGTGCTGTGCGATGTCAGTGCACGTTCAAGATCCCCAGGTGGTCGAAATTATTCCGGAGCCCTCCACTACGGCACCTCTTTCCTGTTTTCTTATTTCACTCCCTCCTTTATCCCTTCCCTTACGGCGCGGTTCAGGTGTCGAACGATATATGAGACATACTGCGCCATTTCCTTTCCTCAAAGACCGATTATTATATTGTTAACACACCGATACCACATACTGACACATTAAGCACCGCATCCTTCTAGTCTTGTTCGGAATCGCAGAGGGGTCTAGCCAATTGACGAACAACGAACATCTCGCAAAACGCCCTATATGACTTCTGCAAAAACCAGAGGGTATCGGGATTCTTGCACCAGAAAGTTGGGCAATCGGCGCGTCGGATGAGGGTTCTTTTCTTCCAAGTAGTCTCCATCGATCAGGGAGGTGACCTACCAAGGTCTAAGGCCTACGTAGACTGCGAAACGGCATCGGAGCGTAGTGCTTCGGATGAACGACTGCCACGTGGGGCACTGCTATGTCTAGGTGGCCTAAGCAAGGCACCGTAGCGGAACGCTTCCGAAGGATGACGAACACGCGGGGCAGCATGTTTAGGTGGTATAGGTCGATTACAGGCCGGCACCTTAGCGGAGTGCTTTCGATGAAAGATTACCGTACAGGCCAACATCATGCCTAGGTCGATTACGGGCCTGCACCGCAGCGAAGTGCTTCGGGTGAATAACGAACACATGGGCACCTCGGCATCGCATCGGTATGCTTAGAATGAATTGAAAACACGAGCAGCCCCACTCGCCAATGGTTGCCCAGGGCCGACAACGGCGCCACACCGCCGCGGAAAGCTTCGGATGAATGAAAAGCTTGTAGGCCAGAAATACGTAAAGGGGCAATAGGTCTATTATGGGCCAGCACCGTCCTTCCGATGAAGGACGAGCGCGTTGAGAATCGCAAGGACTTAGTTGATTACGGCTCTTCATCGCAATGGAGTGGTTCGGAACAACAGCTACGTAGCGCATAGTCAGTGAGCGCCGAAATTATAGCTTGAGACCATTTTCCCACTTTCGTCTGCATTGGCATGAGCCCGAGCAACGAACCGGAGATCTTGTCATCGAGCAGGGCGCCGCTAAATTCTAACAAGCCTTGCGGTTGGACTACCTCTCCTGCCTGGCGCTGCTTCCATTGCTATAGTTTCAAAAGGGCAAGGATTCATGAAGGCTCAGATTAGCATTTGTTCACACTCTTTGCAGCACAAAAAATTTGGCCGAGGATTTGCTTAGCTAATCCAGGATATACAAAGCTGTTCATTAGCGTTGCCACTGACATCGAAGTCTACGTTGACTTTGAGGAAAGGAAAGGCGCATAGCTGGCTCTATGGGTCAGTGGACACCTCATTCGCGCTTTGAGGTACGCGGCGGTGGTTAGAGAGATGTGGACTGCAATAATTAGCGCTGACAACGTTGTGGCAGACACGCGGCACTGCAGCAATAGGCCGCAGCGTTCATTGGCTGAACAACCTCCCGCGATCAACCAATAACTGCCACCTGGCAGGGTGGGCCATGCCAACGTACATTCCAATAAATAAAATTGTAGAGCTATGCTTACGGGTTTCAGCGGAAGCCGACTGCCCCTCCCCCACCCCCCGCATACGAATTCTTTCAACACTCTCTTTCTTCCGATAGATATGGCCGCGTGGTCGACCAACAGCGCCGGCATATCGGTCGAAGTAGTTCAGTAGTTCCGTCTTCGCCACCGCTAACGGTGTGTTCTTGTTCAGCTCGATATCACGATGCTTTCGACTTTCCCGTCGGAATGTAAATATTCACTTCTGCCGGCATGGCGAATATCCGAACACCCCACAGCACACACCTTTCGCAATATCCGACGTGGACTACCACGCACCTCGTTAACGCGGCATTCGAATGCGGGCACGTGCGCACGGCTGCGTATTTTGAGGAAAGTGCACAGTAACTTTCTCGTATTGCTGTGCAGGACTTAGCAGCCCTAGCTGGAATTGCGAGGAGGACAAGGAGGAAAGGAAAGACGCAGTATGGAGCCGCAGGGGCGTGCGTAGGCAGGAATGTGAAATTGAATGAAGAAAGATAAAAAGACATGCCCCGGCTTGCCGAGCTTGCTCGCGGAGCCCTCCATTACGCCACCTCTCTCTCAGTTGTTTCACTCACTCCTTTATCGATGCCTGACTGACACATGTTCTGAGCACTGCAAGCATAGGTTGTTCTCCATATATACGTTTTGCCAATGTCAGTATTACAAGTGGCAATTTATACTGCACGTTGAAGTACCCCGCGAGGTCTGAATTATCAGGAGCCCTCTGCTAAGGCACCTCTCTCTCTTCTTTCACTCTCTACTTTCTCCCTTTCCCCATTGCAGGTTTGAGGTGTTCACCGATATGTCAGAGATTTACCCTACCTTTCCTTCCCCCCGCAATTTTTCTTTCTTTCCATCCCGCGTCCTAGAACTCAGCAGCGGCACACTGTAACCACTATGAAAATGAAAATTGCTTTTGGGGAAAGGAAATGGCGCAGTATACGTCTCACATACCGGTGGACACCTGAACTGCGCCCTAAGGGAAGAGATAAAGGAGAGAGTGAAAGAAGAAAGGAAGAAAGAGGTGCAGTAGTGGAAGGCTGCGGTATAATTTCGACCACCTGGGGATCTTAAACGTACACTGACATCGCAAAGCTCACGGGCGCCTAAGCGTTTCGATGGAGGCGAAACGCTAAGGCGATGTCAGTGCACTATCCCTGCCCCGGATTAGGGGCGTAAGGTTTAATAGTTTTCTTCATAACCAATAAGCCACAGCAGCAGATGGGTTTTGATATCACGTGCGCAGCTGCACCAGCATCAAAGCACAGGCAGCAGCATCGAAGAAAATCTCGTGGACAGCTCGTTTGGGAGCACGTTGCTAGAGCACACCACAGGGTAAACGGACGGGAGGCCGCCCGCGTCCAGTACCTTTTAAAGCTCTAGCTTTTAAAGCGAAGAGTCATGGACCTAACCGACGATCACGCGACCACTCCTTGCCCATAGCCGGCGACTCGCGCTAGCTTGGTCCTAATCACTCGGGGCAACAAAAGAAGTCACAAAAATGGCTATAAACAACGACAAATGCGTCCCATAATAATATATGGTATTTTGAGGAAAGGAAATGGCGCAGTATCTGTCTCATATATCGGCGGACACCTGAGCCGAGGGAAGGGATAAAGGAGGGAGTGAAATAAGAGGTGCCGTAGTGGAGGGCTCCGGAATAATTTCGACCACCTGGGGATCTTTAACGTGCACTGACATCGCACAGCACATGGGCGCCTTAGCGTTTTTCCTCCATAAAAACGCAGCCGCCACGATCTGGTTCGAACACGGGAACTCCGGATCAGTAGCCGAGCGCTCTAACCACTGAGCCACCACAGCGGGTACAAACGCGTCCCAAGATAACCTGCTGTGACTGGACGACGCAGCGTTCTGCGTTCCTGTGCAGTACCAACCGCAGCAGTAATGATAGAGCTACCACAGGCGAAGTGGCACATAAGACTCGTTGTGGAAGGGTCATAGATGCAGCCGAGGCAGAGCGTCATGCTCGGAACGCTGCACGTAAGTGGGAAACGGGAGCCACAAACGTGCTGCGTGTCTAACAGAAGACGAACGCTGTCGGGACGCTGCAATGCATCTCGAAGTCCTACTGGCCTCACGTTTTCTGGTGGCATATTTTAAAGAAAACTGTGCGGTCATTGCAGCTGGCGCGAGCAGTCTTCCACGCAAGACTAAATAGGCATTCGCGATAAAGGGCGCCGCTGTCGCGGAGCAAAAATTACTCACCTTAGGCAAAACAAAGATCCCTCGTTGAACTCAAGCTTCTTTAAGAGCAAAATAACGCAAGGCTGGCCACCCGGCGCCGGTCGTGACAGGGCCTTAGAGCAGCCAGGAAGGCTTGAGCACAGGACCATCCAGAGAACAAGCGATAGGCCTAGCGGCCGCAATCCGCCAGCTGCCGTGACACAACGTGCGAGCGTTCTTGGCAGCAGCCGTTCTACGTGTGTATGAAAATGTTGATGATGATGATTATGATGTCATACGAGTTTATATGTCATTGTTGTTAGCCTATCAAAGGATGGCACATGCCCACACTGGGGGATCGGCCGAGAATCGGGAGGCTGTTCGCCTGCACTCAGTTATTAAAAACGAAAAGCACGCGGCAATGCAACACCGGTGGATTCTACCTCCTGAGCAGAGAAAGGACAAGAGTTTTGATTTCGAAATAAATAAATAATAATACTAATAATAATAATGTGCGGGATTAAAAAGAATTATTAAGTCAAAATGTAATGATTTGTAGAAAAGAAAATTTTGTTACACATAGCAAGGCATACGGTTCTTGCCGATGGTACGTGGTCCTGAACCGAGCCATAAGGGAAGGAATAAAGGAGGGAGAGCAGCGATGAAGCCACTCACTCCTTCACGGTTGCCATGGTAACGGCGCATGAGCACAATTGGCCTCTCCCATGTAACATGGTATCCGCGCATACGCACAACTTTCCCCTCGCGTGTACCACGAAATGCTCGACTGGTAGCCTAGTGTAGCTCCCGCTACAAAATATTTGGGACACACAGGTCCTTGAGCCCCTGCACGGCCTCACTGCACTCAAACGTTCATGTCCCGTATAACAAGTGGCAATTTATAGTGCACATTAAAGTACCCCGCCAGGTCTGAATTATCAGGCAGCCTCTGCTACGGCACCTCTCTCTTCCTTCTTTCACTCTTTATATACTTTCTGCCGTTCCCCACGGCAGGGTTGAGGTGTTCACCACAGGGTTGAGGTGTTCACCGAGATGGTACACTATCCTTTCAAAAAACAAAATTTTCTTTTCATCCCCCATCCTAAAGCTTAGCAGCGGAACACCACTAACCACTATGAAAATGAAATTGGTTTTTGGGGAAAAGAAATGGTGCAGTATCTGTCTCACATATTGGCAGACACCTGAACCACACCTTCAGAGAAGGGATAAAGGAGGGAGTGAAAGAAGAAAGGAAGAAAGAGGTTTCCTGATAGCCGTGCACTGTGACACCTGCATCAAAGTACAAGCAGCAGGCATCGAAGTCTCGGGAGCTCATTGCTGCAGCATGCCATGGGGCAAACGGAAGGAAGGCCACGCCGCGTCCAAAACGTTTGAAAGTGCTATCTGTTAAACAGAGCCATGGACTTCACCTATGATCACGCGACCACTCCTTGCACGTAGCCGGCGCCTTGCGCTAGCTTCGCCACAATCACTTGGGGCGTGCAGTGGCAACAAGACAGCGCTAAAGACAACGCCACATGCTACAGCAACCAAAGCCCATGATCAGATATGGGAACCTTCAAGTGTTTAATGCACTTGCAACCGAAGTTCCCATTGTTACTCTCACTGATGGCAGCATCATGTGCAGTTTGGTTTGAATCTGTCGTTACAGCATGCTGCATTGCCTAACATTTACGTCCACCACGCAGTAATGTGCAGGAGCGCTATATGCACTGTTGACATGTGCAGAACCCAAAGTAGACACTGGACCAAGCACAATGTTCATGTTCCGAAATGAGATGCTGTAAACAAGTAATTTTCCTCAAGCTTAATATTTCACAAAATCAGGTAAAGTCCTGAGGAATAAATTTTGGAAAGGAATAAATTTTGGAAAGGATAAGTGACAAGCTCCTTAGCGCTCTTTTTAACCACATTATTCAGGGGAGCAATTTTTTGCAATGTGCTGTTTATATGAGTCGTGACAAAACGAGCAAATTAGGTCTTCACAAAAATTCAATTCAAAAGTCGTTTCACATAAAATTGGATGAAGCAACCTGTATCTAATGGTGCTAAGTAATGTCTGCTCTTAATGATACTGATGGGTAAAGCGTCAGTGTGCCCACACACGCTCTCAGCAAAGACAAGAGCCAGAATTTTTGCAAACTATTTTTATTCCCAATGCATGGCAAATGGCTGAGGCTTAAGCAATGAGAGGCTGTGAGAGATGCCCACGGGAGACAAACCATCCTCCACACCACCGTAATATTCAGTCAGCACAGATTCATGAAGGTCTCTTCAAGGAACAGCCAGTCTCTTAACTGAACAAACCATCAACACCACTACTATATGATAAAAGGGGAAAATATTTTACATAACGAATGCTTGTAGAAGACTATCTTTCATGACTAACAAAAATATTGGTGTGCTCATAAAGCGCATAAAATATCACTAACACAACACAAAATGTTTGTTTGGAGTCCATTTAGCTAATGTTCATGTCAGTGGCATGCAGCATAAGACCAAAGCTGTCGCCACTCGTGTATGTGGCATTCGTAGTTGCATATGACAGCCATAAGGTACCCCATCAGTAAAAACTTCACAGCTCACTCTTTCAAAACTCCTTGCAAGGCTGGAAACCTTCCTCACAACCAATTCTTTCCCTGTCCCCTATTCCCAAGCCTGTGTTACCAAAGCTAGGACTCCTTGTCGGCTGAAGGCACTTCGAGCACGCGTAGAGAGTCCGTCAGCCTTGCTACCCGCTCCCCTTCAACAACATCCTCTATGATCCACGCTGGGTATCCCTTCTGCTGCTCAATTTCTTTGCACGATCCTTCGGCATTCTCCTTTGGAAGGCACATCAGCAGTCCACATGAGAAAGGAAAACAGGAAACTTGTAACTCACTAACGCCATAAATTTTACGAGTGCAACCTATGAAATAAACTTGAAATGAAATTGCTGCTGTTTTACCGCAATTCCTGTATTGCCGCAAAATTGCTGCAATTCCTGTGTTATGACTATATATTTTTCATGCACTCCTCTCCACTAATGCCCCCAGAGGCCTTGAAGGTATTGAAATAAATAAATAAATAAATAAATAAATAAATAAATAAAATAAATAAATTCCATATGCTAATATATTGGCAAGAGATTTTGAGAAAACACCCCAAATGATGCTTTAACTTGTTCATTGCATCTTGGGTGTCCGGTGGGTGATCCAAGATACTAAGTCACGCGATGAATCCGTCGCTATGCTCTGATTTATCAAAGAGCGTGTGGAAAGGACACACGCCATGTCGCTGTTGCCATTTATTGCCGTTTCCAGGAAGTTCGCATTGCTAAGTAAAAAAAAATTTTTGGCTACAGTTGTACTAAGGGCAGCGTTATCTGTGTGAAGACAAGAAATTTTCTCTATGTGAAGCCTCGACAAGTGCCAGAGACCTCCCTACTCCACCCTCCACAAGAACCACGCATCCATCACCAACCCGTTGCCTGCCTCCACACACCAGAAGCCCATGCAGCAGCAGAGCAAAAAGAGCAACAGTAAAATCAAATCCAAAGAGACAGTGGGAAAGTCAGCTGCCCTCCAGAAGCATCCCCAACCGGCCACAGCCTCACCATGCCCCACTAGCTAGGGGGCCGCCAACATAGACACCCTCTAGAAAAATTCTGTTGCACTCGGCTTTAAGTAAAAGCATTCATTAAAGTAAAAACATCAAAGTAATCACTGAGCGAAAATCCAACTGCAATTACAGCGTTCTCGCATCAGGTTTCATGATTGTCCTGTCAATTTTGTTTACTTTTCTCCTGGTACTACTCAGAGCAAAGCATCTGAATTACATTAAAAAAATCTGAAAAGAGTTTCACCCAAAAGGAGACAACAACATATCTTTCCAAGGAACAACTGGGGATTTCCGACAGGAACACCATCACTTTCATGTAACTCTAAACTCTGCATACATTTTAGCACTTCCTGACGGTGAAAGTTTGAAAAATTGTGTTGTATCTATTTTCAAGAAGCTGTGAAAGACATGAGAAGGAAATCCTACAATAGAGAAAAAAAAATTCGACTGATTGTCAGTCAGTGGCTCAACAGAGGTCTCGGCCGAATGCCCGTGCGTTAGTTTGAAGGAGGTCCCCGTGGCGGCCAGCAGGGCAGGAAATTGGCTCTGATGGGCAGCGTGTGGATCACAAACCGCACTGAGCGTTGCTGCATCTGCACCAAGTTCTGGGTGTGGCCGAGCATACCGAAGCCTGTCACGCCTGTAGCACCGTGGCAGCCATGCTTGTGCATCAGCCGAGCTCCTGGAACAACAAAGGCAAAAAATTTGTTTTAACACAGTTTCTGCACAAGCAGGAGCGAAGTGAAAGTCAATGCTCACTTGGTCACAAAATACACAACTGATGAATAGTCGTACAATGCCTCTCATTTCATGATATAAAAGGAAAGAAATGTAGCTGGTCTGATAAAGACCTGCTTTGATCAAAATGAAAAGTTTTCCTCGTCAAAAGTCTGCAATTTTGTGGTAGCCTTCTTGCATGCAGACAGTGAAGTACTAGTAAGTGGAACACACATACTTGCACTTGCAAAATGTGAGACTGCACAGATACTACCAGCATACCCTGTAAGGTGGTAGTAACTCAATTACTGCAGTCTTTAATGTTGGTCGCCAGGTTATCACTGTCCCCCTTCCCATGGGCTGCTAACAAGCTAAGATATTTCCATGTAATAAACAAGGAAGCAAAAACCAGATGGGCAAAATACAGTACTTCCCAGCCCCACCACCTTCTCAAGGCTAGTGTTTTCCAATCTAATCTAACCTGTATCTTTGTTTGTACTATCCAGACACGACTTTATTTATTTCCTTTTTTCTTTTCCTTATTTGTTGGCATAACACTGGAGTGAACGGCTGTGGTAGTAAAGAGACAGCCACAAGGATTGGATGCTTCACAACAAAAAACAAACAACTGGTGGTGGGGGAAGCCTCAGGCCCTTAACCAATATTTCAACAAGACGACTTTCCTTTTCTCCCACCTCTTGCCTAGCTGCGACAGCATCACTCTTCTTGCGTTCATCTTTTCACAACTTATCTTCTTCACTTCTGCCTTTTTAATCCTTCTCCCTGCTTGCCCATCCCTTCTTTTTCTCCAAATGAACTCCACAATTTCTTTGTGCATTTTCATGTCATGATGTCCTTTGCTCAAGCATATTTTGCAGAATCTACCATGTGCAGCAACATCTCCTAAAGTGCGTGATCAAATTCTTGGAGCTTCTTTTTATTTGTTTGCACTAATGTCCTGCACTTTTCGTTTTCAATGCTATATCATATCCCATCTCATTATTTATGTTACGATTACTGTAGTGGAAGCTGTCTTCATCATGGGACACGAATTTATTATTGTTGCCCTGACCACTGCGCTGTACTTCAATTATCAACTATTTTGTTGTCACCTTCTTAAAGCATTGCTCACAGTTTGTATGCACTTTAGTATCTGTCCACTCTCTTTCTGTGAGTGCACATGTTTCACCTCTACAATACCTCAGGAAGGCATTGCAGAGACTGCCGTAAATAAGCACATAAGCAAATAGGCAACAAAAAAAACTGCAGACACGAACAAATCAGCACCAACCATTGAGATTGAGACGTGCCATGGAGTCTATTGCATGGAGGTAGACCCTGCGTACATCTTCTTCACTGATGCCAGCCTTGCCCAGCTAAGCATGGCGCTCCGGCTTCTCCAGCCACTGGTGAGCGTTCACTGCCACCTGGGTGCCAAGGGGCTTGGTCAGTACCAGCACGTCTCCAGGCTGTGCATTGTCTGGCCTGTAAAGGGAGCATAACATTTAGCAATTAGGTTAAATGGCCAGGCTGATGAACATTCCAGTTTTTGTCTAGGGCCTTTCCTGTTGTTCTGAAATAGCTTGCCTTTAATGACGCAGTGACTACTTCTGTAGCAAACCTTCTAAAAGGATAACGTTGAGACAGGCATAGCATTACTATTGCTGTCATTCTTTGCTCTGGGGGAAGGCATATGTTCAAAGGTTTTTGCTGCAATTCTTTTTCTGTTTACATTATATTGCCATTTTCAAAATTTCACTGTCTATGCGACTGACCTGCTGGGCCTTTGCTACAAGTACTCTACTTGCAAAACGCATCAGCGTTGACTTAGTGGAGTGCAAAATAGTATCAGAACATCTTTGGTGGGTGCGGGATAGCACTTGATATAATGACGACAATTCCAATAAGACATGGTTTGAACTTGTGCAAAAGTGAATTGTATAGTACAGTGAAAGCTCGTTAATAAGAACTCGACGGGGACGACGACAGTTCAAATTGACTGAAGTTCGAACAAACAAAAGTGAACAGAATATGCATTTGGGAAGCAGTCGGGTAGCGAGATTAGCCATATCATTGTCCGAAAGTATTCCTTCATCACCTCCTACCTTTTATCTGAAGGCCTTTTTTCACCTTCAAAACTGAAGAGGCGCGTAGCATTCAGTGCATCCAAACTACCACAGCGGAGGGCCCCACTGAAGTTGCAAAAGGCATACAACCACCACTGAGCATGGTCAAAAGAACTACCGTCTCACGTCTGGCGCTTTTTGACTAAACCATATAGTGCAACCTCTGTGACTTGCAAATTCACACTTGTGAGTCGCGAGGTTGCGTAAGCATTGAAGTCGACAAGCAAAGGTAAACCGAGCGGCCACACGTATATTGCCCGATTTTGCAGCCTCCCCTGGCTCAAGGCGCACACTGCCAAACCAATGAGTGTGCTTTTTGGTGATATCCTGCTTCGATAATGCTCTGGCATTGACTTCATGCATGGTTCCAACCTTCTCTTCAAGCATTTTGGCACAGTAATTACTGAAAACGGAAGACAATTCTAAATGCGGTACACCGTGTAGGTTGACTGCTCCGGCCGCAACCAATCACATGCAAAGGGCACTGAAAAACCGAGACAAATACACACAGCAAACATCAGCCAAGCTCCAACTCATTCGTTTGGCACACGTCGTCGTTTCGCGCACGACCGCATGGTTTCGGATTTGGAGTGCTGGAGACACTGCGACATGTCTGATTCACTGTAAGCATCTCGTCGCTGGCCATGTGATCGATTTCTCAACAGCAAAACCCAACACAGCAAGCTACTGAAGCATTCGAGACCAACACATACAAGCAAGCCGGCTCAGAGGTCATGCAGTTAGTTGCTACCACTAGCACAGAGAGAAACCCCTCCCCCGTTTACCCAGCCTCTCACGCCATTTTAACCCTGCCCACTTCTCCAGAGGTGGTGAAGCCTAGTGGGAATGTTTCTTGGTTCACCGCGTCCCCCGCCCTCCAGGCGCGGTGGTGGTTGTTCGAATTAACAAATTAATGGGCTTTGTTTCACACAGACCCAGTGGAGCATGGCCAGACCCAGTCGTACAGTTCGAATTATCCAGAAATTCAAATTATGAGCTTTGGCTGTACAGTCAGGTATTTCCACGGGCAAACTACATCATCAGTGTGGTGATTATTTGGGTATTAAGTAAGGTTTATCTGAACTTTGAAAACGACGCTCATGCTGGAAAAATTCATCATAGTACCCAACAGACAGAGCCTCAAATGCTCACATTTTGCATTTCATAAATGCTAACACAGACAAAAATAGCATGGAAAACTTAATTCATTGGAAAAAGAAAAAAAAAAGAGAAACGATTACTGCACTCACGAGATGATTTCAGACTCTGCAGACTGATGATGCCACACCACCAATCATAGGCCAAGGATTGAGCATAGTCTGCCCTCCTGTGACCCTTGTGCCTGCTTGTTCAGCCAAGTCCTGTGGAGAAACAAATGCCATTTAAGCTATTTGCACCATGCTTATCACTTCAGTACTGGGGCATGAACTCAGGCAGTGAAAAGAGTTAAAAGCTGAAACACTTGAACAGCTGCTCTCTGACATGGACATCTCTTGTAGATCTTCTCTCAAGTTATCTCTTCACCATGCTAAGCGCACGAACTTGAAAAAGAAATCTGAGACTGCATTCAAATTTTGAGAGCTCACACAACTAGTGCCCTCACACTCACATTAGCTCTGATAGGCAGCCATGGCCTACACACACCTCAAAACATTGATGCAAACATCTTAGGCTTTACTGCAGCAGGGGCCGATCCTACCTTGACTCCCCCTGATGAGAAGAGGCACGACAATGTCCCTCTGCTTTTCAGTGAGCTTAGTGCTGACAGCCATTACCATCAGCACGTTATCGCAGCGGGTCATGCCAAGTGCATAAAGATCAGACAGCACATTGGCACACGCTATCTTGCCCTGCAACAAACAAAAACAATGAATAAGAAAACATCCTGTACACATGGTGCCAGCAAAGGACACCAACATGAGGCCTGTCACCTATTTGATTCATTATTGTGTAACAACGAAGATGTGTCAACGCAGTAGCGGCAGTGCTATCGCTGAGCACGCGCTGCTGGCTGGCTCTAGAACAACCGCCGACGTAAGGTAACAAACGCTGCTATCGTATTGACACATCGTTACAATCAGATTTATTTACACGCTTATAGAAAGTATAATTATAGTGTGGTTTTGAGCCCAATAAGACTGCTCAGTAAGTGACCTGTTATCCAGACTAGCCAATAAGTGAACAAACTTAGCACTTAGAAACTCAGATTATAGAAAAAGTTTGGTGATACTCTTACAGCTACAAGAATATATATTTAATGCTGCTTTGTTTCGTTTTATCGCCTGGTATTAAAACTACAGACACATAACTTTCTGCAAAAAATAACACTTAGTATTTTTTGTACAGTCGACTGAAGTGACAGCAGAGCACTGTGATGTTGAAGTTTGAGTATACAATCTGCCACCAGGTTACTAAATGCAGGTAAGCATTTTTTTACAATGTTGAACACTTACAGCTATGTAGGGGTCTTCAACAGATGGATAGAAGTAATCAATAGTTTGAACCAGAGAATAACCAGAATCTCCAAGGGGCACAACACTGGAATCCATGCCAATGTCTGAATGGAAAAAAATATGTATATTAGTCAGGTTGTTATGGGCAGCTTCTTGAGGAAAGGGACATTTTCAGGGAAGTTATCAGAGTTACTACATTTAAAAGCACTGTACAAGGCACCCAAAATGTCTTCAATGAGGTTAAACTGTCCGCACACCATCAGTGTTGGGTTTTGTTCCCATTATGACTTAGAGAACTATAGACACCCAGCATTAGTTCGTTTTATTCTTTCAAATGATGCGTTAAACATTAGAATACTTATGCCACCATGTGGACAACTATTAGCAATAAGTAATTTGTATCTTAATTTCTTCTTTCATGATATTTCATTTTAATCAACCGAACGAGTGCCGAGACATGGGGTTCACACTTAGGTAGCATGAGGCACGAAAAAAAAAACCTGTAATATAAATGCTGATACAAAGTTTTAATTCACTAAAACAATTAAACCAGCTTGCTTCAAGAGCTGGAATGACAACAAGCAACATATCAGCAGGTAAACTGCCGTTCTTTTCGTGTCTCATGTGTCCTACTTGTCACACCCATCATTTGGTTGATGAAACTGAAACTTAAACAGGGCCAAGAAGAAATTCAGTTATAAATTTAGCAGTCACAAGTGAGTACCAGGTGGTGATCTATGTATTGTAATGTCTAAAGCATGACTTGAAAGAAGAAAAAGTGCAAGCAAAAACTTTATTGTCTAGAGTGTTTAAATGTGAGGCTAAATTTGTACTGAAAGGGAAGATCATTCATAATCCAACACAAATACTATGTTGGGACAGACAAAAAGGAAAGAAACAGTCTACCGGCTTGTACCCGAAAGTGTAATAGCTTTATATCCAAACACCAGAATAAAGCTGGCCACACAACTGTAAATGTTTAGTCAATCTGCTGTACCAGAAGAGAGTGTCATGCATGTCTTCAGCTAGTAAATTCTTTAATTAATTATTAATCGGTGTGTATTGTAAACCAGAGCACAGCTACTTGAGCGTCCGTGTTCAGTTTGTAAAACTAAAGTACACTTGGATATTTATCAACATTAATATCATCTCACTGTCATATTTCAGTCACTGACAGCCATTGTCCCTCCCTCATGCTTTTAGTGCGAAAGCACTATTCCACATGTACCAACCCCTAGCAAGAATCTTGTCTTGTGCTTGTACTATCCCAAGCTCGGGTCAGTTCGGAGCAGCATCACGCAAGCTGCAGCCAATAGGATGAAGCTCAGGTAAGTTTGGAGAAGCATCGCGCCAACTGTAGCCATTGGGAGGAGGGCATCTCACCACCTAGGTCACATAAGCTTGTGGCAACATCACATTCTGCGCATTGGATTGTGAGAAAACTGTCCACCGTGGCAGTCAAAATAATGATTGGCCGCAAAAGGTTCCTCGGGAAGAGCAACATGAGTCGCACGATCCCTACCGGTGGCTATGATAGAAACAGACACCTGTCAATGCAGTGGCACATCCCTTAACCGCTGCGTCACTGCGCTAGTAGTGGTACGCCGCCATCTATGAATGTTAAGTAGAGAATTACCACCTCTGCCTATATGGGCATTCTCCTACTAAACCCCTCAGAGTGGCACTTAAGTGTCCCCTGCTTTCACACGTGTACTTGGTTTAACTACGTTAAACCCCTACCACTTTTTTTTTGTTTAAAGGATACTGAACTAGAAACATCACTCACTTTATGTGTCACGTCACTAGTGAATTTTAGGCTCGACAGACTGAACAGAGTTCACTGAATGCCAGAGGTATTCTCTCACCAATGACTGATTCAAGAACTGCAATTTTATAAAACAGCAGAAGCATGGAACAAAACAGTCAATAAGTATATCCTGCATCACATAATATGTTCATTTCAATGCTGGTACAATAAAAAATCGTTAATTCCATCATGACATAAATGGCAGCCTTGTTGAGTGGCTGCACTGTTCTGAACAGAAAATAGCTAGATCAAGACAGTGATCAACAATTCCAAGTTGATGAATTTTGTATTTTTTGTAGGCTGAACTAAAGTGAAAAAATAGCAGAATGATGTTAGCGCCTGCTATAGCACACTAATGCATGCAAGTGAACAACTGAGTACTTTTGCGCTGGCACAAGTACATAACACCACGACAAGTACTTATGTCCTGAATCCAGTAGTACGTTCGTTTCACTGCCGTACGGTTACAAAGCATCACCGCAGTCGAAAAATCTGTTGAGCGTGCCGTTCTAATGCTTGTACAATCAGGCAAAGACGACAATAAAGTATCGGCACAAGTGTTCGGTGTACAAATTAAAACAAGCTGCTCTAAAGCTTGAACGCACCGATCTTTGATCCCTCAGGGTGGTACAACACGGTCTGCTGTGCTTCGCCGTCTCCCTTCAGCGAATTGAGCAGCTTGTTGAGCATACCCTGGGGAACCTTGCAACCTCATCCTTTCATGTCAGCCAGGATCAGGAGCCAAAACTCTGGCTCGAGCCCGTGCTCGGCATTGTCGAACGGGTAGTAGATCACCGTCACGCCGCTGGCTCCGCGTCGGAACATGTAGCTCCGGCCGGTGACAGCATCGACATGTGCAGCCTCACCACTCATCCCGGCGAAAGTTCGAACGGCGGGCGGCAATGGCAGCTTGTGCAGTCTAAGCAGAAGAAGAAAAGGAAGTAATGACACCTCCAGCCAATAAGAATTGATCGCCGATCAATTCAAATAATTCACACAGTGGAGTGGCAGCGGACAGCTTTGCCCAAACTGACTGCTCGTGACCGCCAGCCGACTTGCCTGCTCGCGTTCCTTGGAGCCTGTCGAACGCAGCTCCAATGTCGACCGAGAACTGTCTTCATGCGCTTCACTTCCTTGCTTGCTGGCACTTCCCTATGCGCTTCCCCACTTTTTCTTTTATATGTAGCGCAAAGATAAGTAGTAGCGCTGCTACCTGCTCAAAACTATTTTGAGTTGCCACGTAGCGGCTATTCTTCAGTTTGCCATTTTGTTCCTATAGGCATTAGAAATACTTTTCATTTACTTTGTGATTAAAAATGCAAAAAAAGCAAAAATTCTATTGGAATTTCAAATGCACGCAATGTTACCTAAGCATGTAAGCTTTATGCACACACACGCAAAAATAACTTGCAGTCACTAAAAACCGCAGCGCCAGTAAAAACAAAGTGACAATACTTGGACGCCATCTGGATGGCATGTCTGAATGTTACGCCTAATCCCTTAGTGACCTGACAAAATCAGCAGGAAAGATAAAGTCGCAAGTGCTTCGGAAAGCCCCTTGAATGCAGGCGAAAGAACGTTTAACTACATCAAAGACTTTCTCTCCGATAGAACGGCTAAAATTCAAATTGGCACAATCAAATCCGACACCATCAGTTTAGGAGACAGAGGAATGCCACAAGGATCTGTCCTGTCCCTCTTCTTATTCAACATAACCGTCAACAAAAAGGCACACGAAGTCGCCAAAATCCCAGACCTAGAACACTCTTTGTACGCGGACGATATCGTCCTTTGGACCACTAAGGAGAGTATCGGCACGATACAAGATACGCTACAACAAGCGGCAGATGTAGTAGTAGAGGAGGCACAAGCAGCAGGAGTTCCGTGTCCCCCCAAAAAATCCGAAGTCCTCATCCTACACCCAAAGCGTCAAAGAAACAAAGAAAAAATAAAGCACCTCAGATCGAAATCTACGTGGAAGGGGCAGCCATCGCAGAAGTGGAAACACTAAGAATATTGAGAACCAAAAAACGTCACACTAAATAAGAAACTGAGAAACACCGTCAACCAAATCTCCCTTATCATCAGATGGATTGCAAATAGGCGAGGAGGAATTAAAGAAGCCGAGACCAGGAAACTTATCCAAGCCTTCGTTCTTAGCAGAGTCATCTACTGTACAGCATACGTCACCCTCACAGTCAGAGAAAGAGATGACCTGGATGCTCTAATTAGACAATCCTACAAAATTGCGCTCAACCTCCCCCGTCATACCCCAAATGAAAAACTACTCCAGTTAGTTTTCCAGCTGAAAACCGGGAGAGGGCCAAGATCATCTTGATCTGCATGCAAAGGATGCCTGCGTACGCCTTTTGGCCTCAAACACGCAAATTACAGTCATCGAATGCCGGCGCTGCTTCTCAGAGAGGCAAAATGTTTAAAACCAAGCACCTGAGGCACATGTACACAGCCAGATCTCAACGAAGGGCATTTCAAGAAATGTGAAATAAGCAGTCACAACTTGCAGCTTTGCAAGAAAAGAAAAGCCTTTATTCGATGCGCTCTTGAAAAGCCTATAACTTAAAATTGCAAAATACAAGTGACAGCATCAGGTAGTAGCCAACAGAGATATACTGATACTAGTACTGGTACTGACTAAACTTAAAACCAGCCAGAAGACACAACACAGGAGAAGACATGAGCTCAACAAGAGGCTGGACTAACAACTGAAATTTTATTGAAAGAAAGCCGCAAAAGAAGATCCGCAAAGACATGCGTGCGCACAGTACCCCAAAGCAGTGAAAGGAGGATATGCAATCGAAAGTCACTGGCATACTAGTGAATCTAAAAAAGCAAATTCCTTACGGCGAAAGTTTACCGACAGCTTAGCCACACGTGTCCTTAGCGTTACCGATGTAGTAAACCTCAAGTATCTACCGACAGATTTCTCCCTTCCATAAACCACTGATGTGTTGCGGAAATTAGGCGTTCAAAGAGATAGGTCATCCACATATTTGCGTTCAAAAGATTGAGTGTGTAGTGCCAGATTAGAATTTGCCTTCCCTCCTGTAGATTGAAAGTGCTCAGTCAGGTGCAAAATCAGACATCTGCCTGTCTGCCCATAGTAGTTGCAGCCATAAGGCAGTGGAACACAATAAACTTTATTACTTCTGCAAGTGGTGAACCTTTTTATACGTGACACTGTCCATTGTGGATGATTACCCATAGTTTTATCAAGCCTTTTTTAATGGCCACGCAAAAGCCTCTTATCTTGCACTTAGCTGTTAAGACGACAGCAACATTACACTTTGCCGAGACTTTCTTGAGACTGTGTGAAATACTGTAGAGGTAAGGTATATCAGCATCATCCGAGTATGTGTTCCGTTCCCCTGAGCAAGTGAAAACACGCTCTGACAGGTTGGTGAGATGGGCAAGTGGGAACCCAGCTGCCATTAGCTTGGAAACCTGCTATGAGAATGCGTCCTCAGCAGAAATGGCATGACTTAAGTAAAGCTGATGTCATGCATGCGATTGCACACCCATCAAGTGTTTCCATCTTTACTGGCCTTAGCCAGAGACAAGTACACCTCTTCACCACCCTTCCCTAGCCACGAGTGGCCTGACTCGTACCTAAAAAGAGGCTTCCCGGATCTTGGGCTGTAGCTCCAACAAACATGGCCGTCCACAAAGCGCAGGTCTGAACCAAGAAACTGCTAACGGTTCTGCTTAGACAATTCTGACGTAAAAAAGAGGCCTTGACTGCACACCTTAAAGACTTCTAAAACATCTTGTGCCAACTTTTGTGGGCCCTCCATGCCCAGGAAATTTAGGTAGTCATGAAAACAACGAAATGCTCCTATGCTGAGGTCTTCTAAACAGGGCTCTAATGCCTTATCGACTTCAGATTAAAAAGTGTTGCTGATCAAAGGTACGACCTGGGTGTAAATAACGCCCTGACAACTGACAAATCCAGATTTGTGGTAAAAGGACAACAGCCCCATGAAGCTAGCAACCGAAATCACGCAACTGTCTGTAAAAGCCTGTTCATTGTCCACCCTGATGCAGTCTTGCACATGCCTCAGAAGTCTATCATGTGACAATGAATAGTACAGGTCCTCCATGTCGATGCTCACTGCAGAGCACATGCCCAGGTTGCTGTCCACAAGAAACTAGATCTCCACAGAACTCCACTCTTGCGAGTTGGCAGGGCAGTATTTACATCAGAGATCAGGCGTATGCAGAGGGTCCCAGGTCGCACCGTTCCTCCGCGACATTTTTCTGTACAGAGTCGATACGGCATCAAAGCTCTATTTGGAAGACCTCGGCATAGTAGCATTTCGTTATGTTGATGGCTACCTAATTTTCATGGACAAGGAGGGCTCAGATAAGTTGCCACAAGACATTTTAGAAATCTTTAAGGCATGCGGTCAAAGCCTATCTTTTACGTCTGACTTTCACTAAGCAGAACCGTTTGCAGTTTCTTGATATAGACCTGCACTTTGTAGACGACCACGTGTGTTGGCACCATAGCCTAAGATCAGGAAAACCTCTTAGCTATGAGTTGAACTACTCGCGGCTGGTGAAGGACGGGTTGGCAATCGCATGCATCACGACCGCTTTACGGAAGTCATGCCATTACAGTGTTGAGAGATCATTCTCGGAGCAGGTTTCCAAGCCAATGGCAGCTGGGTTCCCCTTTGCCCATCTCGTGCACCTGTCAGTGTGTTTTCACTCGCTTGAGGGAAAGGAACACCACTCGGATGATGCTCACGTAGTGGAGCAGCACAAAAATGTGCCCTCTATACCTTACCTCCATGGCATTTTGCACCGTCTCAAGAAAATCGCACCAAATTTAAGTATGATCTTGCTGTTGTCTTGATAGCTAAAAGCGAAGTAGGAGCCCTTTGCACCACCGTTCAAACTAGGCTCGATAAAACTACCGGTAATCATCTGCTATGCACAGTAGGAGATAAAAAAGGTTCACCACTTGCAAAAGTAAAAGGGTTTTTCACGTTCCACTGCCTTGTAGCTGAAACTACTATGGGCAGACAGGCAGATGTCTGAATGTGCGGCTGACTGAGAGCACCTTCACTGTATAGGAGGGAAGGCGAATTCTTACCTGGCACTGCACGCTCAACCTCGTCAATGCAATCGGAGGACGACCTGTCTCTTTGCACGCCCGATTTTCGCGGTACATCAGTGGTTTATGGAAGTGATAATCTGTCCGGACATAGCTGAGGCTTACTATATCGGTAAGGCTAAGGACATGTGCGTGGCTAAGCCGTCGGTGAACCTTCAGGAATTTGTTTTTTTAGATCGTTTACTAGTATGGCAGTGCCTTTCGATTGTTTTTCGCCCTCTCACTGCTTTGGGGTTTGTGCGCGTGCATCTCTTTGCAGGTCTTCTTTTGCTGCTTGCCTTCAATAAAACTTCAGTTGTTAGACCAACCTCGTCTTGTGCTCATCTCTTCTGTGTTGCCTTCAGGCTGGTTTTAAGATGTAATACTGAATGCCAGAAGACAGCCATTTTAGAGTCAAGAACACTTATAATGGCTGCAATTAAAATGAGTGTTCATTTATTACAAAAAATAGCGCTTGCTTCATTAATTTATGCACGAAGTAAATGACACCACATCACAATAAACAAGGACTAACCCTCATGGTGAAACTGCAGTTACAGCGAACAAGTGAACAGCGAACAAGTTACAGCGAACTAAACCTGCCACCACATCTAAAAGCTTGAACTTCAGGCCAACGCAGAAATCAGATCAGATTACTTCCCAAACCGCATGACACTGCCAAGCAAAGAATGTGACCACCAATAAAAAGCAACAAAAAGCAAACTGTAGGTAGCAGCCAATCTCAAGCAATCTCATGCAGAAAAGCTACAAGGTCAGGCCAACAAAGATGTGGAAAGAGAAATTTGACTAAAGGCAACAGCAAGCACATTATTAAGGTTTTTCACAGCACACTGAGCCCTTTAAATGGAAAATACTTTCCTGGAAAAACATACCAGAAGCAGCAAATTTTTTTCACCAATCAAATTTTTTTCATGTACTTCACTGTTCTTGAAGCATGGGTAGGTGCAGAGTAGTCAGTTTAATACATGCATCCTTAAGCAATGCCACGCCAAAAACTGTACTTACAGAAAAAGCTTGCTTTACTGAGTGAATACCACTGGCCATTCACAAATTTCCCAGCCTGCTCCAGGTCACTGGCACAAATCGCACGCAACTTGCTGACTTGTACAACTTCCATGCTACCCTTGGTCTTTAGCTGGAAAAAAAATCTGAGGGATCAGCAAGATATCAAACTTTATATGCATTGCTTTGTTTCAATGACTAAGAAAAAAAAACAGCGTTTTCCGTGAGCATAACTAAACTATTTTTTCACACTAGCTTTCTGCAGTAATTCCCGTTTATCGCGACCTCGTTAACGCTGACTTGCTGCACGGTCCCAGCACTACTGTGTATAGCTCTATGGTTTCAAATGCTTGTTAGCTCTGAGCCCTTGGCCTTGCACTGGTTAATGCAGAAAACCTCGGAAAGGGCAATCAGAGCTTTGAGCTTTGAGCCACAGGTATTCAGAAGCTCGATGGTCCTGTGGGAGAACGTTTGGGCGGGTGACCCAGTAACAAACGCTGCTACAGTTACTTTCACTCCATTGCAAAAAACTCACACAGCAGAGACCTGTCCTCCATTTTGCAGTGCAGAAACAATCACTGAAATTCAAAGCATGCATACTAAATGCACACCTACCTTCGAACACAGCTTCATAACTATGGGTATAATTATTGCAATGAAATACCAGTCAGTACATGTAGTGTTCAATTTATCCTAAAATTATAAGCAAATCGACAAACAATAAACATTAAAAGGAAAATAAAATAACCAGAATTGTTAAAAAATTTGTCAGAAGAAATATGTGACTTCCACCACACTTCAGCAGTTCTTAAGCTTTGTGCACCATCAAACCACACTTTCTTCTTACAGGCACATTTGCACAGAAATTGGGCTGAACCTGGTCTTTAAGAATCTTTTTGGGTTCAACAGCAGGAAGAAACCAGGTTTTATCCAGAACCAAAGGGCCTTACACATTGCAACACAAGCCCAGATGGTGCAGTTGAGTCTACAGCCACTTGCATAAGTCTCCAATTTTCCTGCCCTCCACAAGCTGCATGATCCCTGTCTGCTACTAGCCAAATTTCACTATTCTACCTGGCTCAGGGCCTCCCACTGCTTTTCTCAATCTTGGAATCCTGCAGCCCTAGCACATCATCAGCTGTTTATTTATATATTTACATTTCTGCAGTGCCACGAAGGCATAACTGCAGGGGGGATACATACATACACAATCAATCCTACAGCATGTGCCAACCTTTTGTACAGGATGGGAAAGAATCTATGGTCGATGATAAAAAGGTGTCAACAGCGCATTCACATCAGTCAATTCTTCAGGGAAGGGCAAGAGGAAAAGCAGAAAAACAGCAGCTGAGCATGCGTGCACATCACAATTCCAACAACAGTGCTCGGAACTTTGCTTTGGACTGGCATTCAACAATACATTGAGGCAGCTTACAACATTCATGTGGAAAGAAAAACAATTTGAACACATTAGTACCGCATTTTATCTCATGTATTTTGCAGTCGTGGTTGTGCCTTCTGGATACAAAATGAGGTGGCAGCGAACAAGTTTCGGGGTTAATAGTAGTTTCCTTGAAATAAATGTGGTAAAGGAATGCTAACCTTATTCGTAAACGGCACTCCTCCAGAGAGTCCCAGTTCAGGTCCTGCTTGATACTGTTATTTCGATAATTAAAAGTATATCTGTTGCTGACAAACCACGCCGCACGATTCGGAACGCGTTCCAGCATATCACAATAGGTTCTGACTAGAGGTTCCCACACTGCACTGGCATACTCCATAATTGGTCAGATGGTAGTGAAGTATAAAAGTTCCTTAACCTTCTGAGGAGCGTCCCAAAAATTCTTTAGTAAAATTCTTTAGTAGTAAAAAGCAGTAAAATTCTGCTTTCAGGTAAAGGCCGAAATCTGCCAAAATGGTGGAAAAAATGTGGTCCTTACCCACATATATACAATACTTCCAACACCCTCTCAGGATACTGTACAATATAATGCAAAAAATTTTCCCACAAATGAAGGAGTTCTGAAATGCGGGTTCTGCTTCAAAGAAGCATTCGCAAAACGAAACTAACTTGAAAGCTTATTCTGCAATACAACTGTTAACCAATTCTTCAGACTTTAAGATTGGAATGCATCTGATTTTTCTGACTTCTCTGTACCTCTGTGAGACATTGCAGTTTATTGTGACTGAAATTTCACATGCGCCACAACTTGCTGCTTGACTTTTCGGAATGCCTTCATGCTCACCTGCACGTCGCCCCAGCAATCATGAAGGCGAATTCTGAATCCTATTTGAACTACAAAACTTAAAGAATTTGTTTAAATCAAACTCGTTAACATCGGTTTAGATGACCAGACTAACACGTTTCCTATGGGATGACACACAGCTCACTAACTGCACATTGTGCGCTTTTTTTTATTCTGCAACACCTCCATTCTTTCATTTGTGCGAAGTGCCACACATGACCCTGTATTAAGCTTTATGTACCCACAGTTCCCAAAACTGGCTAAAGCAGCCTCTGAAACCCTAAGTAATTGAACACTTGCATTTCATCTCATGAGTGTGTTTCTATGTAAAATGAGGACACATACACACAAGCATGCAAGCACGCATGCACACGTGCAAGGAAGAAGGCTAGGAATGCACCTTGAACAACTTCTGCATCAGCTGCCGAAACTGATCGGCTGCTGCCCTTGCTGACCGAGTGCTCCACAACTGTACCAAATATGTTGGCAAGAAGGTCCAAAGTAGCGCAGATGGCATCGTCTTGTTGCCTTAGAATCCACATGGGGCTTTCTGCAAGGTTTCAAATAAAAATGGTGCAGCACACGTCATACACAAAACTTAACAGTAACTAACAAACACTCGTGCATCAAAGCAGAGGCAGCAGCTGTGAAGCACTACGCTTGTTTTCGATCACTTCCCAAAGTGACTCAGACAATAAAGGACACCGTAATAGAGGGCTTCAGATAATTTTGACCATCTGCGGTTCTTTAATGTGCACTGGCATCCCACGGTACACGGCCCTCAAGCATTCCGCCTCCATCGAAATTCAACAGCGGCAGCTGGGATCGAACCCACACCTTTTGGGTCAGCAGCTGAGCACCACAACCACTGAGCCACTGTGGCAACTTTAATGACAACAAAGGATGGCTTATGTCATTAGTGAATTATTGACAGTTCTGTCTAGAAAGCAGGAGGCAAGTAGCTGTTAGTGGCATCAGAACTGTAAACCTAAGCGGTCAAGTCAAGTCCCATGGGTAGCATTTCAGTGCATCTTGTAAATCATCTGTGCTATGCAGTCGAGTCCGCTTATAACAAACATGACCATCACATGGCGTCCGCTCGTTATATCCCGAAGTCCGTAGTAAGTGGACCAGAGCTTTAAAGACAGCTGCTTGTCAAACGAAAAAAATTTTTCTTTCCGAAAAAGTCCTCGATGATCGTCTCTTTTTGCAGCGCAGATCCGATGATTGAGGTTTCCATATTATTTTAAGCAGAAGCGTGCTATCGCCGAGGCCCTTGACATAGACGAGTTGTCTGAGGCTATCTATGTAGCTCATTGCTACAGGCACGCTTATGGGTCCTGGCTCCGAAGCTTCATCCTCATCTGATTCCTCTGCGTCACTCTCGTTCCGCACTTCAGAAACGATGCCCTCGTTTGTGCACTGTTCCGTGGTGTCGGCGTCATCAACAGAAGTAAAATCATTCCAACCAATGTCATGACCCCCATGTCGGAGTTGGTGACACGCCGCCACAAATTGCCGCTGGGCTGGTCATCTTCCGAAGAATCAGGCTCGGCATCAGACACTGTGTCGACGAAGCCGCCCTTGCGGAAGCAGTTTTGCTAGCCAGTGGCCGTCACCACCGCACAGGCCGCTTTCATAATCTCTACAGCTGAACACAATGGAAGTGGGCTCGGTGTTCCCGTCCGCCATCCCGAATTACAACCTGGGCCCAAGATTTGAACTAAGCCAACGAAACGTCCGCACCGCAACAAGAGTGACAAAAGCGCGTGATGGGGTGGGCGTGCAGCATGCACAGGTGGCAATCAAGCCAATCAAGCTAAGGATACACACGCACAGCGCCATCGGAGAGACCAATAAGGGGCGTCCGTGAGTGTCAGTGCAGCCACCTCTTGGCTCCCACGGAAAGCCTGCTTCACAGTGCGTGGCCTCTGCGATCGATACTGGCGGCGGTGGCGTTGTTCGCAGAGGCCACGCGTGGATTTGGAAGAGGGTGAGGATAAAGGAGTGGAGTTGCGAGGAGGGGCGGGAGGGCGATCTTGGAAGTCGCGTCGGCAACGAAAGGGTAGCTCGCTCAAGTGCGGCACGAAACAGGGCGGGCAGTTCGCTCGTGATGAGGTTTGGGAAAGCATACCGCACGCCGGGCGCACAAAGGGGTTGGAGGCAGGTTATCTCGCATCACAGCACCGTCCGTTCGCTGTAACCGATCAGCAGGGCTTAATGACGTTTGTTATACGTGTGATTTTGTGCCATTGAAATAATGTATATTTTGACGGTTGCGCAGGTCTCGTTCGTTACAACCAGAAAGTTCGTCTTAAGTGGGGCCGTTACATGTGGGCTCGACTGTACATGCAACAACTTTTTTAAAACGAAGATTTCCTGGGCCTGGTTACATGCAACACTGCACTGTGTTTTGCCGCTTGAAAATTCGTCATGTGGTATGAGATTACGGTGACCGTTGATGTTGCCTGCATGCAGCTGGCTGTAATTTGAAGGCAACACCGAGGCTACCAGACAACCAGGCCTGCACTCTATCACTCGTTCTGGAAGCAGCCAGTGGCAAGCTGCACTTGGAGCTGATGCTGCATGCTGGCACCAACATTGCAGAACTCCATGAAACTAGTGCAGCCAAATCAAAGAGAACTTATGCTGTCAAAGTGTTCTCCGATATGAGGCCACCCGTTCGTCGTCCTGCCTGCCATTGCACGCAGTGAGAGGTAAGCAAGCGACTATGCAGCATGAAATTCAGGTTTGAGTAAAGCTATTTCGACGATCTCCTGCCGCACCATTCATACCTGGACACAGCCTCCATTCGGAAGTCCATTTGATTTAACCGGTGTGAGATCCATTGCGTCTGAATTAGCGAGCATCCGACACTCGCTGGGACAGAGCCATCAGTTTGAATCATCCGGATTTCCGAATTAACGGAGGCTAAAGCAATGAGCTTTTACTGTACTTGGGAAAAAAATATTGTTAGCTGACCACAGTAAGAGGTTGGTCAATCTTTCCAGCAGCCTCGGCAAGATCAGCAAGAAGCAACTCCGCGATGGTGTCCACATCCTCAGTCTCCAAAGCGGCCGTTATCTTTTCTGCAGCAAGAGTCAGAAATGAAATGGCAGGTGCAGCTTCCTTGGAACAGATCCTTCTCTGAATGAAGGAACACTGTTCATGAGCTTGCACTGCAAAACAGAGGGCATTTCCTTCCTTCTGTTGCCTCCTGTTAAGTACTATGTTCAAAGTCGTACAGTTTGGCACATTAGTAGACTGTGCTAGGTGCCAAACATGAGCCAAACATGTTGCACTCAACAAAATGCACAAGCAGAAGCATAAAAGCTCGGCAAATGCAGCAAGGCATCACACAGTGTCCTTGTCATGGGAAGATGGAAGCACTGCCAAGAACCAAGAAACCTCAAAAGTTCTACCCCAGTTCTTGGAGCCCTTCATTACACACATCAACAACTACTGCAGGTGATAATCAAGACCTCGCAGGTTCGTAACCGTGGCAAAGTAAAGCACTTGCACTCACTGTCAGCAGTGACGTTGCTGAGATCTGGCAACCGCTGCAAGGCCGTGCTTGCGTACGCCAGTCGAGCGAGAGACACCTCCGAGGCGTCTGTCGGCATCAAGAATGGACGCACCATTGTGAGAACTTGCCCCTCGTCCAGTGACGAGCACAGGTCATCACACACAAACACCAGTGCACAGGTAAAACCTACAACAAGCACGATGGCAGTTGAAAAAAAGAATGGCTACTTCAAAAAATGGGCTCTGACTCGTCAGTTATGTGAGCCACTTTGATTAACTTTCTCCTTGATTTCTTTCAATCTCCTTCTCCCCCATTCATGAAGAAGTGGGGATAATGTATCATATTTGAAACTCCACCTACGTGCAGACCTCAGGCATCAAACACACCACAAGACAAAGCCTGTGAAAAAACTTCTTAAGCTGGCATAAGTTATGCCTTACGCTAAGGCTCCATCCCAATCAACCCCAATCGAATGAACGTGTATGATGCCATTCTGACAACCCCTCATGAAAAAGA
Source organism: Amblyomma americanum (assembly GCF_052857255.1). NCBI lineage: Eukaryota > Metazoa > Arthropoda > Arachnida > Ixodida > Ixodidae > Amblyomma > Amblyomma americanum. The sequence continues at coordinate 47,228,543 of NC_135497.1, forward strand.
AAAAAAATGTGAAAGGAACCAGAGAAAAAGAAAAATATGCGAACCAGCAAAGGCCATGCGTCGATTAAATGCAGGACAATTATAAGAATACACGCATGCTAGGAGCAGAGAGGGGACATTCTGCACACACCATTTCTTGCTCTGCTCTGTGGGCTCAAACAGGAGGCGCCTCAAGGTGCCAAGGACAACTCCTTGCTCCAGAAACTTGCACAGATCCTGAAACAAAGAACCACTGCAAATTGAAAGAAACTGCAAAAGGATCCCACAGGTCAACTGGCGTGTAGACATGACTGAAACATTACCCAAAGGATGAAAATTTACAGATGGGTTGTAATTCTCTTTCCTGGCTCGTTCTACCACCATGCAGCCAAAATCAAAGAACCTGAACCGAGGGGCTACAACACAGTATTAAGTAGGGGAAAAGGCACAAACAAATAAAAAGAAAATCAAACTTGAATTACAGAAACATTTCTTTTTTTACTGTTTTTCCAACTGCTGTCACACTTATCCCTCACACTACTCCCAGTGCGTATGTCATTCATAATAAACTGCTGTTAGCATGTTTTCTGTAATGCTTTTATGCAGCCACAGCAAAGCAAAGGTGAGTAGGCAAACAGTGACAACAATTCAAAGTGAAATCAGTGACAACTATTTAATGCAATGCATGTAACATAGCTGACACAGTGCACTCACCTTGCCAAGTGCAAGCACAGCTTGCACCAGCTCTGGTTCAGTGCCAGCTAGCCGAATTTGGAGAGAATCCCGAGCAAATTTTTCATCCACGTCCTGCACAGTAAAGGCATAATTCTGAGCCAACCACAATAATCAAATCTGCTCGAAATGCACCCATCATGCTAACTCAAACAAATAGTGGACATTTTTATCCACATACTATACATTCCCCCAAGACTTGTAATGGGGTTGGTTCATAGCCCTGAACAATCTGGATCCATGGTTATGCCAAATATGACCAGATGTACCAGCTGGCAGGTAAGCTTGGTCCAGCCAAGAGGTGAAAACATTGCTGACAGATCGAAGGATCTGTGCTGACTAAATTAATTTACAAAAGAAACAATTGTTGGAGAGAACAAAGAAGCACTGAGAGATGAAGAGAGGTGGGCACGGCGCCGACAAGGCAGAAAATAGTACGACACATGGCCCCAGTTGCAAAGGCACTCACTGCAGAGAGCTTAGTTGGAAATTGGTACCGATGAACTGAACATCACAGAAGAGGTGAAGCTCTCGTTGCAGCTAGCACTTCTAACGTACCCTATCATCTTTCTTCAGTAGCCATTTAAGGTTCCAGTTAATAGCTCTGCCTTGGTGTCTCTTGTGGGTCTTGAACTATGGTCACTTCCGAGAAGGATGGTACCAAAAACCCAGAACTCTGAAGGTATGAATGGAGAGCTGAAGACTACTACAGAAGCTGCTACCGAGAACACTGAAAGTGTAGAACTTTACACTGCCTGCAGCCAGGACCCGACGTCCTTGAAGAAGAAGACAACCAGTTTCTGCACTAGAGCGACAGAAACACCGAGCACCGACGGTATTTCATACCAGCATTACTTTGCACTTTTCTCTTCAACTTGAAAAGCTTTGTCGTGCACGGCACTCAGCTGGCATTGCAACAGTAATTGAAATCTTGGCATCCTCCCTATCCAAACCCGTAGTTGAGCTGCATGTTAATCTGACCATTCTTTTGATAGAGGCATCCCCACCCAATGCGGAATATGAAAACAAAGAGCGCCTGATGACTGGGAGCTAGGAGCCAAGCTCCAAAAGCAGCTGGAAGCTGCGCCTCCATCTGTTATAGATTAATGTGATGCGAAGGAATGCGGAACTGCAACATGCTACCGACTAAAATCCACGTGCATCAGTTCGCTATTTAAGCTCTCAGGATGCATCAGAAAGAAGCGAGGCCAATAGGCAAACTTTTTAGACCAGAAATCAGCAGGTTTGATGGAACTATGCTCATGACTATAGCTCCTGGGATCAGTATGAAGCTTCAATACATAGCAATGAAGCTCTATCAAAAGTCATAAAAAAGCTACTGCACTGGAAAAGCAGGAGATATGAGGAGTCTTTCATTTACTGAAGAAAATGACCACAGTGCACCTGACCTAGTTAATGAGCAGTCTAGGAGAAAAGAACTTGCTCTAAATGATCACAACTCACCTGCTATGGCTAGCAACCATTCTGTTCATTGGCGACACAGAAGCATTACAGCATTTAATGATGAAGTCATTAAGAATGTAAGCTGCCTTGGGTGTGGAGCAAGTGGAGCGCAGTGCCTCACTCCAGAAGCCTGTTGAGAACTTTGCCCTGAGAAATGATAAAACAACAATGCAAAGACACAACCGAAGCAACCAAGACCGGTTTGAAGGGTATTCCGCATGGTTAGACTCTGAACAAAGAAGTTCACAGCAAAGAATAAATGCAAGAAATTGTCGGACTCATACAGAACCAAATAAACTCAGGTCAAGTCATTACAGGCATTAAAGCAGAGACTATTGCACTGCACACACTGCATCTCGGGTATTTGAGCATCCTAACAATTCCAGGCACGCTTCGTCATATATATACCAAAACACATTATAACAGATGCTGAAGGCTACATATATACCCCGCTACCCACAATGAAGTGTCTTCATTGTGGGTAGCGGGATTGATGATAGCGCACGTGCCTTAGAAATTTGGTTAATGTTTTTTTTTGGTGTCTTCATTGTGGGTAGCAGGGTTGATGATAGCGCATCTGCCTTGGAAATTTGTTTAATGGTTTTTTTTGAGGGCGGGGGGTTTATTGCATTTGGGTGATTACAGTACATCTGCGTTTGACGGGACAATCTTACATGTGTGTGTGTATTGTATAAATTGACTTCTTACTGTCGAATAAAATTCAGTTGTAAGTTCAGCGCCTTCCGTGTCTCTCGTCTCGTCCTCTTGTGTGTGTTTTAACGCTGGTTTTTAATGCGATGGATAACCACCAACTCGCCCAATCCTCAGTTCTTCTGCAAAGGTGTGCATGCAACCTTCCAAATCCACGCAGATTTTTGTTTTTGCAGCCATACTCATTTTTGTTATGAAATTAAACTTCAGGGCCTATGTTTACGAACCGGTGTGGACAGTGGTGGTCCCCGGTCCGGCGCACCCATATCCCAAATACGGACGCTACAAAAACGGGCACTTCTGACCTCTTTTAAAATTTCAGAACCATTTTCTTGACGCTGCAACATGATGGCTTTATAACTTGGTAGGGTGGCTTCACCATAGAGCAGTGGTGTCGCGTGAAGAAGGCACACGCGAAGCCGAAGTTGAGTTTTTATTTTCAAAACAAAATAGTTGTCAAGGAAGTTGACGAAAAGACAATAACATGCCTGACTAAGCGTAAACTTCCTATAACGTCGCACATCACAGAATGGACGGCGACAGATGCCACACAATATACATACAGGTTTATTGCCATACATGTCTGCCATATCCACCCCACCCCCCCACCTTTTTCTAGCTATGCTCAGACCTGCTACTACATTTCGCTATATTTCGATGCATTTCGCATAGCGCAATCAAGAGGGTTATGCCTCAAAGAGACAACTTTAAATCTTGGCCGTGCACCCTAGTGACCACACTGCCGAAGCCAGCGTGCATCCAAGAATCAGCTTACTATGCATACATAGGCATGGAACAAGATATACAGAAATTAACCCACCTTAGTGCTATGCTGCTGTATTGCGCGTGCTTTACATAATCCTTGGATCAGGCCTTTTGTTCTTAGATGAGAACTACTCTCGGCGCGATGAGCGACCGTGCTTCCTGCGGGCTGGGATAATTGGGCTCTCGAACCTATTCTCTTGTGGCCTCTCGTGGTGAACGAGCAACCTGCGAAACGGCATCCTGAGTCGTGCAACTCTCACTGAGCACCTTTAAAATGCACCGTTCCCTCCTCGCGAAAGAAAAGGAGCGCGCCACAGACCTTATGAATGGAACTGCACTTACCGTTTGTGTCTGCCGAGCTAGCGAAGTAAAAAGACCGTGCACATAGTGCAAGTCAACCGAGCGGCGCGCATTGACACTTGGCAGAGAGGCACCATTTGCAAGCAGGCGCCTGTGCTGGCGTCCCACCGTTGTCATGACAACAAGTGCTGTACTTCAATGTCTGTGCTTCGGAATTATTTTTTTCTCGTAGAAAACATCACTTGTAACAATAATCTGCAACATTCGCTAAGTTTTCTTGACAAACGCGACACATCGCCGACTAATGACGTACGGGCGCTCACAGCCAATCCTGCCTCGCTTACAACCAGGTCGAAATAACGTAAGCATTATTTAAACCCATGACGTCGAATCTGGTTGGATCAAAAAACTTCACATCGGCTTTGTTTTCCTGTTCATGTTTGAGCCGAGCCAAGCATTGCTTTCAGTAGCACTACGGCCGGTCGGCGGGAGGAGTGTGCGATCGTGTTGCACGTGAGTAATTTGTTCTTGCTATCTGTTTGTATGCACATACTGAGTAGAGATGGGCAAAACGGCTCACTTCAGTGAGCGGCTCAGAACAGCTCCGCTCACTGAAGTGAGCCGGATCATTTGAACGGCTCACCCGCTCAGTTGGGTCACTCAGGAAAGAGCCGGGTCTTTTTAGCAGAAGAGCAAGGTTCCGGGCTAGTTGGTAATGCATTTAGGGGAGAAACAGCGCAATGAAACACGGACACACGAAGAACGAGTGAGCCGTGGTTCTTTCCTTTCCACTCCCTCTCTCCACAAGTGCGGCGCAGGGACCATCTCTTTTTTTTTCTTTTCCTTCTGCATGCTACCGGCTCCTTCAAGCGCGTCTCTATTCTTGATGGCGCCGAGGCGTCGCGGGCCTCCGCTATCTGATATTTCTGGGACGAGCCAGTGGGTTAGTGGCACCGCCAGTTAGCTGAGAAAAAAAAGAAAGAAAACTTGTCATCCTTCGAGAGGCGACGCGCAGGTAGGGCGGGGAAGGAAAAGAGCATCACGCAATAAGGGTAAGGGCTCCCGTAATAATAGGTTTTTCGGAAATCTTCGTTATGTGTTTTTCTTTTATCCAAGCCCTGGGCTCGAGGTTGTGTCAAACTTCAGGGCTGTAGGTGGCTACCTTCATTGGTTATCGAAACTTAGGACGGGCCTCGAAATACGGCCGCCCTAACTTCTTTGTTTATAAAACTTACAAAAACGCAAGCAAATGCATTACAAATCACAAGTCGGTATTGCCTAGTTTAGCTAGAGGCTCCGTGCAGTGGCTTGTAATTCTGCAAATATACCTAGGCTTTAACACGTGGGTCGATAAGTAAGGTCTTGTAGTGTATGTTCTCTGTGTGAGAATTACCTTTTTTTTTTAGTTAGAGTTATTTCGGCCGTCTGTATGAGACCTTCTTCTGTAACTCAGTTTGCCTTTGTACATTTATGTAGATATATTTCCTCTCTTAATCATCTGCATTTGACAATCGTCCCCATCTTCAAACACTGCCTGGAGAGGCCCTGTTCCTCTCTAAAGAAAAGGAAGAGACCATGCCTGAATTTACTACACGGCTATTTTACGGATGCATATATTGTTTTGTTTTCATGAAAGCCAAATAACTAGTAGGTTACACTGCAACCTCTGCTATAGAGTTTAGTTATTTGGCTTTAAATAAAACGATATGTGCATTAGTAGAATAACCGTGTTATAGGTATTTTTACTAATACCTTCGAAATGTTGCACCAGCTCACGATGCAAGATCGGTGGGAGTCGTGAGACATCGCTCGAACAACAGCTGTCAACGAACGGCGCCATTCTTTGCCAATGATTTGCCAGAAGACACGTTCTGAGCGAAACAGCGATCGCAGACAACGGACGACAACAAGGAAGACACAACACCGCAGGACAACACAAAGCGAGGACAAGCTCTGCGAGCGCTCTTTTGCTCGGAATGTATCTCAACCAACTAGCCCAGAAATACGCACTTTGCCAGAAGACCCGGCTCTGATTGAACGGTTCTTCGAACGGCTCACTGAACGATAGAGAAGCGCCCCTTCAAAACAGCCGCACGGCTCACTGAACGAGAGAGAAGCGGATCTCCAAAAGAGCCGCACGGCTCACTGAACGAGAGAAGCGCCTCTCCAAAAGAGCTGCACGGCTCACTGCACGAGAGAAGCAGTTCACCAAAAGAGAGACTCTCCAAAAGAGCCAAACGGCTCACTGAACGAGAGAATCGGTTCACCAGAAGAGCGGCTCTCCAAAAGAGCCAAACGACTCACTGAGCCAAAGACCCAGCTCTTCAAAAGATCCGGATCTCCAAAGGAGCCAAACGGCTCACTGAGCCAAAGACCCGGCTCTTCAAAAGATCCGGATCTCCAAAAGGAGCCATTCGGCTCACTGAGCCGAAGACCCGGCTCTTCAAAAGATCCGGATCTCCAAAGGAGCCAAACGGCTCACTGAGCCAAAGACCCGGCTCTTCAAAAGATCCGGATCTTTTGAAGAGCCGGGTCTTCGGCTCAGTGAGCCGAATGGCTCCTTTGGAGATCCGGATCTCTCGTTCAGAGAGCGGGCGACCCGTTCACTCAACCAGCTTTCTCGCACTGCTAATAGATGGCGCGCAAATCGCACCCAGCAGCTCTGACGGACGGTTCGACACGGCTAACTGAACGACAAACCAGCTTTCTCGCACTGCTAACAGATGGCGCGAAAATCGCACCCGGCAGAAGACCCAGCGACACAGCTCTGACGGAACAGACAGTTCGCCGTTCGGCACGGATCACTACGCTGGACTACGGTCCTATGGATCAGTGAGCCGGATCTCCAAAAGAACCGCCTCTCACTTTTCCTGAGCCACGGCTCACCCGCTCTTTTAAAAGAGCGGCTCAGAAGATCCGGCTCACTCCTGAGCGACCCATCTCTAATACTGAGTGCTGCCCGTTATCTGACACTCGGCATTCCGTTGTCAACTTCCTTGCGCCCGAATATTTTGTGTTAGCAGATAAAGCGCTGAGCCCGCTTTCCCGGCAGTGGACCCAAAGGCCCGGAGGGAAAGACTCATCTGTTTTTTCGTAAGTTCTGCTCAAAAGCTCTGTGCAGTTCAACAGAAAAGAGCTTGCGCTGAGCGTGTTTTATATCTTTTGTCAACCCAACCCAACGTAGCTCATGGTCATTGAAAACACGCATAATTACCAGCTTTTGCGTGCTCCCGAAAAAAGGCGGGAAACTTTTGACAACAGTCCAGTTGAACTAACCGTTTGTGCGATGAGTTTTGTACGCGGTCCGATTTTTTGTGGCTCCGCGACTGGGAAAGTCTGTAGAGTGTTGACTTAATGCTGCACTTTACAATTGTGGGGTGCTGTTACAATCCGCTTTCTGAAACAGGTGCAAAAATTGCTGTGAGATAAGCAATTACGCTTTGGCGTCTGTACCGCGAAACATGTTCTTTTAAATTCATATTTATTTCAGAAAACGACTTTAAAAACTGACTGGCAGTTTTGTGGTATGCAGGGACCTTCCAGATTCCTGCTTCGAGTCCGGCGTTGGCTTGCTGGCAGTCCGGCGTTGGCTTGCTGGCGCAGAGGCTGAACAAATGGGACGTTAAAATGCTGAGGCAGCAAAGGCTCTAAGGCGCCACAAAGTGAGCCCTCGACCTTCTGTGAGAATTTTAAAATGAGTGCTGTGCCACTTTTGCCGAGCATCGGTTTTACGTGGGAAAGGTGCTTGGACCCAGGCAGCCAACTAGAATGGAGCGCATGAGGCAACTGGAGAGGCAAGCTTAATTTTAAAGCCTCTAAGCTTAAGACCTTTTTACAGCTGATGGTGTAAAGAGCCCTTAAAGAGATGAACATTGTGGGCAATGTGCTTGATGTCCTTTGACTGTTTGGAAGCTTGTGAGGTGCATAAAGCTCACAAGGCACTGTTGCAGTGTGTGACAGGTCATTGTGGTGATATTAGAAAAAGACATAGTGCAGCACAATGGGACAGAGAAAAGGAGCACACAGGACGAGCGCTTATCCTGTGTGCTCCTTTTCTCTGTCCCGTTTTGCTGCGCTATGTCTTCTAATATGCTATACGAACAAGCCCGAACTACAGCTTTGTTAAGATTGGTCATGATAGGTTTCTTTTATTTGGCTGCACACTCTGCACTAGTTCTGTGAAGTTCCGCGGTGGTGCCGGCACCGTGCAACGTCAGCTCAGGCAGTTCAAATGCAGCTTGGCACTGGCCGCTTCCAAAACGAATGGTCGAGTGCAGGTCCGATTGTCCAATAGCCTTGCTGTCGTCACGAAATTGCATCCAACTGCGTGCCGCCGACACCAACAACCACCAAAATCCTGAAACACTTGGAAGAATTTTCAAGCATCAAATCGCAATGAGGTTTTACTATGAACCTGCTCTAGGAAATGGTCGTTTCACGGAAAGAAAAAAAATCGTTGCATGTATACACACAGGCGACTTACGAATTAGTGCTGAAATGCTGCCCATGCGACTCGACTTGACTGCTTAGGTTTTCATTATGACGCCTCAATCACTCACCTCCTCTATGTGTAGGTCGAAGAAGCAGAGAAGGTATGGCACGAGTTATTTAATGAAATGGTGACAGTTATTTGCTGAAAGGTTATGGCTTACAGGGGTTTGTCCTAAATCGAATCAGGCTATGAGGGGCGCCGTAATGAAGGGCTCCGGAAATTCTGAGCACCTGGTGTTCTTTAAGGGAGCATACACACCTAACTTTTGGGTGTGTGGTTTCTTCTTTTTAATGTAATGACGCCACAGTGGTGGCTCAGTGGTTATGGGGCTTGGCTGCTGACCCGAAAGACGTGTGTTTGATGCCGGCTGCAGGGGTCGAATTTTGATGGAGGCGAAATTCTAGAGGCCCATGTACTGTGTGATGTCAGTGCACGTTAAAGAACCCCAGGTGGTCGAAATTTCCTGAGCCCTTCACTAGTGTCCCTCATAGCCTGATTCGTTTTGGGACGTTAACCCCCCTAAACCAAACCGATCTTTTTTTGTAATGAGGTGTAAGGCATTATTATACACGGATTACCGTGTGGTATGCTCCTATGGCTGCCAAAAAATATATAACAATTTCTTTCTTGTGCTGTTTCAGTTTCACTAGCTGAACGATGACTGACCTCAAAGAGAGGCTGTAGGTCATGTGAGACGTGAAAAACTGCAATATAATCACTGCTTCCACATTAGTTGTCATTCCGGCTCTTGAGGAAGGCTGGCTTCAGCACTGCAGTAAATCATAACGATGAAGCAGAGATTATATGGGCGTTTTTCCATGCCTCACATGACACAAAAGCACTCTTTGATGTCACAGCAATTGTTCGGCTCTTGAAACTGAAACAGTGTGACAGAAAAAATTCAATTATAAATTATTTAGCGGGGATGGGCAAATATCACATGGTGATTCATAGGTAGTAGTATTTTCTGCATCGTTGTAGAGAAGAAAACATGCCACCAAAATTACGTGTCTATATTCCTTTAGCACGCAGAAAGCCAAATGGAAAATGCTCTTGGCCATTCCCTCCAATGCAAATGCTGTGTGGTGTATAATATTGTTGCGTGGTTGCCGTCCAAAGAGTGAGGCGCGGTGAACGACGGCAGAGATATAATTTAATGGCCGTTGGCCTAGCGCGAGTGCTCTGTAACGCACCGCAGCCAGCTTCGTGGTCTTGTCACAATATTGCTTTTTCTCATGGACATTGTCACATGTAGGAAACTGGGTGGTGTGTCATTGTTTGCGTAAGAACTTAAGGACACTGAGAAGTTCCCTAGGACGCCGCTGACCCCACACCATACGTGGCAAAATTACCTTTGAAAAGTGATTAAATTCCATTGCTAATTACTTTCCTAGAAATCACAGAAGTAATTAAATTATATTACAAATTACTGTTCTCAAAAAGTAATGACATTACATTATAATTACCTGCCTTAAGTAATGAAAATTACTTAGTTTCGATGCTAAAATGTTGCGCATTGGTCATAGTTTGTGCAAAAAATTTCTAGTTTTTTTTTGCACCGCCACTGAGCTTGAAAATGGGCGTCAGAAATTTTGCCCCTCTTTAGTCAATTTGAACAGCCGCTTTGCTGATGTAGATGAGTTCTTTGTCATATCAGTCTTCAATCAGAAGTACATCGTTCAATGTGTAATATGGTCCCACCATTCTGATTTTGAAGAATTTGTCATCCACGTAAACAGCGGGAGTGCATTGACTGCTTATCGACGCATCATCCCAGAAGTGCGCAGGGGCGCGAGAAGCTGCCAATTCTGCTGTTCAATTGATTTGTTCTGGAGGCAAGTTGGGGGAAATACATTGCATGTTGCTGAGACGCTGTTGCCTATGTTGCCCTTCAGTTAGAAATAGGGCCTCAAATGAGGCCACAAAAACCCGAAAACTCACGAACAACTTTCTTAGACGTGTCAGTTGAGACTTCTTGTCAGTGCGGCGACGTCAAAGTACTTGCTCAAGCGCTCGCAGTGCGTTTGTGTGTGAGATCGTGTGCAGTGCAGGAAGATGCATGCCAGTCCTGTGACTGATTTGCAGACTCTTCACCAAGGCAGTGCTGACGCCTATGCGCACGTCACCTCTCGTCCACGTGCGCCGCTTCCCTGGAGTGCTGGCCATTACTGGTTGTGCACTTTTAAGGGGAACGCCTTATATGACACATTGACATTGATACCTGGCGTCGTCGTCGATTTCCAGGAAACGCGGTCCACAACCCCCAATGATGTCGTCAGCAGAGGGAAAAATTTCTTCCTAAGGTGTAGAGAATTGAACCAATTGAGGGCCTTTAGATTGCGAGGCGATCGCGCAACCCATGGGCCACAAAACTGCGTTGCTTCTTGGCGAATAATGATTCATTTAATGTATGTGTTACCTAATGACTGTATGCTAATGAGTAGGTGTGTCATTAGAAAGGAAGGAAACAATATAAATTAAAAAATGAATGTTTTTTGCCTTCAAAGCATCGAAGTAGTCTCAAGTGCCCCCGTAATTTATTCTTGCTTTGGTAGTCGCCGCGGTGGCTCATTGGTTATATGGTGCTCGGCTGCTGGCCCAAAGGACTCTGGTTTGATCCCGTCTGTGGCGTCTCATTTCAGTGGAGGCAAAATGCTATAGGCCCGTGTACTGTGCGATGTGAGTGCACGTTAAAGTACCCCTGGTGGTCAAAATTCCCGGAGCCCTTCACTATGGCGTCCCTCATAGCCTTAGTCGATTGCTTTGGGACGTTAAACCCCCATAAACTGCATCTGTGCTTTGTATATGCTCATCTCCACAAACGCGAGGCTAAAGGATGGCAGACACGAGGAGAAGCATGGACTCAGTATGCAGCAAAAGTAATATCGCTAGTAATTAATTACTTTTTTGTGAAATTACTGCTTGAAAGTAGTTCATTACAATAATAAATTACCAGGCCACAAAAGTAATGAATTACATTAGAAATTAGTGAGAAAAGTAATTTAATTACTGTAATTATAGTACAGTAATTTAATTACTGGCTAGTCTGCCACACACTGATTTCAAGGTGATTGCACACTGCTTTTCAATGAATGCGAAATCCTGACATGATAGCTTGTTCAAATGGTACGCAACAAGACCTTTTGCATTTTTAAGGCAAAGGTTTGTGCCACCTTCCCTTCTATTTTTTTGTTCCCCCCCCCACCGTCCCCCTTCATTTTTTTAGATGTTATGAATGCAATGTTTTAGCAACAAGCTTGAATTAGCCCCTATGAAAAATTTTTTTGCTGGTCTGCACGTGACTGGCTCTATGTCCAGGTTTTGCACCATTTCCTAGTCCCTGGCATTTATTGGCACTTTCACTTCATTAAAACTTTTGTGAATGTGCTGGAACAAATTTTGAAAAGTTCCTTTTCTAGCGTTTGCAAGTTGTTTCCATATTTTTGTTTTCCATGGGGGTGAAGTTTCATGGCATGTCCAGTCCGTCAACTATTTCTTACCGTTCTCAGATACTTTGTCCCCTTACACTTGAGCATTGTGGAAGAGCCGCAGCTGCTCTTAAGATGCTTTGTGTCCTTGCCTTTGTGCAGGGCAGCAGCGGCATCTTCCGCAGTGCTCAGGTGCGTGTGGGCAAAGCATCCAAAAATGATGACTAGCTTGGCTGGTATTTTCTCTTGGTCTCTGAATGCATCATATGGTCACAATTTGGCAAAATTATGGACGTGTATACCAGGGAATCGCTTCAAAATGTTATCCAGAATTTGTATTGTGAATAAAAATAGCACAACACGCATAATTTTTCGTTTTGTGATACTGCAGATTACACGAACCAAGAATAGAACAGCAAGGTTCTACTGTATTTCTTTGAAGGGCTGTGACGGTTTTAAAGGGTGTCTAGCAACCTAGAATTGTCATGAGGAATTTCGTTTACCTGGAAAAATCGGCGAGTTGCGAGGGATACCATCAAGAAAGTGGTCAAGTCTCGGAAAAGGACAGGCTGAAATTAACGCAGAGGTCTGCTGCGAGTTTTAACGATACTGCAAGTGTCCAGCACACGGTCCGTTCTTATTGGCATGACATATTTTTGCTTCTAATGAGTATTAGGCATGGCAGCCTGTCTGTTCTAGCTGTCTTTTTCTTGTCTTCAATTAAGTGAGCATTGTGTATACTGGTTGGCTCTGTACAGGTTGCCACACTGCTAATTAAATTTGGTCTGGTGCATATGAATAGACACAGCTACATTCAAAAGTATTTTCTGTGGAATAAGCCGTAGTCATAGTAATGTGCAGAATTCATGCACTTTCAGTATACTGATGCGAGGTGCCACGCCACTCCAGTGTGGCATCAAAATCGATCTGTAAATCTTGCTCTCAGTCCCCGTCAATCTTGTAGGCTGTTGCAGAAACAAATAGAGGCTAGTTTCTCTGCGGTTCGAGCTGTGATGACGAGGTCGTAAAAAGCTGTTACTTTTTGTGGAAATCGCTTGGTGCTTGTCCTGTGGCATTGCTGCTATCGAAAGGGATGCCAGAGTGTGCCTTCATTGGAAAGGCAGTAAAAGGCAGTGCTTCTCAGTGATGAGCAAACCAACCTTTCAGCCCTCTTGTTCAAGGGTTCCTTCTTGAAAGCCTGAAGTATTCTTTTGCAGTACAATGAGCAGTGTATGGAGCCCCTGAAAGCATGCAGAGTGTTCCGTTTAGAAATTTTCCAGAATTTTTTCAAAGTAGAGTTGTTTGTTTCTTTTGTGAAAGCACATGTAATGTCAGCACATATGGCCACCACTCTTATGAACCATTAAAAGAAAGCAAAAACTTGTGAGCATAATTTTAACAGACTTCCAAATCTAGGACTCCGGATCGCCCAGGCACTTTTCATCTAGTGAGAAGGGAAACAGCTGCTGAAATTCCTGCACGGATTCCTAGTTGAAATGTGTCAGCATCTCTGGGTCCGTTACGGCCAGGGATTCCAGTGTGGTGAAACCCATGCACAAGAGTTAAGTGGGCCATGTCCCATCAAGAATGCTGCATCTGGGGCAGCATTCCACAGCTGGAGGTGTCACAAGGGAGAGTGGAACAGGTCGTCTTGTTAATGCTCTCACTCTTGTTGTAGCTTAAAGGGACACTGAGAAGAGCTCTATCAATTTTTTTTTTGTTAGCAAAATCTGATAGTTCGGCATTTCATGGCTTTGTTGCCGCTTGTCCGCGAGCAAAAGGTGCATTTATTTCAAAGAAATTTGGATTCCAAGTAGAAATGTTTTTCCCGCCGCTCCGATTCAAACTTGAGAACTCTTACGACGTCACAGGACGAAGTGACGTGAAACGTGATGTAAACGCAGACTCCGTGACTTCTGGCCGCTAGCGGTGCGGTCTAGCAGCTGCCGAAATGAAAGCTACCGCCGCCGCACGTTGAAGGCGTCTATCAGGGGTCGCTACCGTCGCTTCGTTTACGCTTGCACCGGTGTCTTGCCAGCGTAACGAGTGATCCCGTTCCCGAATCCGACGACGAAGTTCTCGCAAAAACTCCAGCCCACATTTCAGCGACCTTAGCCCCAGAGAGCGTGTGATGCTTTTCAGGGAGCACAGTTAGGTTAGGCACCGGCGGGTCGTTTCCCCCTTCCTCAGTGAGCAGCCGTTGATAATCAGATATCATAACCCCAGTGCGGGGAGTCGTGAAGGGCCAGGACAAGGTCGGCGCCATCGGAGGCTGACCGGGGCTTTGGGGACAACGGATTGTCATTCTTTTAACGGCGCGGTTGCACGGTGCAGCAGGCTGCGTCGAGGTCTCCCACGGTTGCAAGGGCCAATAAATTCACTTATTTATTGTTTTGCCACAAGAAACGGGCGGGTGCTCAAGGGCGCTTGCGTTTAAAGTTGGCGGCTTGAAACTAAAGCCGACGCACTACGCTTCAACGGCTTCCGCTAGATCCAACGGGTCCACTGGATCGGGCTCTCTCGCCCACTTACATGTACCTTCAGATGTGTACTTTGAATGGATTAAATTAGCCGAGAGCTCGAAAAGAACAGCTCCGCCCAACTGCCGAAACTATTGAATTACGTCACAACGCGCACCTCGCCACGGAGCCGAATCGGTCTAGCCGGGCCGGCGGCGGCTGACGCATTCGGCGCGAAATAGAGACATGCTCAAAGAACTCCGCCAGTGCGGTCAGTGTGCGCCGAAGCCGCTGAACGCGTCAGCGGTCAAGCGCAGTTGGAGTATAGAGGGTCTCGCTTTGGCCAACGTAACGTCACCATGCAGCGTGCGCGCGCATTACGCCGGCGTATAAACGTTCCTTAACAGAGCTTGCGCTTAACCACTAACCAACGTATTCGGTGGCGGCATCTATGGGAGCCACTGAAACCCCCCGCCCAATCACTGAATAAAAAATAATCCTGCACCGAGGTTCGCGATCAAACCAGGGCCTTTAGCGTTTCAGGCGGAGATGCTACCACTCCGCCACGACGGCTCAAGGTTAACCATTAATAAAGGCGCTTCTAGTGAATGCACTCTTCCGATGCAGAAGTCTTCGCACTTTCGTTACGTACATCCTGGCCTAACAGCACTAGGCCGTCAGCAATTTTTCTTAACTGCCTTGTACCTTATCTCCCGTCCCTAATAAACGATTTCCGTTAAGTAGTTTGAAGTTGCCTGGCACAGCCGGGAATGTTTCGCCAAGCGAGCGTGCGAAGAGCACAAGTGCTCTTTATACTGCGAACGGCCTTCTACGATCACCGACCATCGTGCCATCATAGTTTTTCATCGGCTGTTTTTCATCACCTGACCAGCCTTAACAAGCTCCTTCAAAGGTTAACTAGCACTTGGAGTTCCTCTGCTTTTCTGCGCTTGTAAATCGAGGCGCGTCAAAAACAAAGCCTCGGGGCACGCAAAGTTCATAGACGCAAAGCGCAATATCAAATCGAAACTCTCCTGGCTGCCTGTGGCGCCGCCAAGCATCAGTTTTCTTTACTTCCAACATTCAGGTTGCCTTTTGTCTGTCTTCCTTGTGTGATAAAAGTGCACTGTTGGTTTTAAAACAGAACTTACTTCAATATTGAACCGTGCAGCCTTCCTTCGATAGCCTCAAAGATTCGCGACCTCCATGTAGGCAGGACAATTCCTCCAAGGTGGCGTCTCTTGTCCTATGACGTCAGCACGCTTGTACTTGCGAGATCGGCCTGTGGCGGCGATACCTGTATTTTGGTTCTTGCTATTTTCTACCTTACAAGAGCTTTGTTTTCAGTAAGAGTGGCGTTCTTGTGATCAGGAGCTGGTATTCTATCGATACAAGCCAACTTCAATTTCTGCTCAGTGTCCCTTTAAGCTGCTGTTCATCGATTTTTTGTGTCATTAATGTTTCTCAACAATGCCACATCACGTCATACGCCTTTTCAGTGTCTGAACTGTGACAAGAGCATCTCCACCGCAGCCGTGGGCTCGTGCTTGAGTGCTCGCCTCGACTACGGGAGGTCGTGGGTACGATTCCCGCGGCCTCCGGTCCACCAGCCAATTAATCCAATGGGAACAGGCGGCCCCCGGCCTAGTCCTCGGCTCTGCAGGGGTGCACTGCGTGGGAAGGATAGCCTGCGCCTCAAAATTCCCGTCAAATGCGAACACAAAAATGTCACCACGTGGTTAAAACCCGCAGTCCAAAACTCTCGCCTTGTGCCAGTTACAAAACTTAACGTTCACATCTCTAGCCTCAAGACAGATGTGCCATAGCTCACTCCGCTCACAAACCTCCTTCAAGCAAAGTGCAGCGGTATTTTCTTGCTACCGTTGTGGCTGGCTCACACGCATCGGCAGGTGTGCATGACTGGTTTAAAAAAAAAAGATGGGACTTCTACCGCACCAGATGGATTTAGGGTTGTTTGACGCCGGAACTTATCTCTGATCCATCAAGGCAACGGTTTGGTCGAAGACCCTTCTCCCAAGCATCTCACCCTAGATGAGCTGAGCACCATGGCGGCGAAATCTTAAAACCGGTGGGTACCCGGCGGCACTGGGAATCAAACACAGCACCTCCCGAATGTGAGGCGGATGCTCTACCACAAGGCCGCGCTTCAGTGCTATGATCTTTGCCAAAAGGCCGAGAAATGAACAGTCGAAAGATTGTTGTTCAGCGACTTACAAAGTCAAGCTGTCATGTTTTTTCCTGAACACAGTTATGGCTCAGACTAATTGTACCATTCTACATGATTTTTCCTCATTCATTGAGATGCTCAATAAGCTTTAGGATGCGATAAATTATGAAGAGAAATGACATGTGTCTTTTCATCACTGCATTTTGTGGAAACATGTTTGCGTTGTAATTTCAAATATCTGTTTTATAATTTCAACTAGTCGAAAATAAAGCATATCGCAGTACTGGCCGGCATTTCGAAAGGCCCTGATATGCACAGCATGTGTACGAGACCAGACGATGCAGCGGTTCCTGTGTCACTACTATTGGAGCCCACATGACCAGGGTTGCTGCTCTTCCTTGGGAGTGACGTCATAATGCACCCCGACACTCAGAAACCGAAATCGCTCAGTATAAATAATGCGATAATATTTAATGTGCATATTTGAATTGCAGAGCACGTATCACATGCCGGGTGGGAGTATGCAATGTTTGAAACTAAGAACACTCCAACCAAAAATTTGATGTCTCCGCCCCTTTAAGGTTTTGGGTTTAACATATGGAGCTTGTGACCTCCTGTGTGCCAGCTTCAGAAGCCTTTCAGAAACTCTTTCATTGTTTGTCTTGACTATTTTTATTCATTCTTGGTCTCTGCCTTGTACACACTTCTTTTTGTGTGTGGTTTCTCTGGCACATCTTGAACAATGTTCCTTTTATCCTTTTTTTTTAGGATCTTTCTAGTGTCCATACGCAAAGCCACTACAGGAGTGCGTGGGCTGCTGCTGTAGCCTGTTGGGAGATGTCTTTATCTTTTTTCCTTCATATGCATTCCATTATTTGTGTATTTGTTTGTGGGTTTCTCTTAGTGGTTTATTAGTTGCATTTTATTGTTCTGAGCTTGCATACTTTTTCTCTTTTCATGGCATCCAACCCTGTGTATGACTGATACTAGTGGAGGGACTGCAGCAGCCAACCTTGCATGGCGCGGCATTCTCTGGTCCAAGGCTCCTATTCCCCGTTCCAGGCTACTGGCTCAAGAATGTGCCCACAAGTCTGCACCTTGGCGTACAGGCAGTCGCATTAGGCCCACGTCGGCCAGGACTTCCTTGCCAAATAAAGTATTCCTACTGACACGCCTTGTTAGTAATTAATGAAGTGTATGAATAAATGAGTAACAACTTCGTTGGCCGTATGGAAAAGCCGTGTTACCAAGCAGTTTTTTTTTTGAAGACTATACCCAACCACCACATTGTTTCCTCTGAGTAACCTACTCATATTTGAGGTAAGTGCTTGCCGTGTGTCGCATCAGTCTGAAGTGTTCCTGCAGAACCGCGTAGTGCCTTCCTGTTTATGCCATTGCAGCAGAAAATGCTCCACAAAGCTAATGAAAACAAAGAAATTTCACTAACATACTGCTTTGAGACAACTTAAACGGGTGCTGAAGCCCACTGAAAATGTAAATCAGGGAATGAACAGGATGATTGTGGGCTCTGCATGTGCCTACTTTTATTGCATAGGAGGGGCCAGTTTCAACTTTATTACAGGAGGGTAGTGACTTTTCTAATTGCATCATCACTGAGTGGGATGCTTGTACCCATACCACCCCCTCATTCAGCACTTGAGCGATGACAGTGCTAGGGAAGCTCTTGCTGAACATTATAATCTAGGCCCTTTGAATTGAATGTTTATTGTAGGTATTTTACAAAGATAACAGCCCTAGCAGTGCTACTGGGATTGCAACTCGCTGCAAACGAGGCGGATTCTGTAGCACTGGGCTCTTGCTGGCAGTTTGTGAAATTGGCATTACCCGAAACTGCACTGTAGAAGAGCATAAAGAAAACGATGTCTTCCGCAGTAATTCATGCCATGCAACATGACATGGAAACCATCACACGGCCAGTTAATCTATTGCCTTCAGGTTCAAGACGTCTGCCAGTTTCTATACAGTAGCTTCAGACTGTTGGACTGGAAAATTACATCCTCTTGAAGGCACTTTTTGAGCAGGAACTGGACTTAACCTGATTTTCATGATTTATGCTTCGGGTGCACAAACTGGGTAATATCAAGCTTTTATAGTCTTTTTTTATATTATAGTCTTCTCTTATTATAGTCTTATTATAGATTTATAGTCTTCTCTTACTGTTGTGTCCTATCTTTCCTCAAGCAGAACAGTGGCTTGAGCAATGTGGTTGAGTGAAGTTGCATCACCTGTTAATGTCAGATTAATTTTTTTTTCTTCTAACTTATCTCAGCTGCTGAGGGCCATTATTGCCAGAGGGGTATGTAAGGTGTGTACTGTACACAGACAGGGAAATCTCTTAATTCCAACCTGCGGTATTTACAAACTGGCACTTCGCTTCCGTCAAAATCGCGTATTTCAATGCGACAAAGCTGCCCCTTTACCCTCTGTTTCTAATCAGCTTAGTTTGAACAAATTTTCGGTCACTTAATAGTTTGAAGTATCGAGACGTCGAATGCCTGACCAGAGCCGCCGCGGTGGCTGAGTGGTTATGGCGCTCGGCTGCTGGCCCGAAAGACGCGGGTGCCATCCCGGCCGCGGCGGTCGAATTTCGATGGAGGCGAAATTCCAGAGGCCCGTGTACTGTGCGATGTCAGTGCACATTAAATATCCCCAGGTCGAAATTCCCGCAAAAACGCACAATACTGTATGTGGCCACGTACCAATGCTCAGGTATTGGTTTGGTTTATGGGGGTTTAACTTCACTACGGCGTCTCTCGTAGCCTGAGTCGCTTTGGGACGTTAAACCCCCATAAACCAAACCAATACCTGAGCATTGGTACGTGGCCACATACAGTATTGTGCGTTTTTATCGCTGACACTTTCAAAAATTTCCCCGCCTCAACAGCTGGCTCGTTTGCGGTGAAACTGCACACAGAGCTTGCGTATTATGGTAACTTTTGTATCGTAGCAAGTTTGACAATGGTACTTACTTAGTTCAGGCGCACATGATGCGAAAACGTAAGCGTCTACGAGAGATCGACGAGCCAAAACCCGCAGACGACGCTTTTTCCCTGCAAGGAGCGCGGGCCGTTTGAATATGCCGTTCCTGTCGTTTCGTCTGCTTCTACTGAAGCGCTTACAACATTTTCGACTAATAAAGCGGAAAAATATCAGAACAAATAATTTAACGAGGCTTTACCTTTTAAAGAATATTGTTTGCAATGCTCGCTCTGCGGCCTAGTCGTGACGGCTTCCAGTGCCCAAAACAGACAGATGGCGCCACTGCGGCCCTTCAGCGAAAAAGCGTCGTTTGCGGGTTTTGGTTGCCGATCTCTACGTAGACATGTACGTTTTCGCATCATGCACGGCTCAACTAAGTAAGTACCATTGTCAAACTTGCTACGATACAAAAGTTACCATAATACGCAAGATCTGTGTGCAGTTTCACCGCAAACGAGCCAGCGGTTGAGGCGGGGAAATTTTTGAAAGTGTCAGCGATAAAAACGCACAATAGTGTATATATTTCCCACCCTTTGCGCGCGCACAATTTGTCCCTAAACGTAATAACCGTTGGATATATTGTCTTCATCTTCAAAATACTTGTCGCGAATCTCAAAAGTTTATTATAACGACAAATTTATATATAAGACTGCTCAAAGGGAGCACGGCTACAAAACCACCGCCGTACACACGCGCTCACTCTTCGCGCTCTTAATGCAGTTCTAATAGACTGACCGAAAGTTTGAGCTATAAAAGCGAGTACGAAGCAACGAGAATTCACTGTGTGAGCGTGTGTTCGAGGAAGGATCGCGCATAAAAGGTTTTGTCACCAAATGCACTGATCATAGTGCTTGCATGCGGCACAGCGAAACAGTGATATAGATATGAGATGGAATTCCGCATCTGGCGCTTCTAGCCCTCGAAATGAAAAGAGGCAGGATTAATTTTCCCTTTGCAGAACAAACATTCAGTAGAACCCGCTGTTACGTTCGCGGTTGCTCCGTTTTTCCCGGTACGTTTTTCTTTTTTTCATATGAGCCAGATAGTCCAGCTGCCACAGAAGCCCCTACAACTGAAACTCGATCGCCTATATCTGTTGCATAATGCAATTGTTGCATAATTCCCTTGTCGTACGTCGTGAAAGTCATCTCACGATGGTAGTTTACACCGTCCCGGAATTCGTTCAATGCGCGCGTAATGGTGACGCCGACCAGAAAAAAGCGAGACTATACACGTACTCTATATAGGCACTTGTTCGCAGCTGCGTTCGGCGACTTCTGGAAGCACCCAGTCCAACGCCAACACACTTACAAACCACGTGATTTTTTGTGCGTGTGTTGGCAGAGTTACATCGACGCTTTCGCGAACGATAGCACAAAAACGAAACCATGCCGGGGCAGACGGCACAAACAGCGCTGTACGAAATGCGCTTGCGTGGGTTCGCTCCAACAATTTTGTTTCTGCCATCCGCTTTATTCTTGTCGCCTGCACCTTAAAATACACAATTTCTAGATTCAAATATAGCGATGATTCTATGGGATTAATGAGGCCACCGCGATAGCAGCGAAGAAGCGCGCGCGCGTACCGCATCTTCGCACGCTAGAGGCATGCTCCCCTTTCATTGCTAAATTCCTTCCCAGACAGCTGCTCAGGCTAACCGAGACTCATCGCAGTGCGTTTCTGAAGGACGGTATTTGCATACGTCCGCTTTGTCCCCTTTTCCCTTGTATATCATGTTCATTCTACTTGATCGCCATTCATTGGGGGCTTTGCCATCCACTACCATTTTGTTCACTACCTCTATTAATGTTTGCTTGGGTTTTGGTCCAAGCTTTTTTATTAATATAATCGGAGTACCATCTGGTCCTGTCGACGTGTCACTAGCAACCTTCTCTTGTAACGCGAGCGCATGGTTGCGCTCTCTGGAGGGCCACTGCGTCCGACACGGCCGCGCATCGAAGCGAAGTGGCAGATGACGCGAAGCGTTCGTCGCGTTTTTAGCGCTCGTTGAGAGCTGCCAACCAGCAGAGGTGTCCCAACTTCAAGATGCATTTTGACAAGTTCGTTATTGGCAACAAGGTGTACATTTATGACGGTGTCTCCGAGTCCGTGCAAGAATTAAAAGCATAGCAGTCACCGCGAACGAACCGGCGCCCGGTCCTGGCGTTGTATACACAAGTCCAAGCTCCCATCAGTGCGTCCGCGTATCTATTGAACAATGCCTGTAGTGCTCGCTGACGTCCGCGGTTTCATCCCAAAGAAGGAAACTGTGGAAGCTCTTTTAAAAAACAATCAGAGCGATATTGCGGTATTCACCGAAACATGGCTGACTCCGGACAGCAGTAATGACGAACTGCTTGAAGACATGTCATCTTTCGCCATTCATAGGCTCGATGGGGCTCGTCGTAGGGGCGGTGGGTTTCTCGTGCTGGTAAAATCGGGTTCACCTTCCTTCACTTGTTGATATTGGCTACCGCAGTGAAGTCCTCTGTGTAAATATTTCGCCTCCTGGAAGCACAAATATACTGATTGCCTCTTACCGCCCACCGAATTTTGATGCCTCTTTCACCAGCGATCTGCACTAGGTCTTTCTTGAATTTAATTTTCGCTTTCCTCACGACAATTATATACTTTGTGGCGATTTTAGCTTTCCTGATATTGAATTGATCAGCTTATCTGCATCCCCCTGCCGGTCCAAAGAATTTTTTTACCCCGCTTTTACTTTTAACATTTCCTGAAAAGTCAGCACGCTAACTCGCAATAATAACACATTGGATCTAGTCTTGTCCACCACTCCAGATTTGGTACAGTCAGTGCAATGTGTCAGTGGTGTGAGCGATCACAAAATGCTGTTATTCGACTTATCCTTCCCCAACCCTGTCCGACAACCATCTGTCCGACAATACATGCGCGACTACAAATGGGCAGACATTTCTGGTATCAACTAACAGTTAGAAATATTTTCTCATTCTTTTCGCGAACCTGCCACTAAAATCTGTGAACAAAAACTGCTTGTTATACAAGCACAAACTTTTATCTCTGATTCACAAGTACGTCCCTCTCGCTTCTATTGATAGCAATACAGGAAAAGCGTGGTATTCGAACGCTTTGAGAAAGCTATCCCGAAAGAAAAGAACGCTTTTTTCTTGCAGCCAGGACACCACATTCTAAGCCCAAATGGGAAAAATACTTGCGTGAGGCAGTACACAAAACTTTTAAGACGCTCAAAGGAAAAGTTTCATCAGCAGGACCTACTCTGCGTCCTCCGTACCAACCCCCTAAAGTTTTGGAATATACTTACTCCTCACGAAGTAAAAGCCACAACATTTCCTTATTTAATCATGACAGCCTCCCTGTACCAACTGATCAGCGTTCTGATGCTATGAATTCATAGTTATCTTCTATTTTCACATGTGAACCTGCCCTCAGCAGACCTACCGTGCCTCCTTTAAACTTCGTCCAGATGCCCTCCATTCATATCAGTTCCGAAGGAGTCGTAAAACGTATTGACAGCCTTAACTCTCAAGTAGCCCCGGCCCCGACAATATCCCTGCAAAGGTACTTCACTCTACTAAAATTATTTCCAGCAATATCTTAAAGATCACATTCATCCAGTCCTTAGTTAGCAATTCGATTCCGGACTACTGGAAACTAAGCAGAGTAGCTTCTGTGTTCAAATCGGGAATCCATCCAATCATCGCCCTATTTCATTAACTGCCTGTAAGATCATGGAGCACATCGTTTACTCCAATGTTGCAAACCACCTTGAAAATAACTCTTTTTTTTGCAAATCAGCATGGTTTCCGCTCTGGCCTTTCATGCGAGACCCAACTTTGTTAATTCACTTCTGACCTTAACTTTAACCTTGACTCGTCTTTCCAAACCGAAGTAATTTTTCTGTAGTTTTCGAAAACACTCGATGATGTCTCCCACTAAAGGCTAATGTTTAAATTGCCTGCGTATTCTTTAAATGCCTGTGTATTGGTCCACTAATCTTATCCTGGATTAACTGTTTCCCCACAAACCGCTTCCAATGCACAGTCTTCGGTGAGTATCATTCCGCCACTGACGAAGTAACGTCGGGCCGTTGCTTTTTCTAATCTTCGTAAATGACCTCCCCTATATCATAGCATCATCCATTGGTCTGTTCGCCGTTAACTGCATGTGGTACCGTCACATTTCTTTTCACGATGACCAGCTAACCCTGGAGAACAACTTACGTAAAATTGAAAATTGGTGTTCAGATTGGATGACGGAACTGAACGTAACTATAAATTAAAATTTATGCACGTCTCAGGTAAAGGTTCCAACGTTTCTTATGCATATTCACTAAACTCAGCTATCATATCACAACTTGAGTCTAGGCTACCTGATCGTCAATAAACTAACATGGAATGAGCATGTCACAAAACTAGCTGCTGACACTTGAACGCCGGGCTTCCTAAGAAGGTCACTTTCACAATCACCGCCATCCATTGGTAAACTTGCGTACGAAACTTTCATTCGGCCGAAACTCCAATACGCATTGGCAATGTGGTCTCCTAATCAGGCGCACCTCATTAACGAAATTGAATCCATCCAGAATCGCGCTGTCTGTTTTAAATCTTCAAACTATGACATTCGCTACAGCATCAACAGTATTAATTTAAGTCATCTCTCGGTATCAGCCCACTAGCCCTTAGATGCAAATTTCCTGCCTCTGTCTGTTTCATAAACTTTACCACAACTGCCCCAATTTCTGTGATTCTTTACTAGTGCCACCAGTGCACACGTACATCATCTCGTCTGTTCAACTTAATCAGCATCCGGCGCTTACATGGATCTACACACGCATTTAACAAATATTTTTTTACCAGGAGAAATTGGGACATGGAAAGAGTTTCCTGAACATGTTGTAATCGAACGTGTTCCTGTTAGATTTAAACAATGCCTGATGTGTCATCTGAAGTCATAAATTGTTGCTTCCTCTTCGTTTTGATTGCAGCGCCTGTATCATTCGAAGTGTGATTTTGTACTTGAGCCTTTGAGTTTTGTGCTTCTATTTTGGTCATCAATTTTTGTGTTCTTTTCATTCGTAACCTCCCCCTCTTTATCTAATACCACACCCGAGTTAAGGGTATAATAAATAATGATGATGATGATCTGTTTACATTTGTGTTCCCGGCACAGTAAGCGCTTTAAGGGAACTAGTGGAAGTCTTTCATATTTATGAGGCTTACACCGCGTGCATTAGTGAGCTGTCCATCGCGCTGCAGAAGCATGGGATTGTGCCCTAGGTGAGCATTTTATGAGCATAGCCACATATGATATCATCATTGTAGCCTGTATATACTGTTAAATCTCGATATAACGAAATATTCTCGTTTTCTTAACTTCGCATTCATAGAACGTCATGTATATTCAGAATCAGTATAACGATGTAGATTGTACTGCACGTTCAATGTGACGAAATTTCATTGCTGGCTGAAAACGAACTTGCCGAAAAATTATCGCAGGCGCTCGTGGTTGAGCGGAGCCTGTGGTGAAGCGCGAATCATCAGAGCGTGTACGCAATATATGAGACCTGCATGCCCGGATTTCCCATACAGAGTGCATAGGCAGACGCACTGCTGGCCACGGCATCTGGGGTAGCCGGAGCAAGGCTGGCCGAGCTTCTCCGCAACCTCGGCAGTCTGACAGATCAGCCTGTGGCCGTCACTGTCTCACCCAAAATTGAATAAAGAAGAAAGACTGGCTAATTGGCGCTATTGATTCACTGGCTGAAACATGGTAAATAGCGCTAGAAAATGCAAGGGACAAGAAAAAAATAAAAATGAGACATGCTGGACATCAACTCTATCATCACGTTGATGTCTAGCATGTGCCCCATCAGTATCTTTTCGTTGCCTTTGTATTTTTTAACACTTGTTACGATGTTTCAGCCCAAAACTGGCACCGAATGCAACAAAACGCTGCCGGTGCTCAATGGGAGCGCACTGCGTTTATCGCGTTTACAGCTGCCCAAAGCTTGGGAAAAAGGACTGGAACGGTTAGTGCTTGGCACACCCGTCAGCTGTAAAGCCAGTTGTGTGCTTCACACCTGCCAACCTCGCTGCTCACTCACACGATGTGCGTATGTGCAAGAAGACACACACACGCGGTTACGGAGGAAAACATAAGGAGCAGGATCAGCCTGATTTTATTTCAATTGTTGGTGATTCAAGGACAGTCTTCTCGCTCTTGGCGACATGGAGAAAAAGGAGAGTAAGGAGCGGTGGGGGTAGTCGACTTGGCCTGCCGCAACGCTCCCGTCACCGGCAGCGACTGAAGACGTCACTGTGTCCGTGGTGTGGTCGGAGCACTTACAAAATGGTGATAAGAGCAAAATTCGTTGGAGGCACTTAGATATAGCTTAAGTGCGGGAAGGCGAAAGCTGTTTGCGACTCATCGCGCTGGTTTGAATTTGCCGTGCTTGAATTCATTTCACGAAAGAGGAGATGAGCAGCTGGCGCTCTCTCACGTGACCTAGGCGGCGATGTAACGAACGAACGGTAACAGCAAATAAGTCACGTGGCCTAGGTGGCGATGTAATGGACGGACGGTCACCGCAGTATGCGCCACTAAAGGCTATTGGCTTAGAACCAAAACACAAGACGGGTGCGTCGCCCTCTTTGTCCATGCTACGATGGTAGGCGAGATAGACGTGCTGAGACGGCTTGGGAACTCGCAACATAAGCAAGACGCGCATAACGCTGTTGTTCCTGGTGAAGAAAGGGCAGAAATAAAGGACCATTTTAATCGCAAATAGTTGTTTTCCCGTGAGCTATCCTCAGCGCGTTTTTGGCAGATTCTTAGCATGCTAAGTGACTAATTTCGATGTAGCGAAATTTCAGTACTACGATGTAAACTGCCAGTTTTACCCACTTCGATAAATCGGGGTTTAAATATATTTCTTTCTCTTATGGGTAAACGTTCTGCTAAAAGTTAGCGCCCATTCTACCTTAATTTGTGTTACCCTCTTTCTTCTGTGCTATGTTCTCGAAGCAGAAGGAACTTGCCCAGATTTGCATTATTCTTCAATGCACAACCACTCTTCTCAGAGGCAAAGCGAAGTGTTAGGATGTACCTTCTTTGCCGAAAGTAAGCAAGCTGTCTTTACCACCTCTCATTTTATCAGGAGGCTAGTTTTATTGAGAGCAGAATAGTGGCAGCACAAGTTCACGTCACGCAGATTATCCTCGCAGATGCCGAGGGCTGACGACCGCAGCAGGGAGTATCCGCTGCTAGCCAGCTGCTTCCATGGCCACAGCTTCCTGGTTAATTTTAGCAGAGAGGGTACAGTTTGTTAATACTGGAAAAATTAATGTAGATTTCATGAGAAGTTCTAACCTTGTGTGCATTCTTCGTTTTTAATGTTTGCCAACCTAAGGAATGCTTAGAGTTGGATGGTACTTTGTAAATAGCAGTCAATAAAGACAAATTGTGCGGCACTATTAACCTTGGAAGTTTTGAATTAACTCTTTTGCAAATGGTGAGGTCTTTTACAAAAAAGCCGGTCAGGCGCCTTGCAGTCATTATTGAAATGATTATGTGCTGGCTTCGCAGTTCTTCAGCAATGAGCTCACTAAATTGAGAAGTGTCAGCTGCTGCAGTGTGCCTTCTGATGAAGAAAAGAGTGGAGGTGAGAATGGCTGCCACTAGAATGTTTTACCCTTACCGCAACAACCACCAGCATGAAGCACTATGCATGGTGTCTGTGCAACAGTAGTTTCATTTCCGCGGCGCCTCGGCTGTGGTTTGTACTGAATCTGCCTCCTGAAGCCTTGAGCAATAGTGGTTAGGGCGCTCGACTACTCATCCGGAGTTCCCGGGTTCGAACCCGACCGCAGCGGCTGCGTTTTTATGGAGGAAAAACGCTAAGGCACCCGTGTGCTGTGCCATGTCAGTGCACGTTAAAGATCCCCAGGTGGTCGAAATTATTCCAGAGGCCTCTACTACGGCACCTCTTCTTCATTTCTTCTTTCACTCCCTCCTTTATTCCTTCCCTTACGGCGCGGTTCAGGTGTCCAACCATGTATAAGACAGATACTGCGCCATTTCCTTTCCCCAAAACTTATTATTATTATTATTATTATTATTATTATTATTATTATTATTATTATTATTATTATTATTATTATTATTATTATTATTATTATTATTATTATTATTATTATTATTGAGCAATCACCGTTAGCGATTTCCTCTCATGTGCTTCTTTGGAACGTTAAGAAGCCACTGTACTACTGGCTGTGTGCTCTGTAGTCATTGTCAAGAGTAAAGTTCCAGTAAAAGCCCGAAAATAATGGCTGTTGTAAAGGGGCTCATTATCTAATGCCACTAGCTCCTACATGTGGTCATCCTTGTGATGCAGTACGCCACACTCACAAGGGCTGATCGATGGTTATTTACCGGAGCCGCAAGCACCACCACTACCACTTCTCGGTGGCCACTGTCTGGCGGTGCGGTGTCTATGCCACACCAGCCATGCCTGGTAAATGTTAGTTTCTTTGTTTTCAAAGGATGAGAAAGAGATGCAACCATGAGGCAAGCTTGCTCTGTGTGAAGGGGTTTCTTTCTAGTTGTTTCTTGGACCAGTCTGGAACAATCAGGTCTAGTCTTGGACCTCACTTTCTTGTCAGGCAGAAGGAAGTCTGGCACAGGATCAAACCCGCATTTGTGCAACATCTCTGGGTGGCTGGCACAATCTGGGGAAACAGCCCAATATTTGCGATCACTTACATATGTGGTTGCTACTCGATAGCAGGCTAGGAAAGTATGAAAACTTAATGCACCGTCTTCATTTCGACATCAAGCAGTTCAGAGACAAGGCAAAGGCGACTCTGTCAAGTGATATTTTCATACAGCATAGATGGCATTAAGTCAAGGGGCATGCAGATGCATTAAAGAAGCAATTGTTTACTTTGGCAAACGTGTGCCCTTAGAATAAACTGGACTTGGCTGCAGGAGTAGCAAGATGCATGCTTAGTGGTCTTTGGCCAAAGAATGGCCAAGCTTGTTGGCCCTGCCATGTTTAAAATGACAATCATGGGAACATCTTGTGCTTGCTTTGTGTTCGGACATTGAATCATCAAATGACCAAATCTCATGCAGTCAGAACATTGAACGGCCGCAAACAGGATCTTGCCAACAGCTTTTGTTTCCTGGTTTAATTTCAGTTGCATCTGTGTAAGCTTTATCTTTTCCAGCTGAATTAGGAATTTCAAATTCTCGATTTTAAGCAGCTTTTCTGCCTCCTTCTGCTGTATCTTTACACGTCGAATCTTTCCTCCTGATCATCGTGCGGCAGTCATCTCCGTTTTCCATGCTATTGTTTCTAGCATGTAACTGTTACCCTGACATGGTGAATTTTAGAAAGCAGACAGGTCTCGTACCTCACTGGTTGCTCTCCTCCGCCATGGCGATCTCGCCGTCCTGAGTGACAACG
Organism: Amblyomma americanum; assembly: GCF_052857255.1. Classification (NCBI taxonomy): domain Eukaryota; kingdom Metazoa; phylum Arthropoda; class Arachnida; order Ixodida; family Ixodidae; genus Amblyomma; species Amblyomma americanum. Next base: position 47,257,527 of record NC_135497.1, read on the forward strand.
ACAGGCTCCTCGATGTGGGTGAATTAAGCCCTGGCTCCCAGCAGCTCTCTCATTTGAACCTCCCCGATGATGCCGCCTTGTTCTTCCAGCAGTTCTTTAACTTGAACTTTCTCGATGCAACAGGCTGGTTCCTTCAGCAGCTTGCTAACTTCTGCCTCTTTTGACTTGCTGGTTGCTTGGTTCTCGCCTTTAACCTCCTCAACTTGGACACCTAGTTCCTTCCGTAGCTCACTGACTTAGCACCTCCACGACTCACAGGTCACCTATCTTCTTCAGCTGCTCGCTGACTTGAGCCTCCTGCTTCCGGTTGATCTCGGCCAGCATTCTCCGAAGCTTTCCTGCGTCAATAAGAACAGAAAGTTGGGCTAGTTGGTGTGGATTCATACTTGGCTGCGCAAAAAACCGAGGACAACAGCGAACGAGGAGACACAACACAAGCGCAGACAATCAACTGAACTTTTATTCACTGAAATGAAGCTTTATAGGCGTGACAAAACACAAAAACAACAAAAGGAACCGCCACAACCGATGTACAAAAAAATCTTTCCGCTCTCCGTCGGATGTCTCGAGCAGAAAGACGTAGCAAATCCTGTCTTGACCGTGGCAGTTGGTTTTCCCTCTCGATCGTATAGAGGGAAAGAGAGTTTATGATTATGGTTAAAGGAGGCTTGTCATCTTGCAGATTCGATATTGCTCAATCACGTTGCTCAAGGACACTTCTGGAAAGGTTAACTTTTTATTAATAAACAAAGAAAGAAGCAAGCAAGGAGAAAAGTTGTTTCATTCGACTGACTCGTAGTGTTACCTGAAGAAACCTGCCCTTTATTCCGACCGAGACACCTGGTTTTGAACCTTATGTCTCCACCCTCGGTGGGGACAATAACCACTTAGGTAAATTCACAAACGCCCACCCAATAAATTATTGGGGAACGGAAAACATAACCAGTGAACGATTGGGGAAAGGAAAACACAGCCAATCAATGATTGAGAAAAGAAGATAAGTAATATCGACAAGCACTGTACAAGTATGTGCACTCTTCACCATCAAGATTTCAGAGGATTCTTTTTCCTCACTCGAGCTTTGCGAACGCTCTTGCTTTCCCATGGGTGCAGGTTGCTTCAACCTCTAGTAAACTCAGTTTCGAAGAAACGCAACCTTCAAGGCCCAACTGTTAGGCACTTTCCCTCACATATACTGTCATCATGTACAATGGACGCATGGAGAGCATCACTTGTACAAAGCACTGCTCGCATGTTCCTTCCCTGTGCCCGTGAGCTGAGGTTGACTCCTGCTAACGAGCAGTCATTCTTCATATCTGGAGCTAGCGGGGCAATGTCTTGTTGAGCGCGTTGTAGGCTATCAACGAGCTCCGTCATAGACACCCTATGTTTTGAGCAAAGACGTCACAGACATGGGACAAAAGCCACGTCAAACGACACGAATAAAGGTGGTTCGTCGCCGCCCGTGTGTACCCGCCTCGCCGCAAGAACGTGCGCAATGAAATGCAACCTGACGTACACACCATTCTACGAAGAGCACGCAGGAGAGGGTGAAATACTCTCACACACGTGCACTGCACGGCACTCCACTGTTGGCACCCTCCCCTGGACTGTTAACCCGGCGCGTGGAACAATGTCCGGCTGCTTAGCCACCACTGAAGTCCGTGTTTGTGTTTGCATAACACAAGCTGCAATATTGTACGCAATGCCAGCGTCCTCTAGACATCAATGTTGTATTGCCGGTTGCGGCAGTAGTCGACGAAAGTAGAAAAGAACGCCACAGGTATGTACGCACACCATGTTCTGCGAAGGTCTCAGTGCGTCTGCGATGTCTATTTCTCCACCTCATTGCCGGCTCCGAGTTGCATTAGCAGTTTGCTTATTTGGTGAACAGAAAATACTTGCGCCAACAACAATCTTATGCGTCAACGCACTTTGTAAATGAAATGCAGACAGAAAGAAGCCTACTACCTCTGCTTAATTGCAATGTGGAATGAAGCACGGCACCTGGTTTACAAACTATACTCTCCAAATAATTTTAAGAGATTAAGCTGTTGAATTGTTTTGGCAAATTTGTTTTAATTGGGGAACACACGGTGCAGGAGTTCACAAATTTGGCCACAACTTTGTTTCGCCACCCCACAGGTTCAGCAAAATTGGGAGCGTGTAGGCATCACAACCTGAAAAAAAACATGCCGTTAGTACAAAAATACGAATCTTATTTGCACGGCACGAATTAAAGCGGCAAGACAGACTTTTACCCAACTGCAAAGCGAGCAAAGATGCAGCCAGAGCACTGTAAGAAGAAAGAACGCACCTCATGCACGGGACTGTAAACTTTGGCATGCATTGTAGAAAATCGCACCACTGAAATCACTTCCAATGCACTGTAAAAAAGTCAACTTATTTAAGTGATGCATAACTGTGCCAGAGATAGAACAAACGCTAGGACTTAAGGAGTGCCCCTCTCCGACTGAGGTTGGAATTCTCATTGCAGATGCAGCTATTCGGCCTGCCTGCCAGTAAGTGGTAATAGCATTTCATTAGCGTACCAACCTATCGGTTCGTGTAATTACACATTTTTTGGCATTAATAAACCAGTGAGTACTGGCGGGGGTGGAGTAAGTAGGAATGCGTGGTGCTTTGAGTGAACTGGCTTGCGCCACTCGTAGTGTGAACAGACCTACACGAGCAGCAGAGAACCGAATTTCAATGTCATCGTTCGTACTGTAGGAAACAAACGTTGCAATGATCACATGTTGATTCGTTTCGGTCACGTAGGTCGCTATTGTCTCCCTAACGTTCAGTTTGTGAACGGAGTGCTCTGTCAGTCTCTGCATCTAAACTGTCAAACTCGCCATATCCAAGCAGACAGCAAAAGCGGTCATGAGAAACTATGCTCCCCGAAAAACTAGATATTCGATTGCTCTCTCCGATCTTCAGTGCCGGCACATTTTGCTTTCATTTTTTCATCATGCATAACAAATTCAAATCTTTGTTTACATCACTCAGATGTTAGGGGCGTAGACATAAAGCTCAAACTGCAGCTTGATTGTGCGCCTGCCCCCAGTACAAGGTTTCAAGTATTGGTACTTAGCCTTAGCATATACATTGGCAACAACATAAAAAAATTAATTTCACTTGAGGAGATAATCAGCTAGACACTGTTTACAGAAAAAGAAAAGGAAAAATGCACAGCAATATTCAGACATAAAAATTGATGAGATTAAGAAAATGAGTTTAGTAATGATGGAAAAACATACCAGAGCATATGAGCCATTCTTCGGGAATTCGTATGGCATGAGTGTGTTCTCAAAGTTCTGGCTGAACCATATTCATAAGGAAATGTTGGTAGATAATGCTTTTTTACCGCTTTACTAGACTGGTACTGTATTGTTGAGGTATTGGAGTTATTCTAAGGGATTAAAAGAAGGTCTAGTTGTGACTTCTCGTGTAATGTTAGCAATACTTCATCTTGCTCTTTTTGTATTATATGCAGCCTGCTTAGTTTAGGGTGTAAAGTATTTCCCCAGATAGCAGAATAATATTTTAGGACAGAAGCAAACATTGAATTATAAAAAAAAAATTAGTTTTACCTTTTGCAGAAGAGAGCGTACTTTGCTTAAGATACCAGATATTTTTGATAACTTGTCAGCAGTCCTATCCACATGTGATAATCACGATAAATGCTTTTCTAAAAAGACTCCACGTCTTTTCACAACAGGGACAACTTCCGAAGTCGCTGGCCCAATTTTAAGTAAAAGCTCAGTATCGCACACTAATTTATTCCTTTTGTTTTGTTTATGTCGGCAGTTGATGAGTTTAGCATGGGCCAGGTATTTAAAACGTTGAAGAACCTGTTTGCTTCTTCGGTCAAGCGTTTTTGCTGGTAGAGGAGAATATAGGCTGGAGTCATCAGCATGTATTAAGAAAGTTGGTAGCAGGCCAATGAGAACGATTTCATTCATGTAGACGATAAAACGTAATGGTCCCAGTACACTTCCCTGTGGAACTCCAGCTGCAGCGGATTTTATGTCAGATAGTTTATTGTTCATTATGATTTGTTGTTTACGAAATGATAGGTACGACTTCAATATATACAGAAAAACGCCACGGAAGCCATAGAAATTAAGTTTAGCAAGCATTGTCTGAAGAATAATGGAATAAAAAGCCTTTGAGTAATCTATAAATGTACTACCTCAAAGTGCGATTGCGGCGTCCACTGCCCGCCGACCGTAGCAGCCGCGTTTCTATGGAGGCGAAACGCAAAAGGCGCTCGTGTGTCCTGCGAAGTCAGTGCACGTTAAAGCTCCCCAGATGGTCGAAATTATTCCGGAGTCCTCCACTACGGCATCTCTTTCTTCTCTCAGCCTCTTCTTTAACCGTTCCCTTGAGGTGCGGTTCAGGTGTCCGCCGAGATGTGAGAGATACTGCGTCATTTCCTTTCCCCAAAAACCAATTTTCATTTTTTTCCCTTTGCGTTTCGCCTCCATCCAAACGCGGCCGGGTGCTGTGCGTTGCCAGTGCACGTTAAAGATCCTCGGGTGGTCGAAATTATTCCGGAGCCCTCCACTACGGCACCTTTTGCTTCCTTTCTTCTTTCAGTCCCTCCATTATCCCGTTCCTTACGTAGCGGTTAAGGTGTCCGCGGAGTGGTGACAGTTACTGTGCCATTTTCTTTCCTAAAAAAACAATTTTCAATTTTGTTTCTATTGCGTTTCGACTCCATCGAAACGCGGCCGCCGCGGCCGGGGGCTATGCGTTGTCAGTGCACGTTAAAGATCTCCAGGTGGTCGAAGTTTGTCCGGAGCCCATCGAAAGGCATCAAAACTGCCCTGGGCCTCGCACCGTACACATCCACCCAGAAAATTCTTAACAAGGGGATTTCAAACACACTAGACGAGCTCATTAGACTACCAGAGTAGCACAAAAACAAGGACTCCTGCGTAGCCATTCGGGGCTAAAAATACTAGAAAAGTTAGGCTTCGAACCTCGAGCGCAGCTCGGACACAGACATAAGGAACAAACAGACGTTTCCCAACAGACATAAGGAACAAAAATTTGACTGTGCTTTAGCTCTGGTTAACCCTAGCTGAATTGCGAAAGTTTCGTTTCCTCTGCACGTCGTCTACACAGCGTCTCATTCCGATGCTAGAACTCAAACCGGTCTCCCGCAATTGAAGAGTCACTCCGGGACGTGGCACGACTTCTAGCCGCATCTTCGTTACGACGCTTCTCGAGTCGCGCGGCGCGTTCTTCTGGCATCTCTTGAGCGCGTTCTCTCTTCCTCGCTTCATTCTGTCGTTGGTGCGTCTCTTTCGCGCTCTCCATAACGGCTACAATACACTGAAAGCGCGCATATATATATATATATATATATATATATATATATATATATATATATATATATATATATATATATATATATATATATATATATATATATATATATATATATATATATATATATATTATATTTAAAATCCCCGCGAGGCGACACCTCATCTCCCTCTACCCCAGCGGAGCACACCTGGTGGAGCGAGCGGCGACGGCAGCATCGTCGACGCCGGCGCCATCTGTTGGAGCGCGGCTGCAGCGTTGCTAGGCGATGGTGGCTCAAGGTTGTTCGTCCGCCACCGCACAGGGCGCGACGAGCCGAAATGGCCCGCTGGCTGGTGTAGTAAAGCTTTCGCATTAAAATCAAAATCCCACCAGAACCTAACCTAACCTAACCTAACCTGCGTCAGCGCACCTACTATGTCGCTCCGAAAAGAAAAAGTGAAATACCTTGGAGGCTAGGAGTGCTTTATGCTGTCCTTTGTCTTGTTTTTTTTCATTTCACTCGTCACAATCAGCCACTCTGTTATGCAGGCAAGAACTCGTCATTATGTGATGTGATCTTAGTGTCGGTCATGTATTTTTCGCGCCATCTTTCTTTCCATCCTGATATTTGTTTCCAAGTGCTCCAATAACAATTATCAGCCGTTAGTCAGCGCGATTCCGTGTCACCTTCTTCCCGTCCTCGTTTATTTTGCGCCGTTTCCCGCCTGTTTTCTTTCCGACTTCTGTGGCGAACCGTGACCTGCCTAGAGAGTCTTACGTCAGCTATGATATCGCTCTCCATGTGTCCTCGCAATCGGCCACTCGCTCCGTCAACGACGACGAAGGTCTCCCGGTGCGCTCGGCGCCGCTCGCAGCTATCTCGGGTGCCGTCATCTTTGTTGCTGTAAATGCTTGTAAATATATTTTTTTCGCTCCAGTAACATTATTATATATGATAAAAAGAAGAGGTCGTAAGATGCTGCCCTGAGGGACAATCAGAATTACCTGCCTCACAAATTCAAAACATTGCTGAAAGATAGATAAACACATGCAAAATGTAATTCCAGAGCCAAAACAGCCTAAACTCACTGCTGCCACAATACGGCAGTCAGTTTTGCCCTTGACTACTCTCTGCGCCTGCGTATTTTTCCTGAGTTTTATTGTTCTTAGACATTCAGAAAGGGTCAAAATTAAGTAAATGGAATTAGGAAGTAACAATATTTTTCTTTGATAAGTTTTTTAAGTTGCTGGAATGAAGAGATCATTAGTGATGAAATAGTTGGAGTTGATAACTTTGAACAGATGCATTGAATGCAAACGACGAAAAAGTGAAATAATAAGCTACCGCTTCCCCGGTAGGTGTGTGCCTTTTCAAGGGAAGCGATAACAGCAAGTATCCGTCATGTGACCATTAAAGTTGCTATTGTTGCCAGCTTCGAGAGACAAGCTGGTGTTTCGTCTACCTACGGCGACAAGTCAACCTTTCTTTGCCGTCGACACGGTGCCCTCTCAGACCTCCTTGACCTCAGCCCCGCGTTCTTGAGAACACGACATCAAGCCGCGCTCAGCATTTTCGCCGAGAATGAGTGAGTGTGGGGACGCGAGTCGGGACCCACGAGAGGAGGGCGACAAACAGCACACAGAAGTCAACGAGAGGGACCTCAATGACACCTCCCCTCAAACGCCAACGTGGCTGAGCTCTGCCCGTGAGTTCGAGGGCCCTGAGCTGCTTAACATGGGTGTCGACGAGGCTGGAGGCCGCATTAGGACAGGCTCACTGCTCTTCGACAGAGAAGTTCCAGTCGACCGGCATCTTGAGGGCTCCAAGCACATACAAATCACTTCGCGCATAGACTTGCCCGTGCCGCCTCTGATTGCGGCTTCTGCCACAGACGGCACCCGTGATGGAACTCAGCCACAGTCTGCTGATTCCACTGATAGCCGAACAAAGTGGTACATAGACCTGAAAATTAGGGCTCAACAGGTGAGAAAAGACTGTGGGGAGTGGGGGATGCCTCTCGCAGCGATTATGGAGAAGATGTCAGACGAGAGAATCAAGCGAATGAACCTCACTGCAAAATGTGAAGCGCTCGAAGAAGATTTAAAGGAAGCCTGGCGGCGAATAGCTGTTCTCAAGATGGCAGCAAGTGCAAGACACCATACTGAGCAAGGACAGCCGGTGCCAGATGAAACCTGGGACCGGCAGCGTGAAATTAAAGAAACTCGAACCTTCCCACCACAGTCAGAAAAGAAGTCTGGGCAGACTACAATGATCTTCGAGGATCTTGAAAACCAGTTACTGCGTGGCATCGAAGACCTAAAGTCAACTGAACGCTCCCGTCGCACTGCCGAAGCAGAACGTGATGACCTTAGAAATGTGGTGTCCTCTGCTTCCTGCATGCTTAGGTTTCTTCAGAAAAAAGAACGTAAGCTAGAGTGCATCTTGCATGCTGCCGAAGAAGCGCTCAAAGAGGAGAAACAAAACAGTCAGACAGCGTGCGAGGAGCTACGTGAAGTCACAGCAGTGGCGGACAAGTTGCAGGTTGACCTGGAACATGAAACCTTCACTGCCAAGCGCCTCCAAGAAGCAGCTCTTTTTTATGAGCGCCAGAATGAGCAGCTGCGCCGTGAACTGGACGACGTGAAAAAGACCTTTTGCTCACAACTGGGGTCAGCTACAAGCCAGTCAGAAAGCTGCTCGCGCGACAAAACATCGGCGCAAGGCGCACATGCGCCTCAGTGCGCTACCACGCTGCGTGACCCGACCTTCAACAGAGCTGCCCTCCGCGAGGCCTACGTTGATACCACTGAGCCCATGTGCTCGTTTGAGAATGTGCCAGGCTGGAAGCTTCAGCTTCACGTTGAGGAAACTTCGAAGTTCCGCGAGAAGTGCACCAGTGCCCTAGCCGGTGCCCGTAGCCGACTCTTTCCACCTCGTGCTGGCCCAGTTGGTCCTTGTAGCACTGGACACTTCACTAGCACTGCTCAAAAGCCGGGGAGCCATTCTCGCCTTCCTGTGGACGAACGCCCTGGTTTGCCGGACGATGAGTTGGGCGAACAACTGGATAAACTGCCTTCGTGAATAAAGCTTCTAGCGTCGCTGAGTGAGGAGTAGACTTTACAAAGAGCCTTTGATAACGCTTAGTGTGGACATTGTATTCTTGTTGGCCACTTAAAGCGGGGGTCAATTCGTTGTATCTGGCATTTTGCCCTCACCTTTGGGATGCTCTTTAGTCACGCCCACGCTCCTCCGTAGTGTACGACGATGGCATCGGCGTTGCGCATGGAGCCCGTGTGTTTGAACGCCCTAGCCGTTTTTGGCGTCACGAAGCTTGATTTCTTTACCCGCCGGTAACTCCTGTTTCCTAAAACGGTAACCATAATGCCCACGTGTTTCCCTCATGAAATTTCGGTATGCTTAGTCTGCCATCCTTGCTCAGCTTCCATGCTCTCAGCATCGCCTTAGTCGTGTAACCTGCTCCGGAGGTTTAAACGCAAGCTTTGTAGCTCTAAGACAACGATAGTAGTTCGTATTGTCTGGTTTTTCTTGGAGAAACAGGGAACCGAAGCTCAGATCTTAGTCGGTGAAGAGCCGCTTTGGTACTGTATAAGGCAAGAGGTTCTATTCTGTTCCGCCTTGCCACGCCAAACTCTCTACATAGGTAGGTAGGTAGGAAAGACTTTTAATGCTCTAGAAAGGTGCTAGTAGCAGACGAGAAAGAAGAGGTCCATCTTCCTTCTTCTCACAGGGTCGGTGCCCCTATTCCAGGGCTCCGCTGAGCTTCGCTGCTCGTTGGGCGTGCTGGATCAGACCTTGTTGGCAACCCAGATCGCCGCTGGAGAGCCGGCTCTCCCACTGTTCCGCACTCGGGTCTTTGCGAAAGCTGTCGTTTTTACTGCATTCCCACGTGATGTGGTACAACGATGGTTTGCTGCCACACCACGGGCAAGTGTCCCGATATTGCGTCGGGTAAATCTTGCTAAGGATATGCAGGTTTGGGAATGTTCCTGTCTGCAATCGTCGCCAATACACTGCCTCTAGTTGATTTAGATCAGGATGAGGCGGCGGATAGCGGATCCGTACCCCCTTATAGTAGTTGAGAATGTCTGAGTACGTAGGACTGACTCGGTCGGGTAGATCGTCCGATTGGGAGGAAGCTCGGCTCGTATACCCTCGAGCTACCTCGTCGGCGCGTTCGTTCCCCGCTATGTCGGTGTGTCCTGGCACCCAGTAAATGCTATCTATGACTTTTGGTGGGGTCGCGCTCTGGAGGAGCCGGAGCGCGGCGCGACCTATGCGGCCGTTCATGTAGTTACGGCACGCTTCTCTCGAATCTGTAAGGATGGTAAGGGACATGTTGCTTCGATAACCGGCTACCGCCGCTAGAGCTACGGCCAGCTCCTTCCCTTCGGTTACCGTGCAATCCCTCACTGAGGCGCTAGCTAATTCCTTTAAGTTCGAATCAATAACTACCGCCACTGTGCTGTTATGTGAGCTTCTTGTATACGGAGCCGCGTCCGTGTATACCGTTGTGGATTTTGTAGCTAGATTTTGTTGTACATACCTCGCCCGGGCTGCCCTACGGGCCGCATGCAAGTTGGGGTCCATGTTCCGGGGAAGGGAGCGAACCTTTAGCGTCTGGCGGATTGCGTCCGGTATGCTCGCAGTACGATTCTCGAATTCCGCAGTTCCGCCTAGCCCCAGTCGGCTAAGGAGCGAGCGCCCCGTAGGAGTCTGCTGGAGCCTAGCTAACTGCGTGACCAGTTGGTCTTCTTTGATCTCTTCGAAGGTGTTGTGAATTCCAAGAGCCAATAGTTTTTCGTTGGAGGTGTTCATTGGTAGATGCAGGGCTGTCTTGTAAGCTTTGCGGAGTATGGTGTCTGCACTATCCACTTCTCCTTTGTTGAGGTTGAAGTACGGGAGGGCGTAACACACGCGACTAACCACCAGGCTCTGAACCAGGCGCAGGGTATCCCGCTCTCGCATGCCGCTCCGCTTCTGCGACACGCGCGTGATCATTCTGGCGACCTGAGTGGTCGATTGCTTGAGAAGGCCGAGCGTATGGCCGCATCGCTGGTTGCTCTGCAGCCACATTCCCAAGACGCGTATCTTGTCTCGTTCGGGAATTAGCTGTCCTTCGAGGGAGACATTGAGGGACCCTTCCTTGTGTTTCCCTTTGTGGACTCGCAGGAGTTCTGATTTTTCGGTGGAGCAGGCGAGGCCTCGTGCACTGGCATATTCTTCCACGCAGGTAGCCGCTGCTTGCAGTCGTTCTTCTTTCTGGCCGAGCGACCCAGTGGTAACCCAGACCGTGACGTCGTCAGCGTATATTGCGTGCTGTATGCCTTCGATCTTCTCGAGTTGTCTTGCGAGACCGATCATGGCCACGTTGAAAAGTAGTGGCGAGATGACGGACCCTTGAGGTGTGCCTTTGTTTGGGGTCGAAAATTTAGCGCTACGAAGGTCTCCGAGCCCAACCGTTGCAGTGCGGTTGGAGAGAAAGGCCTTCACGTAGCTGTGAATTTTCTCGCCGCAGTGGAGGTTGTCGAGTCCTTCCATTACAGCCATGTGGCTAACGTTGTCAAAGGCTCCTTTGATGTCGAGGGTCATAACCACGTTCTCGCCTACGCTCGGGACGTTGGTGAGGACTTCCTCTTTGAGTTGTAAGAGGAACTCTCTACATACGTGCACTGTTGTGTCGCTCTTCCTACGCGAACAGTCTTAAACTTTCTAGCCTCTAACGCATTTCTATCTCCAATTTCACAGAAGTGGATAGTTACGGTGCACTGGGCGTCGTTGAGGTAGACTCAATTAACCTGAATGGTCGTTAGTCAGTCAGCATTGGCCAGGCAGCCGACTTATCCTGCAGCTCGAGGCGATGTGCTGTAATTGATCCCTCACAGCCGAGAAGGGGACAGCCTGATTCTTTTTGTTCGTTTTGTTTTGCATAGGGCATTTTCCGGGGGCCGGCTTTCCGACGCACCGGCTGTCCTTTCGCTGCCCCTTCCTCCACGCCTGCTGCTCTGCTCGTTCTGTTTCGCCGATTCCACTCCAACGGTGAATGGCCCCTACCAGCCAATGCGCTCATTCTGTCCAGGATCGAGGAACAAAACGCTGCCAACTTAGACCGCGAGTAGAGCAAGTTGATTCTGACGAGGGTTGAATTGAAGTTTCTCTGCTGCTTTCAAATCAGAGAGCGGAGGTCTTCTTTCTCTGCCTTTTTATTTTAGGCTTACCGAATTAAAATCGCAGTTCAAACGGAACAAGGAGTAGCGCACTGACGTCTGACGTGCAGTTGAGGAGCGTGCTTCTATGAACAAGATATAGACGTTATACATAGATGACTTCGTTAAAGTATTTAGTGGCCATGAACACTAGACTACAGTGTTATTTTTAAAAATGAGCCAACTGAAAAACACCGGCTTGCCTAAGTTAGCAGAGACTAGAAAGCAAAATACTGAAGTCATTGAATGAGGTCCTCATGTGTTTATAAAGATGAGAGAAACAGTAGGTTATCACCTAAAGCGCGTCTTAATACCGGGCGCGGCGAGGCTATCTGCATAACGTTAGACATTCGCTGTATTCGATCTGGACACTAGAATACATGCTCACAATTACAGGCGGTCACAGAACAAATAAATCGCTTTGCGAACACACGGAAAAGATAATAACAGTGTGAGGACGAGTTAAACGTCACGTATAGGCGATATCCTAAGAGGTGAGGGATGGGGGCGGGGGGGGGGGGGGGGGTGGAAGGTTAGAAGCACATTTGCGGGGAGGTTTGCAATCTTTGTCTTTCTTAAAGGGAAGCTGAAACGGTTTTCAAATCGCGTGAAGCGCTGTGGTTGGGAAGAATAATAACGCAAGCGTTATTTCAACCCATGACGTCGCATCCGGTTTGAAGAAAAGACGTCCCGTCCGGCAATTTTTTTGCTGTTTTAGCCATGTTTGAGTCGAGCTGAGCATTGCTTTCAGTACCACTATGGCCGGTCGGCAGGTAGGGCGTGAAATCGTGTTGCAAGTGAGTAATTCGTTCTTTCTATCTTTTAATATGCACATACTGAGCGATTGCCTGGTATCTGACACTCGGCATTCCGTTGTCAACTTCCTTGCGCCCGAATATTTTGTGTTAGAAGATAACCCAGGACAAGCACGGAGCCCGCTTGCCCGCCAGTGGACCCAAAGGCCCGGAGGGAAAGACTCATCTGTTTTATCGTAAGTTCTGCCCAAAAGCTCTGTGCTGGTCTACGGAAAAGAGCAAGTGCTGAGCGTGTTTTTATATCTTTTGTCAACCAAGCCCAACGTAACTCATGGTCCTGTAAAACACGCATAATTACCAGCTTTTGCGTGCTCCCGAAAAAAGGTGGGAAACTTTTGACAACAGTCCAGTTGAACCACGACCGGCTTTATTACTAATAAAGCCAGTCGTGAGTTGAACTAACCGTTTGTGCGATAGGTTTTGTACGCGGTCCGATTTTTTGTGGCCCCGCGGCTGGGAAAGTCTGTTGAGCGTTGGCTTAATTGCACTTCACAATTGTGTGCTACTGTTACAATCCGCTTTCTAAAACAGGTGCAAAAATTGCGGCGAGTTAAGCGATTACGCTTTGGTGTCTGCAGAGCGAAACATGTTCTTTTAAATTCATATTTATTTCAGAAAACAGCACTTGAAAACTGGCAGGCAGTTTTCTGGTATGCATGGGCCTTCCCGATTCCTGCTTCGAGTCCGGCGCTCACTTGCTGGCGCAGAGGCTGAACAAATGGGACGTTAAAATCCTGAGGCAGCAAAGGCTTTAAGACGCCACAAGGTGAGCCCTCCACCTTCTGTGATAATTTTAAAATGAGTGCTGTGCCACCTGCACCGAACATCGGTTTTACATGGGGAAGGTGTTTGGACTTAGGTGGCCAAGTAGCATGGAGCGCATGAGGCAACTGAAAAAGCAAGCGTTCTTTTAAAACCTCTAATCTTAAAACCTTTTTACAGCTGATGCTGTAAAGAGGCCTTAAAGAGATGAACACTGCGGACAATGTGCTTGATGTCCTTTGACTGTTTTGAAGCTTGTGAGGTGCATAAAGCTCACAAGGCACTGTTGCAGTGTGTGACAGGTCATTGTGGTGATATTAGAAGACATAGTGCAGCACAACGGGACAAAGAAAAGGAGCACACAGGATAATCGCTCGTCCTGTGTGCTCCTTTTCTTTGTCCCGTTGGGCTGCGCGATGTCTTCTAATATGCTATACCAACAAGCCCAAACTACCACTTTGTTAAGATTGTGGCCATGATAGGTTTCTTTGATTTGTCTGCACTCTCTGCACTAGTTCTGCGAAGCTCCACGGTGGTGCCGGCAGCGTGCAGCGTCAGTTCAGAGAGTTCAAATGCAGCTTGGCGCTGGCCGCTTCCAAAACGAATGGTTGAGTGCAGGCCCGATTGTCTGATGGCCTTGCTGCCGTCACGAATTTGCAGCCAACTGCACGCCGCCGACAGCAACGACCGCCAAAATCCTGAAACACTTGGAAGAATTTTCAAGCAGCAAATCGCAAAGAAGTCTTACCGTGAACATGCTCTAGGAAATCGTCGTTTCAGAGAAAAAAAAATATCGTGGCATGTCTACACACACGAGACTTACGTATTATCGCTGAAATGCTGCCCATGCAACCCGACGTGACCGCTTAGGTCTTCATTATGACGCCTCAAACAGTCTCTCAACTCCTCCATGTGTAGGTCGAAGAGGCAGAGAAGGTGTGGCACGTGTTATTTAATGAAATGAAGACAGTTATTTGCTGGAAGGTTATGGTTTACGGGGGTTTAACGTCCTAAAGCGGCTCAGGCTATGAGGGACGCCGTATTGAAGGGCTCCGGAAATTTTGACCACCTGGTGTTCTTTAAGGGAGCTGCTGACCCGAAGGACATGGGTTCGATCCTGGCGGCGGGGGTCGAATTTTGATGGAGGCGAAATTCTAGAGGCCCGTGTACTGTGCGATGTATGTCAGTGCACGTTAAAGAACCCCAGGTGGTTGAAATTTCCTGAGCACTTTACAACAGTGTTCCTCATAGCCTGAGTCGCTTTGGGACGTTAAACCCCGATAAACCAAACCAATCTTTTTTTAATGAGGTGCAAGGCATAATTATACACAGATTACCACGTGGTATGCTCCTACGGCTGCTAAATAATTTATAACTGAATTTCTTTATCGTGCAGTCTCAGGTTCAGTTTCAACAACCGAACGATGACTGCGACCTTAAAGAGAGGTTGTAGGTCATGTGAAGCGTGAAAAACTGCAATATATTTGGTGCTTCTACATTTGTTGTCATTCCTCCTCTTGAGGAAGGCTGGCTTCAGCAGATCAGTATATTAAAACGATAAAGCAGCAATTATATCACAGTTTTTCTATGCCTCTAATGACCTAAAACCTCTCTGTCGTCACAGTTGTCATTCGGCGGTTTAAACCGAAACAGCATGACAGAAAAATTTGTTATAAATTATTTAGCGGCCGTAGGCGAATGCTACATGGTGATTTATGCATTGTAGTGCCTTCCGCTTTATTATAAAGAAGAAAATATGCCACCAAAATTAAGTCTCTATGCTCCCTTAACGTGCACTGACATCGCACAGTATACGGGCCCCTAGAATTTTGCCTCCATCAAAATTCTAGAGGCCCATGTACTGTGATGTCAGTGCATGGCAAGGAACCCCAGGTGGTCGAAATTTCCAGAGCCCTTCACTATGGCATCCCTCATAACCTGAGTCACTTTGGGACGTTAAACCCCCATAAGCCATAAACCTTTCAACAAAGAACTGTCATCATTTCTTTAAATAACTAGTGCCATACCTTCTCCGCTTCTTTGACCTACACATGGGCACCGCCATATTGCTGCACCGCAGTTGCGCTTCCATTTCGGCGAGTGCAAGCCAGCCTAGAACTCGTGCTGCACTTCTTGAACTAGTGCAGAATGTGCAGCCAAATGGAAGAGACCTTATGAATATGTGGCTACTTCCTTTGCACTGGATGGGCGAGTTTTTTGTCTTAGCCATTACATAGAAAGAAGAAAAAAACGAAACGTGGGAACATTCACTATTAAGACGACAGCTTTCACCTGCAGGCCCCAAATGAACAAAGCCTGCCTGTATAGTGAACAAAGCAGCTAGGCTATCTCGGATCTAGCAAATTATAATTTTGAAAGTGGGCCTCCTGCTGTGAAACTGGCAACGTTTGTGCCCCTAGAGACACGCAGTGGTGAGAGGCGAGAAGTCACAGGCGAATGTAGGTAGGACAGGTAGCTGAACAAGGAAGTAGTTCCCATAATTGAAGAATACATGGAAAGACAAGGACGAGGCATGTTTATTGTCTTCCTTCTATGTTTGTCGTTTTATTTTCACAAGTTAGGAGTTGATGTTGTATTTTCACTTTTTGAGAAAAATGGGGAGGGGGTTGTTCCGTCTTGAGACATGCAGCCCAAAAGACAGAGCACAGGAGTGACTCAAACAACATAAGTGTTTGCGTTCTGTTCCTACTGTTTGTGTGCCTGTACCCCTTGCCCCAAAATGGGGCATTGACATGATCTTACGTGGTGCTATGCTGGTAAAGGATGTGTGCTGCATGCATATGGGTGTGTGGCATTCAGATTAAAGCACCAACACACGGCTTCTAGTGCAGTAGGAATTATGGGAGCAAAAAAGCCTCAAGGATGTGGATGAATAGTTTAGCTCTTTAACACGATAGCAAGGCGGGCGAGTTGGTGATACATATTTAAAAAAATTAACAGCGCGGAAAACGGGGACTTCAAGGGTAGAAAAACACAGGATAAGCGAGGGTGAGTTGGTAATACATATTTAAAAAATTAACAGCGCGGAAAACCAGTAATTCAAGGGTAGAAAACGCAGGACAAGCGCTTGTCTTGTGTTTTTTACTCTTGAAGTCCCCATTTTCCACTCTGTTATGTTTTTAGCTCTAGAGTTTGCCTTTTCTGAAAAAATCTGCGGCAGGAGGTTCTAATACATGTCAGCCCACCCCTCAGGTAATACTCCCTTGTGGGCCTTTGAGCTACAAATAGATAAAAAAAGTAGTCCCAATTCAAACAGTATAATTTGCAACTTTGGTGAAAGATTTTCTGTGGCCCCTTCAGGGGGTGTTTGACCAGAACTTTTAGTGATTGCTTAATGTCACTTGGTCCCAACAACCAGACAGTTAATCAATTGCCCTTGTGCCTCTTGATGAGAAAATCTGAGAGGTCAAAATGACAATTTACCATAGCCGTGAACGGTAATGAGCTCGATGTATTGCCGAAGAGAACCGAGGTCACCTACTTGACAGTGGTAAGAATTTTGGGTTGGTTAGAGCATATATGGCTTAACACCATCTTCCGTATCTTGATAGATGTGGCATTGTTGGCATGTGTAATTAAAAATTTGTTTCGGTGTGTGTGGCTGGTGAGCTGTCAGCTCGGGCATGACAAAGTTGTAAGCTCAACCAGAAGTACCTGTGCTCTTTGAGCTCAGGGCAAGAGCATTGAGCGAGGCCACTGCACTATGTCCTTGTACATTTGGCTTTTTTGGTGTTCCAACTTCCTCCTTCCCCCACCTCTGTTAGGAACGTCGTCATGGGGCCGAGCGAAAGTGGTGGGGTGTAATTAGAGCAGTGGCATGACCATAAGGTCCATCCGAAAAGCACTGCGTAAGGCTTGTTTGCTGGACTGGCCCCGCAGTCAGAACTGAGGTGAGTTATGAGTGGGCCACTGAGGAAAAAGACAGTAGAACAGCGGAAAACGTGCCATGAATGGTGGAGAGCTATAGTTTGCAGGCAACCATTGATGCCTGTGTTGCCATTGTGGTCAAAGTTTTCTGTGAGACCACCAAGGGCAGCGCCTGTTCTGAACGCATCACATAGATTAGCGATCAGAACTTCAATAGATCAAAACTTCAATTTTATAGTTGCCTCATGGGCGTATGAATGCAGGAGGTGTATGAATCGGTTCAGATTTCACATTTAGACACATCAAATTCAGCAACCTTAGTACTCACAGGTACAGCAAAACCCCATTAAAGCGTACCTCGTGGCGCTGCGGAAAAACTATGTGAAAGAAGCAATATTGTCACGAAGATGACGAAGCTGTCAGGGGGAGCAGGAACGGAAAGGTCGCGTTAAAGGCGAGTGGCCATTAAAATCATCTCACTGCCATCGTTCATCGCCGCTTATTATTTGGCTGGTCGCCACGTAACAATATGCCCAAACTGAAAGCAGCCTGAGTATATCCGTTGACCTGGTAAAAGATGATACCTGAGGTATTTCAAAGAATACGCAGGTGAAACCTTTTATTCACATGGCTACTAGCGCAGCCTCGAAGGTAAGCCAGGTGCCGTGTCCCAGGTGCTCTATTAATAATGCGCAGGCGAAACCTTTTAATCACATGGCTACGAGTGCAGCCTCAAAGGCATGTAAGCCAGGTCCCGTGTCCCAGCTGCTCTATTAGGCCGTATTTGAGTGAACAAGCAAGTGTCTAGCACACGTGCAGTTTTTTCCAACAGTACGTGTTTAGCTGTCTTCAGCTTCCATATAGGCATTACTTTCATTGAATGGCGTTTCGCCAATGATGGAAGCAACAGTGTCAATACCAAACTGTGCTGAAGAAGTCTTGGACTGCAGTGTCTAATACATCACCAATCATGCAAAAAAATGAGTCTCCACAATGCCTCCTCTGCAACAAAATGCCTCCGGTAAACAGAAGGTATTTAGGAATACCTGCTCTATTCCAAGGCCTGGGTTGGGAACAGTTGAGGATAAGAGTTAATGGAGAACGCCTTAGTAATGTTGCGATTCACAAGTGATATTGCTAAGTCACTGAAGAGATGAACTGTAAAGCAAGATCAGTGAGCAGAATGGTGGGTCTAAAGAATTAAAAGAGTAGAGACACCCAACTTTCAGGTGCTTGTTTTTTGTTTGTAATTATTCGTAAGGCATTGTTAAACATTGATTACCACCTGGTATTCTTCTATAACCACTAAATAATTTATAATCTCATTTCTTTCTCATGCCGTTTCCGTCTCAGTTTTAAAAGCCGAATGAGGACTGTGACGCCAACATGTGCCTACAGTTCACGTGAGACATAAAAAAACTGCAATATAATCGCTGCTTCCACATTAGTTGTCATTCCAGCTCTTGAGGAAAGCTGGCTTCAGCACTGCAGTAAATTATAACGATGAAGCAGCGATTATATGGGCGTTTTTCGATGCCTCACGTGGCACAAAAGCACCCTTTGACGTCGCCGCCATTGTTCGGCTGTTGAAACCGAGATAGCATGGCAGAACCAAATTACAAATCATTTAGCGGCCGTGGGCAAATATTACATGATTCATGTGTAGAAGTATTTTCCACATCATTATAGAGAAGAAAACATGCGACCACAATTACGTGCCTATACTCCTTTAACATGAAGAAAACCAAATGGAAAATGCTCTTGGCCATTCCCTCCATGCAAATGCTGTGTGGTGTATAATATTATGACGTGGTGGCCGGCCAAAGAGTGAGGCGCGATGAGCGATGTCAGAGATATGATTTGAATGGAGGGAATGGCCGAGTGCTCTGTACCGCGCCACTGCCGGCTTTGTCGTCTTTGTCACAATATTCCTTTTTTTTCATGAACATTGTCACATGTAGGAAACTCGGTGGTGTATCATCGTTTGTGTAAGAACTTAAGGACACTGACAAGTTCCCTAGGCAGCCGCTGACCACACACCATACTTGGCAAAATTACTTTTGAAAAGTAATTAAATTTCATTACTCATTACTTTGCTAGAAATTTCACAGCAGTAATTTAATTACATTACAAATTACTGCTGTCAAAAAGTAATGACCTGACATTGCAATTACCTGCCTTAGGTAACAAAAATTACTTATTAGTTTTGATGCTAAAATGTTGCGCATTGCTCAAAGTGCAAAATTTCTAGTTTTTTGTTTGCACCGCCGCTGAGCTTAAAAATGGGCGTCGGAAATTTTGCAATTTCGCTCCTCATTAATCAATTTGAACAGCCGCTTTGCTGATGTAGATGACATCTTTCTCATATCGCTCTTCAATCAGAATTACATCGTTCGATGTGTAATATGGTCCCACCATCCTGATTTTGAAGAATTTGTCATCCGCGTAAACAGCGGGAGTGCATTGACTGCTTATCCGTGCATCATCCCAGAAGTGCACAGTGGCGGGAGAGGCTGCCAATTCTGCTGTTCAATCGATTTTTTTCTGGAGGCAAGTTAGTGGAAATACATTGCATGTCGATGGGACGCTGTTGCCTGTGTTGCCCTTGAGTTAGAAATAGGGCCTCAAATGAAGCCACAAAAACACAAAAACTCACGGCCAACTTTCTGAGGTGTGTCAGTTGAGACTTCTTGTCAGTGCGGCGATGTCAAAGTACTTGCTCAAGCACTCGCAGTACGTCTGCGCGAAGGTGTCATATGACATGCCTTGGTGATGGAGCTCTCCTGGTCGCCATGCAGTGCGTTTGTATGTGAGACCGTATGCAGTGCAGGAAGATGCGTAGCAGTCCTGTGACTGATATGCAGACTCTTCACCAAAGCAGTGCTGACGCCTGCACGCACATCACCTCTCGTCCGCGTGCGCCGCTTCCCAGGGGTGCTGGCTATTACTGGTTGCGCGCTTTTAAGGCACAAGCCTTAAGTGGCACATTAACATCGATACCCGGCGTCGTCGTCGATGTCCAGGAAAAGTGGTACACAACCCCCAATTAATGACATCATCAGCAAAGAGAAAAATTTCTTCTGAGGGTGCAGAGAATTGAACCAGGAGCTTTCAGATTGTGAGGCGATCGCGCAACCCATGGGCCACAACACCGCGTTGCTTCTTGCCAAATAATGGTTCATTTAATGTATGTGTTGCCATATGACTGTATGCTAATAAGTAGGTGTGTCATTAGAAAGGAAGGAAACAATATAAAATAAAAAGTGAATGTTTTTCGCCTTCAAAGCATGGAAGTAGTCTCAAGTGCCCTCCGTAATTTATTCTTGCTTTGGGAGTCGCCGTGGTGGCACATTAGTTATATGGTGCTCGGCTGCTGACCCGAAAGACTGTGGTTTGATCCCGAGTGCAGCAGTCTCATTACGGTGGAGATGAAATGCTATAGGCTCCTGTACTGTGCGATGTCAGTGCACATTAAAGTACCCCAGGTGGTCAAAATTCCCGGAGCCCTTCACTATGGCGTCCCTCATAGCCCGAGTCGCTTGCTTTGGGACGTTAAACCCCGATAAACTGCATCTTTACTTTGTATATGCTCATCTACACAAACGTGAGGCCAAAGCATGGCATATACGAGAAGCATGGATTTGGTATGCAGCGAAATTATTATTGCTAGTAATTAATTGCTTTTCCGTGAAATTACTGTTTGAAAGTAGTTAATTACACTACTAAATTACCAGGCCGCAACAGTAATGAATTACATTAGAAATTACCGAGAAATGTAATTTAATTACTGTAATTTTATTACAGTAATTTAATTGTTGACTAGTCTGCCACTGATTTCAAGGTGATTGCACCCTGCTTTTCAATGAATGCGAAATCCTGACATCATAGCGTCTGTAAATGGTACGAGACAAGGCCTTTTGCATTTTTAAGGCAAAGGTTTGTGCCACCTTACCTTTATTTTTTTTCTCTCGCCCGCCTTTTTCCCCTTTCTATATTTTGGATGTTATGAATGCAATGTTTTAGCAACAAGCTTGAATTAGCATCTGCGAAAAATTTTTTGCTGTTCTGCTCGTGATTGCCTCTATGTCCAGGTTTTGCGCCATTTCCTGGTCCCTGGCATTTATTGGCACTTTCACTTCATTCAAACTTTTGTGAATGTGCTGGCACAAATTTTGAAAAGTTCCTTTTCTAGCACTTGCAAGTTGTTTTCATATTTATTTTTCCATGGGTCTGAAGTTTCATGGCACGTCCAGCCCGTCAACTATTTCTTACCGTTTTCCGATACTTTGTCCCGTTACACTTGTGGATTGTGGAACAGCCGCAGCTGCTCGTAAGATGCTTTGTGTCCTTGCCTTTGTGCAGGGCAGCAGCGGCGTCTTCTTTGCAGCGCTCAGTTGCATGTGGGCAAAGCATCCAAAAATGATGACTAGCTTGGCTGGCATTTTCTCTAGGTCTCTGAATGCATCATATGGTCAGAATTTGGCAACATTATAGACATGTATACCAGGAAATCGTTTCAAAAAGTTATCCAGGATTTGTATTGCGAATAAAAATTGCACAACACGCATAATTTTTAGTTTTGTGATACTGCAGATTACACGAACCAAGAACAGAACAGCAAGGTTCTACTGTATTTCTTTGAAGGGCTGTGACGGTTTTAAAGGGTGTCTGGTAACCTAGAATTGTCAAGAGGAGGAATTTCGTTTACCTCGAAAAATCGGGGAGTTGTGTGGGATACCATCAAGAAAGTGGTCAAGTCTCGGAAAAGGACGGACTGAAATTTACGCAGAGGTCTGCTGCGAGTTTTAACGATACTGTGAGTGTCCAGCACACGGTCCGTTCTTATTGGCATGACATATTTTTGCTTCTAATGAATATTAGGCATGGCAGCCTGTCTGTTCTAGCTGTCTTTTTCTTGTCTTCAATTAAGTGAGCATTGTATATACTGGTTGGTTCTTTACAGGTTGCCACACTCCTCATTAAATTTGGTCTGGTGCATATGAATAGACACAGCTACGTTCAAAAGTATTTTCTCTGGAATAAGCCTTAGTCATAGTAATGTGCAGAATTCATGCACTTTCAGTATACTGATGCAAGGTGCCACGCCACCTCAGTGTGGCATCAAAATCGATCTGTAAATCTTGCTCTTAGGCCTCGTCAATCTTGCAAGTTATTGCAGAAACAAATAGAGGCTAGTTTCTCAGCGGTTCGAGCTGTGATGACGAGGTCGTAAAAAGCTGTTACTTTTTGTGGAAATCGCTTGGCGCTTGTCCTGTAGCATTGCTGCTTTCGAAAGGGATGCCGGAGTGTGCCTTCATTGGAAAGGCAGTAAAAGGCGGTGCTTCGCAGTGATGAGCAAACCAACCTTTGTCAGCCCTCTTGTTCAAGGGTTCCTTCTTGAAAGCCTCAAATATTATTTTGCAGTACAATGAGCAGTGTATGAAGCCCCTGAAAGCATGCAAAGTGTTCCGTTAAGAAAATTTCCAGAATTTTCTCAAAGTAGAGTTTGTTCCTTTTGTGAAAGCACATGTAATGTCAGCACATATGGCCACCGCTCTTATGAACCATTAAAATAAAAGAAAAAACTTGTGAGCATAAATTTAACAAACTTTCAAATTTAAGACTCCGGATCACCCAGGCAATTTTCATCTAGTGAGAAGGGAAACAGCTGCTGAAATTCCTGCACAGATTCCTAGTTGAAATGTGCCAGCATCTGTGGGTCCGTTACGGGCAGGGATTCCAGTGTGGTGAAACCCATACAGAAGAGTTAAGCGGGCCATGTCCCGACAAGAATGCTGCATCTGGGGCATTCCACAGCTGGAGGTGTCACAAGGGAGTGTGGAAAAGGTCGTCTTGTTAATGCTCTCACTCTTCTTGTAGCTTGAGCTGCTGTTCATCAATTTTTTGTGTCATTATTGTTTCTCAACAATGCCACATCACTTCATACGCCTTTTCAGTGTCTGAACTGTGACAAGAGTATCTCCACCGCAGCCGTGGCCTCGTGCTTGAGTGCTCGCCTCGGCTACGGGAGGTCGTGGGTACGATTCTCGCGGCCTCCGGTCCACCAGCCAAATAATGCAATGAGAACAGGCGGTCCCCCGGCCTAGTGTTCGGCTCTCCAGGGGTGCACTGCGTGGGAAGGATAGCCTGCACCTAAAAATTCCCGTAAAATGTGGGCACAAAAACGTCTCCACGTGGTTAAATCCCGCAGTTCAAAACTCTCGCCTTGTGCCAGTTACAAAACTTACAACGTTCACTTCTCTAGCCTCAAGAGAGATGTGCCATAGCTCTCTCCGCTCCCAAACCCCCTTCGAGCAAAGTGCAGCGGTATTTGCTTGCTACCGTTGTGGCTGGCTCACAAGCGCCGGCAGGTGTGCATGACGGGTTAAAAAAAGATGGGCTTCTACCGCACGAGTTGTATTTAGGGTTGCTTGACGGCGGAACTTATCTCTGACCTGTCAAGGCAACGGTTTGGTCGAAGACCCTTCTCCCAAGCATCTCACCCTAGATGAGCCGAGCACCATGGCTGTGAAATCTTAAAACCGGTGGGTACCCGGCAGCACTGGAAATCAAACACAGAACCTCCCGAACGTGAGGCGGATGCTCTACCACAAGGCCGCGCTTTGGTGCTATGATCTTCGCCAAAAGGCCGAGAAATGAAAAGCCGAAAGATTGTCGTTCGGCAGCTTACAAAGTCAAGCTGTCATGTTTTTTCCTGAACACAGTTATGGCTCAGACTAATTGTACCATTCTACATGATTATCCCTCATTAATTGAGATGCTCAATAAGCTTAGGATGCGATAAATTATGAAGAGGAATGAAATATTTCTTTTCATCACTGCATTTTGTGCAAACATGTTTGTATTGTAATTTCAAATATCTGTTTTGTAATTGGAACTACTCCAAAATAAAGCATATCGCAGTACTGGCCGGCATTTCGAAAGGCCCTGATATGCACAGCATGTGTACGAGAGCAGGCGATGCAGCGGTCCCTGTGTCACTACTCTTGGAGCCCACATGACCAAGGTTGCTGCTCTTCCTCGGGAGTGACGTCATAATGCACCCCTGCACTCAGAAACCGAAATCGCTCAGTATAAATAATGCGATAATATTTAATGTGCATATTTGAATTGCGGAGCACGTATCACGCGCCGGGTGGGAGTATGCAATGTTTGAAACTAAGAACACTCCAACCAAAAATTTGATGTCTCCGCCCCTTTAAGGTTTTGGGTTTAGCGTATGGAACTTGTGACCTTCTGTGTGCCAGCGCCAGAAGCCTTTCATAGACCCTTTCGTTGTTTGTCTTGACTATTTTTTTTCATTCTTGGTCTCTGCCCTGTACACACTTATTTTTCTGCGTGGTTTCTCTGGCATATCTTGAACAGTGTTCCTTTTATCCTTTTTTAAGGATCTTTCTAATGTCCATACGCAAAGCCACTACAGGAGTGCGTGGGCTGCTGCTGTAGCCTCCATTTTTTGCTTATTTGTTTGTATGTTTCTCTTAGTGGTTTATTAGTTGCATTTCATTGTTCTGAGCTTGCATATCATGCTCCATTTCCTTTCCCCAAAAAACAATTTTCATTTGTTTCCATTGCGTTTCGCCTCCATCGAAACGCGGCCGCCGCGGCCGGGGGCTATGCGTTGTCACTGCATGTAAAATATCTCCAGGTTGTCGAAATTTTTCCGGAGCCCATCGAAAGGCATCAAAACTGCCCTGGACCTTTCCCGTACACATCCACCCGGAAAATTCTTAACATGGGGAATTCAAACACACTAGACGAGCTCATTAGACTACCAGAGTAGCACAAAAACAAGGACTCCTGCGTAGCCATTCGGGGCTAAAATACTAGAAAAGTTAGGCTTCGAACCTCGAGCGCAGCTCGGACACAGACATAAGGAACAAACGGACGTTTCCCAACAGACATAAGGAACAAAAATTTGACTGTGCTTTAGCTCTGGTTAACCCTAGCTGAATTGCGAAAGTTTCGTTTCCTCTGCACGTCGTCTACACAGCGTCTCATTCCGATGCTAGAACTCAAACCGGTCTCCCGCAATTGAAGAGTCACTCCGGGACGTGGCACGACTTCTTCTAGCCGCATCTTCGTTACGACGCTTCTCGAGTCGCGCGGCGCGTTCTTCTGGCATCTCTTGAGCGCGTTCTCTCTTCCTCGCTCCATTCTGTCGTTGGTGCTTCTCTTTCGCGCTCTCCATAACGGCTACAATACACTGAAAGCGCATATATATATATATATATATATATATATATATATATATATATATATATATATATATATATATATATATATATATATATATTGTTACGTGACGGCCAGCCGAAAAAAGAGACGAGATAATCGATGGCAATGAGGTTATTTAATGGCCGGTAGCCTAGCGCGAGCGCTCCTGCCCGCGCCACTGCACAGTTCGTCTTCTTCGTCACACTACCCGGGGCCACCGATCGATCGTCTCGATCGGTGACAAAGAGACGCGCGAAGTGGTTACTGGCTTAAGAGGATGGTTGGACAGGAACGAAAAAGGGGTGAGGTGCTGGCCGCCACGATGAATAAGATGGCTGAATGATTCCTGGCCTTGAAGCTTCCGGGCCGCAGGTCGCCAAGAGCTGACGGTCGAGTTCCCAGGACGCGCCGAACGGCCTGGGCAGGGGATCGGTGTCTTCAGGTGTAAGCGCCATCTCGGGTCGGTGGGGTCGATAGGTCAGGTACTTGCGTCGGGTTCACTTCGTCGTGTTGAGTGGTCGGGGCGGGGGACGGGGCGGGGGGAACAACGGCGAGGTCGGTTCGGGTCTGTAAGGCTGGGGCACGGCCGAGCGACGCACGCCAAGAACTCACGGCTGACGACCACGGCTGACGCAGTACGCCGAAGCTCCCCGGACCAGGATGTCGATGGTACCCCGCAATCTCCACCAAATGTTACGTGACGGCCAGCCGAAGAAAGAGACGAGATAATCGATGGCAATGAGGTTATTTATTGGCCGGTAGCCTAGCGCGAGCGCTCCTTCCCGCGCCACTGCACAGTTCGTCTTCATCGTCACAATATATATATATATATATATATATATATATATATATATATATATATATATATATATATATATATATATATAATCGCCGCGAGGCGACACGTCCTCTCCCTCTACCCCAGCTGAGCACACCTGGTGGAGCGAGCGGCGACGGCAGCATCGTCGACGGCGGCGCCATCTGTTAGAGCGCGGCTCGGCTGCGGCGTTGCTAGGCGACGGTGGCTCAAGGTCGTTCGTCCGCCATCGTACAGGGCGCGACGAGCCGAAATGGCTCGCTGGCTGGTGTAGTAAAGCTTTCGCTTTAAAATCAAAATCCCACCAGAACCAAAGAACATGCATCCGGTACACCATGAGGGTAGAGGAAAGAACAGAGCGAAAGTTCTGTAGAAAAAATTTCTGATGGCCTAACTCTGTTAGGATATACGTAGCGAAAGCGCGGAGACTTCTGCATCGAAAGAGTGCATTCCCTAGATGCCCCTTTATTCATGGTCAAAACTTGAGCCCTGGTGGCGGACTGGTAACGTCCCTACCTCAAACGCCAAAGTCCCGGTTCGATTCTGAGCCTCGGCACAGGTTTTATCTTTTTACTCAGTGAGTGTGCGGGGGAGGGTTCAGTGGCTCCCATAGATGCCGCAACCGTACACGTTGGTTAGCGGTTAAGAGCAGGCTCTGTGAAGGCGCGTTTATACTACGACGTACTACGTGCGCTGCACGGCGACGTCACGTCAGCCAAAGCGAGACCCTCTATACTCCAACTGCGTTTGACCGCCGAAGCGTTCGGCGGCTGGAGTCTCAGTGCACGCCTCTTTTTCGCGCCGAGTGCGCCGCTGCCAGCCGCCGCCCGCCCGGCCAGACCGGTTCGGTCCCGCGGCGAGGTGCGTGTTGTGACGTCATGTGCCTCCTCGGAGCACCGCCACGGCGAAATCGCAAGTTCGCGGCCAGTAAAGCTTTAGCTGTAAAAACTAGCCAACAGACAGGACGTGGTTTACACGGACGCAGCGGAATACTAAGGCAGAACAGGTTTCGTAGCACTAGCAACCAGGGAGGGTGGAGGCCGAGTCTCATGCTGCAGCACCCGACAGTGGAACGCAACAGCGGCTGAGGAGGTAGCCATTACGCTGGCCTTAACTCAACAGAATGGCCGAGTGATTATAACTGATTTCAAATCGGCTATCCGCGGAACAACAGCGCAGGTAGGGTATCTGCCGAAACAGTCAAAATTCTGAATGCCGGCCCGACACCGGCAGAGCTAATTAACCTAATCTGGACTCCAGCCCACGAGGTACTCCAAGGAAAGAAGACAGCGCACGCATTGGAAGTTGTAGAGGCATCCTTAAGTCCTGAAATTGCATACGCTTGCAGAAATTCCGCTCCTCAAACCTGTCTGCTATGTGCTCCGTCGTGTAAAAGTGATCTCTCGTTGGAATCGCATACACTGAATGTCGCACGCAGCTAGGTCTAGATGATGATGATAATGATGATGATACCAACTTTATTTTCCACCAGATAAGGAGGCCCCCTACTCCCCCTCCCCGGCACGCAGGCCTGGGTGACGGGGCCGGGACCCCCGCGATTCGAAGCCAAAGAGGTGTTGACTCCTCGCGGCTTCTTCCGCCAGGCGGATGGCTTGTTGCTGTGGAGCATAATAATAATAATAATAGGTTTTGGGGGAAGAAAATGGCGCAGTATCTGTCTCATATATCCTTGGACACCTGAACCGCACCGTAAGGGAAACGATAAAAGAGGGAGTGAAAGAAGAAAGGAAGAGAGAGGTGCCGTAGTGGAGGGCTCCGGAACAATTTCGACCACGTGGGGATCTTTAACGTGCACTGATATCGCACAGCACACGGGCGCCTTAGCGTTTTGCCTCCATAAAAACGCAGCCCCCGCGGTCGGGTTCGAACCCGGGAACTCCGGATCAGTAGCCGAGCGCCCTAACCACTGAGCCACCGCGGCGGGTCACAGCGAGCCACAGCGGCGGGCTGATGAGCAGAGACCTCGCCCCCGCAGCAGGCCTGGCTTCCCAGGTTTCTCTTAATTTATATATATTTGCTTTAGCGCCTTGAGAGCTGGCGTATTCCCAGATTATGTGGTTGAGGGTCCCTCTCGTCCCACAGTGCTTGCACTATCGTTTTCTCTCTCATCTTGCTGAACATGATATGCCCTGACCGTGTTTACGAAGCTCCCAGCTTGCAGCCCAGGAAGCTGTCGGAATTTATCTGAAGCCCTCTACAACGGCGCATCTTTCATTCTCTTATCTTTCACTGCCTCCTCCATTCCTTCCCATACAGACCGGTTCAGGTGCCAACCGAGAAGTGAGACAGTTACTGGTCCTTTACTTTCCTCACAGCTAATTCGGCCAGGTTTCCAAACGCGTAGCGCATCAAAAACGTGCAATACAGTGGCGGTGCGTGGCGAAGGCTGGCTACGAGACATGCTGTTGACTCCTGATGCGCGTGTGAATGTAGCACGTGTGAAAGCCGTGGTCTCACGCTATAGATGGCGTAGATTCGGGAGTGCAGCTGGATATGTGAGACAGTTACTGCGTCATTTCCTTTCCTCAAAAACCAACTTTCATTTTCATTTTTCGTGAAAATCGGGCGAGGACAAAACACAAAACGGCGCAGTTGAAGCAGGTGGTTATTCAAAAAGCCACATCCCGTATTTATACTGATTGCTTTTGAAGCTGCTCTACCTAACAGCTAAGTTAGCAGACTAAGGTGTTGTTGAGTTATGATTCAGCTGTGTCAGTGCGCCACATGCCTGTAAGGCCGCGCTTCATCAACGCGTACATTTTTTCATTCCCTTAGCTTGCAGTCACTGCGGGCCTCCGGTCTACCTGGAGAGCTATCAGTGAAGCACCGAATTCCCTCTATCCGCGTGCCCCCTCCCCCTCCTCCGCAAGCAGTGGCAAAGGCGCAGGAGGCACTGGCTCCTTGACAGCACAGCTGTGACGGCCGAAGACACCTGGCTTTGTTAAGCGCAACAGGAAAGCATGCGAGGCGCACACAACGAGCACGTGGTGCCGCTTGGTCTTAGGCAGCATTCCCACGGCGGCGGAATGCGAACCACCTCGGAATGCGAACCACCTCGCATTCCGCGATGGGCCCCTTTTTTGGCATGCTCGATGGCACCGAAGCGTCGCGGGTCTCCGCAGTCTCACATTCCTGCGGCGAGCCAGTGGATTAGTGGTCCCGCCAATTAGCTGGAAAAAAAAACGCTCCATCTTTCGAGAGGCGACGCGCGGGTGCGGCAGGGAAGGGGAAAGCATCAAGCACTAAGGGCGAGAACTCTCCCCAGGGAGAGTTTTCGGAATGTTTTCTGTATGTGTTTCTTTTTTTTTTCTAGCCAAGCCCCGGGCTCGAAGTTGGGCCCAACCTTCAGGGGCTGTGGCTACCTCCATTGGTTATCGAAGCTTAGGGCGGGACTCGAAATATGACCGCCCTAAATTTTTTGTTTGCATAAGCTTTAATATTGCATGTAAAATCGTTGGAGGGCAGTCTTGTCTAGTTGAGCTAGAGGCTCCGTGCAGTGGCAGGTAATTCTGCAACCCTTGACTCTAACCTCGCGTCGATGAGTAAGGGCTTGTAGAGAGTGTTTCTCTGTGTGAGAATTGTCTGTGTCAGTTACAGCTTGACCGTCTGTGTGACTCAACTTGTAACGCAGTTTGCCCTTGTACATCCTGTAAATATATTTCCTCTTTGTCTCCATCATCTGGCGTCAATCATCGTCTGCTCCTTCAACACCGTCGAATTCAAGTTTGGAGAGGTCCGGTGCCCCTCCGAAGAAACGCAAAAAACCATCTTGAATTTACTATGCACAACTTGAATGTATTACCTAGTTAAAGAGAAGTTACGCTCACAACAAGCGCACATTTCCATGTTCTCTAGCACGGCATGAAGGAACGGCTGCGGTATCAAGCTCGAATTCGATATCACTACAGTGTCTTCTCATAGACTACCTAGCGTTGCAGGTTTCGTATTCAGTGTAACAAGTTCTATTTGGATGAGATTGCATATCCTGCACAAAGAAAAGCAATAAGGCCGAACAGGCGTTGAAGTTTCATCTTCAGTGCCAGAAACGGTCACATAATCCACTGTACTCGAGTGCTCCTTTTGTTCACTGCCTGCAATTGCCTAGTGTGAATGCTCTTGTATCGTGTAGCAGTTTCAAATATAGATAAGTATACAAATTTAGGCATCCAATAATGCGAGTCGCAGTAATTTCAATGTTTTTGTAGCGAAAGCAACAGTATGCGAGTCAGCAGCCATTTCGGGTAAGCGTCGCTAGTCAGCGCATGCGCCACTAGGGCGTTCCACCGCTGCGGCGCGGCTTTCCTCAAAATTCAACTTTCTCTTTCCTCTTCCTTCATTTCTTCTTTCCCTCCCTCCTTTATCCCTTCCCTTACTGCACGGTTCGGGTGTCCACCGACATATGTGAGACGGTTGCTGCGCCATTTCCTTTACTCAAAAACCAAAGAAAACAAGTGAGCCGCCGTCGTTCTCGAGATTCTTTGGCGTTGACAACGTTGCAGAGGCCATTCATTTTCCCAAAAGGCGCACAACTGGCTCCCTGGGTGAGTGGATAGCTAAACCTCGCTTTCATGTAGTGGAATTGTTGTGCAACTCCAAAAACCTGCTCTGATAGCGTTCCGCACACTGGATATATGCAGCGCGCCCACCCTGGCAGGTGGCAGGTAATGACATCGCAAGAGGTTGGTCACCCAATGAACGCTGCGGCGTATATAATGCTTCATATTCCGGAACCCTCCACTACGGCACCTCTTTCTTCCTTTCTTCTTTCACTCCCTCTTTTATCCCTTCCCTTACGGCGCAGTTCAGGTGTCTGTCGATATGTGAGACAGATACTGCCCCATTTCCTTTCCCTAAAAATGTTGTCAGCGCTAATGCATGCAGCCTACATCTCTCTATCACCACGGTAACGTATTTCAAAGAGCGAATAACGGCGTACACTGGCCCAGGGAGCCAGCTATGCGCCCTTTTTTTCTCAAAATCTAGAACGTTGTCAATGGCAACGCCAATGAACACAATGAAAGCCGAGAGATTTCGCTTTGCATATCCTGGATTAGCTGAGCTAATCCACATCCATTTATGACGGACGGGCATCAATTTTAGATGCATTCTTGACACCAATAGTGTTGTACAAGGGCTTGACAGGGGCTAGCAAGCTGGAAATCTCTTGAACTCTGATGCACGGCTCACAGTTTTGTTGGACATGGCACCATGAGTCGTCGCCAGAAGGCTGGACCGCGCATATACTGTGGCTCGGGCGCTTTCTGCTTGCGTACCTACTTACAGCGTACCTACAGACATGGCCACCGGCCAGCAATGCTCCCGCTTTCTTCCCCTAATTTTGAAACAAGTCGACCGTGGCATCTTGATCTCCACTCAAAGACTTCTCGATTTCCACTCGCAACATAAACACTTGCGTGCAGTGGGGTCCTGGGGGCCTATGGTGTGCTCTGAATTAAATGCAGTTTTTCTTTGATTTCCTCATGCTGCACAAATCGCTTTCGCACGCGAGCCTATCACGTGCTCTGCGCGCTTCCCTGGTTGGCCGCAGCACGGTACGTGGTAGGCGCTGAAAGAACTATATCGCTTGTGTTGCTCAGTGGAGGGCCGCGTGTTGCGCCGTGGCCTGTCAGATGACCTGACAGACACAGCTGCGAAACTTCGAGTTGTCCAGTGGACAAACTTCCAAACTTCGCTCATACCCGCTTGGTATGACGAAGTGCAGAGTCAGTACCAACGCCTCATTGTGCACGCCTTCATCCCTCTCCGCAGCGGCAGGGCGTTGTCGGCGTCGCCCGTATGCCCAGCCCGAGATGCTACGCTTTGCAAGATGCCGCTACGTTCGAAGCTCGTGGTAGCTCGGCTAATAGCATGCTGTGTCGTCACAGGTTTCGAGATTCGGCGGGATTACTTGCCCATTTCGAGGATATATGGCGCAATGAGACGCCCGTAGATGCCGGGGCTATCGCAGCACATCCAATGATGACGGTGCTGCGGCAACTGGCCTCTGAGGTGCGTGATGCGCTAAGTGCACTTCCCACTACAGATGAGATGAAACCTCTCCTAGATTCTATGAAACTTATATCGACTCCTCGTCGGGACGGGCTACGGGTTAAATTGTATTCGGCGTGCTGAGACAGACTAGGTTCGCCTTTAAAATCCGTTCTGCGCCGATGCTTCCAGTGTTTTGATATCCCTTCCAGTTTACGAGCTTGACGAGTTGTCCTTATCCCCGAACGACACACGGAGTCCCCTCTGCCGCAAAAGCGAAGGCGAATGACACTTGTTAACGCTGATTAGAAGGCTTCTGCAACCATTGTGGTTCGGAGCTTGATGGGTGAGACGGCAACGCTCATCCGTAACCATTAGGCCTGCTCTCCGTGCGGGGAAGAGAAATTCACTGACTGTCGTTTCTTACACGTGACAACTTCGACTACACTGAGGGGCAGTTGGCAAGCGATCTCCCGGTTTTCTTGGAACAGGAAAAGGTGTTTGCGCTCCTCGCACGCGGGTGCATATTTATCGCCCATCAGGTCTCCAGGTTTCCTGTAGGTCTCCATCAGCTTGTCTGCACGGTGTACGAGGGTAACCACAGCACTGCGCCTAGAGAGGGTTCGGTGAGCTCCCCTCCCCCGTCACTCGTGAGGTAGGGCTGTTCCGTCTGATATCTGCTGTCCGCATTGACCTTAGATCCTACCACTGTGCCATCGTTAAAAACCCTGGCGTGCACGGCCTTCAGCTCCCAGGCAGCATGACAATAAAGGTAACGGCTTTTGGGGAAGAACATATATCACTTTATTCGAGAGATGTCGCATGTGGGGCCTTCGCATGTCGAAACGCCTCCTGTCGGGGCTGCTGCAAAACGATTCCGATCCCGTTTCCACCGCGCTAGCGTAGGATGCAAACATGGGATGCGCTAGCGTGGGATGCCCAGCGAGCAATGTGGCGACGCCCAGGAGGCCGTCAATCGAAATGTCTACAGCAGGGTGTCTGGCGCGGCCCTCAACTTTAGCAAAAGCCAGGTAGGCTGGAAACGCTTATTGGTCAAAAAAACATGACTTCGCATGTGTGGCGTGTGACGTCATTGGTCAAGTGATTTTGAATGACGTCATGTCCGATTAGGACCAAAAATGCTTTCCTTGGATTTTTTTTTAGTTCCCAACATTTTCAGAGCGCGCGCGTCCTTCTCTCGCTACCATGCTTCTGTCCGGAATGGCGACAGTGTCCCAACGAGGGTCGACATCAACCTGATCGCGGTGATCGTGACACATCATGACAATCCTGATCGTTATAGACGTTTCAGCGTCTACTACAAGGTCTTCACTAAGCGGAAGAACATGCTGCAGCATATTAGAATTGCCCAGAAGTTGGAGGCGATAGGAGCATTCCGTAAGTGCGATCAGTTCAGCAGCGGGCTGCAACGCTGAAAAGTTTGGTTCGTCACTGCTGCGTAGTACACCGATTCCCTGCCGAAAGTCTGCGACTTGCCTTTGGGAACGACAAAAGTAATTATTTCTATATCGTGTATGAATTTGCAAGCAGTCAGCTTGCTGTGACGTCCCTCAGTCTTTTTTTTCTTGGGACAGGGAGGGAGGGGTCTTTTTTGTTCTTGAGCAAGATTGTGCGAATGTTTGCAAGCAAACTTTTGAGTACAAGCAAGCTTTGCACTCTGCACACTATGGCGTAATCTTGCTGGTGTTGGCATGGCAGTGAAAGAATGACAGGCTCAAGTTAGCGAACAATTCTGAGAGGAACGCTTGAGGTTTTCTATCTTGAACTTAGAGACTCACGTGGTATTATCGCGAGAACTTCCGCTTCTCATAAATTGCCGGCTACATTTAGGAAGAAGTCTAGGGCACCACGCTTAGAAAGAAAAGTGTGGCTCCTTCCTGTGGCGTCACATTTGCTTGTAGACACTCCTTGCCGAAATGACGAAATTTCGACCACGCCGGCACCCAAACCGAGCCTATATGAATCCGCCCCTCAAAAAGCTTGTACGCTTGTAGTGCACTGAAAGCCGAGGCAAATAGTGTCAATATGCGATCCATTTCAACAAATTTATATATCACCATATAATTATTTTGGTCCTACATAAATGCAACCGCAAATAAATTTTGCGTATGGACACCTATCAAAATAGGATAATCAATTAAATAAGGTTTTTTAATAATGGAAGAGTGTAATATGTAGGAATCTATGCTTTGCTTCATTTTCTGGTTATGAAAACGATTGTCAAGCGCTTCGGACGAATTTATACAGTGTAAACACCCACAAAGCCACACTGCCATGAAAACAGCTGCAGTGCGTCTGGGGTATGATTTGCCGGAGAAAGGGGAAGGAGCAACGTTTTTCTCATATAAGTATTTGAGAGACACCAAAAATGGAGACCCGCGCGCTTTTTTTGTACTGTATGTAATGAAAACAAGTATAAAGGAACGCCACAGCTAGGCTTCGGAGAGAACGAATAAAATCATATGGAGCGGCAAAAGAGGGAAAAATGACGGCCATAAAGCATAGCCGGCACTCTTCGAGAACGGGCGCGGGCAAACGCCAGGACGCTCTTAATGACCAGCGAGTAAGCGACTTGACAGGCAGTCGAGGAGACCGACAACAAGCAGATCCTGCTTTCGAAGCGGCCGCCACATTACAGCCTCAAACCAAGCGCCCGGCCAATAACACAAACCAAATTAAAACTAAATACACGGGGCAGTATGTTCGTACACCGTAACTAAATACAAGATCCCTCTTTCCTGA
Source organism: Amblyomma americanum (assembly GCF_052857255.1). Classification (NCBI taxonomy): domain Eukaryota; kingdom Metazoa; phylum Arthropoda; class Arachnida; order Ixodida; family Ixodidae; genus Amblyomma; species Amblyomma americanum. The sequence continues at coordinate 47,292,366 of NC_135497.1, forward strand.
AAAGGCATCCGAGTTCACCCCCCCCCCCGCACATCGCCGCCGTCATCCTCGCCCTGAGTGCTACTGCGACGCGCCTCCTCACTCGGACCGTGAGTGATGGCTGCGTTAATGGCGAAAACGTCCCTGAAAGCGCCGCACGCCAGGGGCTGCGGTGCGCTCAGCCAAAAGAGTAAAAGCAGCCCCGCTTCCATGCTTTGGGTCACACCTGCGAAGTTCAGCGTCCGGGCACGCGTCGTTCCGCCGTTTTCAAACGACGCCATCGTTAGCTCTGCTGAAGGGCGACCTGTTGCATGTATACAGGGTCACCGGCGAGCATGTGTATCGAGCCGTCTTGAGATGGGTGTCTGTTTCTTTGATCTCTAGAGAGATAGCGACACGGAGGCAGACAGTGCACAGGGCATCTTGTTTTCGCCTTCGTCGCTCGCTATAATCAGGATACGTTCGTACGCCGGCCACCGAACCGGCAACCATAGGGAATGTGCATTCGGCTGAGTGCCCCTCTGGCTTGAGAGGCCTCGCCACAACGGCGGCAGCCAGTAAATGATTCCGACCACCTTCCCACCGGCAACATGTTTCCCAGCACGTGCATCTTTGTACAATGAGAAACCATTTGGGTGGATCCTTGGCAAGCTCGTCTCCGGCAGAGTGGCGTTGCTCTATCTTCTGCGGGGAAAGCGTCATACACTAATAAAAATGAATCTAGCCCAAACAAGCATCGGCCTTACAAATACATTAAGAGCATTGAGTTAATGTTCGACCAAACAAAAATTAACATTGCTATAATGTTTTGGTGCTACCTGGAAAATTCACAAATGCAGAGAGAGAAGTGGTCGAGGAAAGGCAGGGAGGTTAACCAGTAAAATGTTCCGGTTGGCTACCCTGCACTGGGGGAGAAGGATGAGGGGAGCGTAAAAGAATAAGTAGAGAAATGCGGTCAGTAGCAAGCACGACAGGCAATGAAACAAGCACTGTAAGTAACAGGCCGCCGCAGATGTAACCAGCACACCTTGACGGCTGCCGACTGCTGCGACCTGAGTGGAATTAACTGATCGAGGGCCCTCCACCACAAGGCAGCGCTCACGTTTCAGTCTCAAGATAGGCTGCTGGCCGTTGAAGCTGATAATGTTGATGACAACGTAAGCATCGGAATTATTCTCTGAAGGATGAGGCTGGAGGATGCGTTGTGCCAGCTATTGGACAACTGCAAGCACTGGATTCAACAAATACAGCATCTGCAGTGCATTATGTGCAGCTGGCATGTGCATGCTGGAAAGCAGCACACGCATGGCATTCACGATTGGCTTTAGCATTGCAATCACTTGCTCGTCTGCGACCTGGTCCGGTTGCTGATCTACTACCCGACCAGCAGCAGTAGGCTCAACACACTGGGTGCGCGGTGCCGGGGTGGGTGCTTCGGTAGCGATGGCCAAGTCACTTGCCGGTCCCGGTCTTGGACCGGAGTTGTGATTTGTGCTTGATTAGCAATGGTCTTGGGACTCTGAGTTCGCAATACCTGCTTGGTCACTGCGGGTCTGTGTAGCTCAGGCAGGGATAGCCAAGGCCCGTCTGCGACAGCCGTCTGTGTCTTGCCAGTCATATTGCTCCCAATCCTTAAATTATTATGCGGAGGGGCAGGACAAGTTGCGGAAATTCTTGGAAGATCCTTTCCAATGCTCGTTACAATTTTAGAAGGTCTGTGACGAGGGCGACGACGTCGTCGCACCTTAGCGGCAGCTTCTCTGTGTCTGGAATTGTCTCGTCATTTGTTAGAGTGTCGCACTTTCCCTTGTCAGGCGAGGACAATCTTTTGAGGCAGCGTCATGACGGCCGCGGCAATTGGCACACGTAATAACTGTTGCCCGGCAAGAATCGTCTCTTTGTGGCTGGGTACACCGCGGGCACACGATGGGCAAATTGCCCACACTACTCACGTGTCCTATCTTTATGCATTTCCGGCACTGGAGAGGCTCGCGTCAACGGAATCATGCTCGAACGCTGTAACTAGACAACGAGCTCACATCCTCTACTGCGCAACAAAATCTCATCTTTCATCGTCTTCTTGCACACTGTAGGGAAGTACAGCGCTCGGCTCGAACCAGTTACGAACGTTCTGCAAGGTGTATCCATGGGCTCCCATTCTGTGCATGACCACATCACTGAGCTGCAACGTATTTTTCGCGGCCACCGGACAAACGCTGTAGAGTTATCTTGCATCATGAATGCAGCAAGGGAGGCAGCCAATCACTTAAATGTGGTGATACCTGTACCAATACAAGTCTCTCGTCAGGCCCACCGAGAGAACTACGGTTTTCAGTCGCCGGAGGAATACTAGCGTGCGGCAATATATGTGCCATACTTGGACTCACTCACTGCTTATTTAGCTCGCCGCTTTTCTGAAAGCAATGAGAGAAGCTTCAAACTTCTCCAGCTGCATCCATTAAAAATGAAGCACTTGAGCCATGTTGAGTTCGCTGCCCTCGCCGAAGAACTCCAATGCTTTTACGGCATCGACAACTTCAAGGAAGATGCCATCTCTTGGTACGAGATGTGGTGCAACAAAACTGGGGAGCCATCAGAAATAACTTACTGCGAGCTTCTACATCAGGTAAAGACATTATTACCCGGTGTTGCAAAAGCCATTGAGGTGGCCCTGGCTTTGCCAGTACTGAATGTACGGTCGAGCGCTCCTTCAGGACAATGAGGAGAGTGAAAACCTGGCTACGCTCAACGATGACAAACAACAGGCTGGACGGCCTTTGTCGGATGAGCGTGCACCGATAGCGTGTAATGAAGCACAGAAATGACTTTATCACCCGTAGCCGCCGCGGTGGCTGAGTGGCTACGGTGCTGTACTGCTGACCCGAAAGACGCGTTTTCGATCCCGGCCGCGGTGGTTGAATTTCGATGGAGGCGAAATTCTAGAGGCCCGTGTACTGTGCAATGTCAGTGCACGTTAAAGAACCCCAGGTGGTCGAAATCTCCGGAGCCCTTCACTACGGCGTCCCTCATAGCTCGAGTCGCTTTGGGACGTTAAACCCCCTAAACTAAACCATACCGACTTTATCACCCGTGTCATCACGCAATTCACCCAGAAAAATCCGAGGCGTCTGCAGTTGCTGTTCAAGGAAGACTGAATGAGTGGCTGTAGTTGCGTGTTTGTGAACATGTTGTGTTGTGTGCTGGTCATCAATTCAGCAAGACTGAGCACTCTTCTCCACGAAGTGATAGTATCTTTTTGCATTTTTTATTCAGACGCACTGGATTTCTTGTAGCCATAAAGGAAAGAATGGTCAACACAAGGAGCGTGTTGAAAACGGTCAGAGAGGCAGCCAGTGTTTAGCTTCTAGTCCCTCGAGATCAGTGAAAGTTAGGACCACGAGAATTTTCATATACTAAGCGTGGCGCTAGGTGTAGAAGAGCCTTTTATTTGCCGTCAAGTTCTTCTGAAGGAGCTTTAATGTTAGGGAAGGTCAGTTTCACCTTCGCGGCACTTCATGAAGCTTCATGAAACGAACATGGAGGCAAGATTACTAATCACTTTTCAGTCGAAACGCCGCGCATTCAAAATACTTCAAAATACGATTTTTGTTCATGTACTCTACGCGTATAATAAAAGCTCACCTAAACATACAGATGAGCGGTATGTTTTAAGTAGCCTAAAAAACCAAATATCAACCTTTCGCGCCCCATTACCAAACGCAGCTGAAATGCATGCAGTGACGCACTGCTGAACGACTTGTCCCAAAACAACGCTGTCTGATTCAATTGCGGTATTGAGTGACGAATGCAGAGTAAAACAAATGCAAAGCATAAATTTTGTTCCCCTCATTTGAGCTGCCAGGAATACAACTGACTATTCACGGATAATTATAACCGGTATATACGCTTTAGTTTGGGGGGGGGATGTTATTGAAGGAAGGAAAAATAGAAAGTTGGGGCCACGCGACGCGTCCAGTAATTTCTCTCTGGAACGAGGCAATGGTCGCTGCGCCGCGCTGGGGGAGGGGGAAGGTAAAGGAAAGAGCGTAGAAATAGAGGGGTACGTGCTCGCCGAGAGGAAGTCGCAATTCCCGCAGTCGAGCAGGGAAGGGAGGCCGAGCCGAGAGCAGAGCGCCGATGCGCACTCGGCTGGGTGATGGAGCCGACTGAGCTCGCGGGGGGCGTGGCTTGAGGCGCGCGGACCGCAGGGAGGCGCAGGCTTCTGGGCCAATGGGGAGGCACCTGAATGGTGGTGTACCGCATAAGCAGATGGCGGGCAAGGAATTTGCGCGCAAAGGAAGAAGTAGGATGCCGCGAAGGGGATGGGGGCATGGAATGCCCGTAAAGAGATACAAAGTCGACCCAAGGCGGGAAGGGGTGGCGAGCGAACCAGCCCGACGGCAAGAGAGCGGGAGGCCACGGGAAACAAGGCGCCCGAAGGGGCGAAGCGGTGGCGGCAGAAGCGGATGAGTCCGGGGGTCCCTGCCCATGAACACGACAACGCAGACTGCCGCCCATAGATAGTGTAGGCGTGTCAATGCACCCCGTGTTTGCTGACAAGTGCGGCCAACCCCGTGGAGCCCACGCCACCACGAGAAAACCCACAATACGAGCAGATGGGCGGTTCGCTCGAGTAGGGAATGCCTTAGAGGGCGGACGTAAGTTTTACAAGGAAATGCAACAAGAGAGGCGCAAAAGAGAAATTAGAGGGCACGAAGTGCGCTCGAAGGGTGGGGGTCTGATGGACACAAAGAAAAAGCGGGCCGTTGAGGCGCGCCGAAAAGGGCGAGGTGTGAACACCCGCAGGGAATGCCTTGACGGCAGGAAAATTTGGGAGTACCACGTGGGCGGATGGCGGGCAGTGTAGTTGCGCGCACTGAAGAAAGGGAGCGAGGAAATCTACAAGGGAGTATAGCCCCGTGCGAAAAGAGCGCGCGAACAGAATCGCAGCGTGGCGAACGGACCGGGAGGGCAAGTGCAGCGAGGCGCCCGACGGAGCGAAGCGGTGGCGGCAGAAGCGGATGAGTCCGGGGGCTTCCCATCGCGAACGCGACAACGCAGACTACCGCCCTTAGATAGCGAAGTACGCGTGCACGCACCCCGTGTGTGCCGTCAACTGCGGCCAACCCCTGGGCGCACGCGCAACAACGAGAACGCCCGGAAAATGCGCCGAAAAGCGGACTGCCCGCACGCTATAGCCACAGAGGGGCAGAATTGAGATTAGAAAAGGAGGACGACTGAATAAGAAGCCGTGAAAGTGGAATGCGGGAAAAAGCCGCAATAAGGGGGCATAAGTAGCGCCCGAGTGAGGAAAGCGGGCCGGAGAGGCGCGCGGGTAGGGGGAGTAGAAATTACTCGCAAAGGAGTGCTGTGAAGGCAGGAGAATGAGAGCGGGCCAGAATGGCGCGAGGGAAAGAGGGTATTAGGAAGCCCCGAAGGACAAAGTTGCCATTGAGGCAGGAGGGGAAAGCAGGCACACGAGGTGCGCGCGAAAAAGTCCCCGTTCGTCCAGAATCCACAGGGAGATGTCCGAGCAGCAGACACACGCGGACACAGCACCGTGGTAAACCGTTCGAAGGAGGAGGGAAAGTCTGCTGGGTAAACCGCTGCAGTGCAGGGGCGTAGGAGTTTAGCTGATGTAGGACCACAGAATATGAGGCGCAGCAAGGTTTCTTGGGTTTCTTGAGTAATCCAAGGTAGCGGGCCGAAGTAGGGCGCGCGTAGTGGAAGCGAGGGCCTCGGAGGACGCCGACGGGCGAGAACAAAGGGCCTGGTGAGAGACCCCGGCCGCCGGCGAGTGCACTCGCCGGCGGCCGGAAGGAAACTCACGCTTTAGATTGGGCTCGTTCTGTATAATATCACAGAGAATTCAGTAAAACATGACGTTAAAACTCTGCTTATTCGGTATAACAAGGTTGTCGCTAAAATAAAAAGAAAAACTAAGTGTCTTTCATTTATTTTTTAAGTAAAGAAGCACAAACGAAAAAGTAGACAAAAATCGTGACGTATCTGCCATATTGACAGTCGGGAAATTACCGGGAAATAAAGTGGCCAGAAACACGAACATCGTCTGAACAGGTTAAAACGCTTGTATCGGCATGCGCAACAAAGTTGGTCTGGTAGATCACGGGAATGTGGGGCAAGCGGGTTTTGATCAAGACCTGCACCACTGCAAGCTGACAACTGCAGCGGCCATGCTGCGCACACGAGCTGCCCGCGTCGAAACAGCTGCTACCATCTTAGATGTGCACCCGCATCGGGTTCCTTTAGCAAAATGTGTTAAATACCGCTAAGGAAAGCTACTGCAAGCAAATCAAAAGCGCTTCAAAGCACTAATGACTCGGGCTGCTGCACAGGTGGCGCGGAGAAGGACTGTAGGTAAGATGGCGGCTTGGTCGCTTCCGGTAAGCGCATGCAGGCGCAGTGCGCTTTGTGAAATCGGTCTAATACTTTTTGCCGGGCGCCGGGCGTAAAATGGACAGCAGAACTTGTGGACCAGTTGGACTATGTGGGGCCGCCTTTACTGCTGTACAGGCTCGGAAGTAGGCGGCGGGTCCTGGTACCGCGCGGTCTCGGCATCAGCGCACCAACGGCGCTCACTCCTCTTGCCTTCTACGCCGCTTCGGGAAGAGATGTTTCCGGGTGGGGCTTGACGCGCCATGAGTGCATCCAGACTTCGTGCGGCCCTCTGTTTCTCTGATTCACCGCCGGGCATTCGGCAGACGGGCGCGCCTGACCCGAAATCGGCGGACGCCCTTTGTAGCAACCTACCGCACGCGGAGAGGGACTTCCGGTGGCGCGCCGAGTGGGGCATGCTCCCCACCAAAGACAGGCTCCACTCCTGGCGCTTGGTTCCAGACTCGCGCTGCATGAACTGTGCTCAGGCTGAGGCACAAACAAATATCCTTGAAGAGTGTGTTGTGGCTAGCACACTGAGCCGTTTAGATTCACGCGCTTTTTCCATCCCTGTGTCGCGCGAAGGAAAACTAAATAGCTGTTGTTTAGCTCTGGTTAAACCTGGAGTTACGCGATAGCTACAGCTGGCCGAGTGCAACTCGCTCAGTCGAATTGCAAAGTCAGTCTTTCGCCGCTGTGTTTAGCTTGGAGTTCCTTTTCCATCTTCGTCCCTAGACATGGATTCACCCTCTCCCCCTCTCCACTCCTCCCCCACTCGCTTTCGCCGGCGCGCCACGCCGCCGGCAGCTGCCACGGCAGCCATAGCGCCGCTTGCTTGCTTGCTGTTGTTGTCAGGAAAAATGTAGAGGAAAGTGCACAGGCCTGCCCACTAGCTCTAGTTGAGCCACAATCGCTGCCACGTGCTGAAAGTAGGAGAGTTAAAGATAGGAGAGCAAAAAGTGAAAGAAAAGACGCGCGCTTTTATGCCCCAGGCCGATACCGGAGGCAATGCAATACCAGGCCAACCTGTGGCAGAGGTGATGCAAGCTTCAAGCACTCCGCCACATTTCCAAAAATGAGTTTAATATCTTGGGCCCAAATGGGACCCGTAGCAGATATTAAATCAGATATTAAATGCCAGCATAATGCTAGCTAGCAATGCTAGCATAATGTACGCGCGCGGCGCGCACACCAGCTGCGTGCTCTGTCCTCACTCCGCGCATGCGCACAACTGACGAGGCCGCCGGTGTCTGCTCTGCCGTCGGCACAGCGGCGAGCACACCAGCTGCGGGCTATGACGTCACTGCGCATGCGCACAGCTGGCAGACCAGTGGTGCCACGCTGACCTCGCGAAGTGGCTGGCGTATTGTAGCTATCGCTAAAAAACCGCGCGGGAAGTTCGAGCCTCTTGACGCGGCTCATCGGTCTGATCCTTTGGAAAAACAGGAATGCTGCCGTATAATTGCGCCAACCACGTCGGCTCATGTTCCTGATGCTAGCACGTCCATCTCTCGGTGATTTTATGGGGCTACCTAGATAGCCAACTCCTTACCCTTGGAGAGCAAAGCTTCCTCCGCAGGTGGTTGATGCCACACATCAAACTGAGGAAGGGTGCCGTGTCACTAGGGGCAAGATATTAATCTATGCATTTGCTACACTTTAGGCGAACCCTTTCTCTCAATTGCCCTGTAGGTTTTTACAGCTAATCTTGTTTGGCTTGTGAAGTCACAGGCCTGCGTCTCTCCTTGTTTATGTGAGAGCTCAAAGGACCATTGACTGCGCAGAATTCAATATGCTCTGTGGACGGGGCTCCCGCGGGAGTTTATTTCATTTTCTTTCCTTCAAAATGTATGAATGAAGTCCATAAGATCTGCTTGCACAAAGTTGTGATTTTTGATTTCGAGACTTTTTCCTCCTGTACCGCACTACCTCTGCATGCCCCGTGTCCTCTGTTTGCTCGACTCTTATTTGAATCCTTGTAAGCTACGTATTCGTGTTTTTCAATAAATTTTCTTTATCTCTTATTTTATTCCATTACGTAACCACGTCGGTTACCGCGGCAATCACTAGGTTACGATTTGCCATTATAACGCATTACCCAGGGTTACAAAACGCGAGAAGTAGTCTCACGCTCTAAAATCACGGGCATTGGTCCGGCAGATGGTGCCCAGAAAGCAACCATGGAGGCTGGTGGGCCTGGGAGGTCTCGTGACCTTACAGCGTCCTCACAGCCTGCCAACCAGATTGTTAGCAAACTGCCTACCGTGGCAGGTGGTAGTTAAATTAACTATTGGTTGCTCGGAAAGAGCAACCTATAGCGCACAAGGCTCAAGAACATGGAAGCGCCTGCCATCGTAGGGCAGTGGTGGATCGCTTAACCGCCGCACCACTGCGCCAGGAGGAGTATGAGGACTACCAGGGGTCTGTGAATGTAAAGTAGAGAATGACCGCTTGCATATATGGGAAGTAATCCATTACGCTTTCGCGTTACCTGTCTCTTCAATTTTTTGTTTTGCCGAAACAGATGGGCGCCTGGTTGCAGTTAAAGATTTGTAGCTGGCCATCAGTAACCGTCATAGATTCAGTACATGCTATGATTAACGCGACTAACTGATTGAAGCCCATGTTTATTCCACATTAGAATGCGCCGAAGGCGCTACGGTGGAAGGGGATGTTGTTAAGGAGAAGGGGTAAGGCTGCCTCCTTTTTATTAAAACTTCCTGGAGGCAGCTAAGTGGAGGCTGTGTGCCTCTCGAGAGCGTTGCGGAGCTGTTCGTCAACCAGCTACGCCTCAGAGTCATGGATGAACACGAGGAGTGCCCGCCAGAGCTCGATGGCACAATCTGGAGACGAGGTATCGGGGCAGGCCCAGGTCCAGATGGAAGAAGTCCACGGCTCCTGCTTAAACGTGGCCAGCACTCGAAGGCGAGGTGGTGTGTACAGAGGACATTCCCAGAACAGGTAGTTCATATTCGCACCGCAGTTGCACCTCGACCAGGAACCAGATACAGGTGGCATCCTGCCGTGCCAATGAAAACGGTCCACCAAGATAGGATTAAGAATGGTGCCTGTTTGAATCCGCCGCAGCAGGACCGATTCTCTTCGCGTGAATACCACCAGAGCAAGCGCAGGTATAGAGAGGGGGTTGCCCACAGCAGTGAGGAAGGCGGCGCAAAGTGGTTTCGTCACAGGCCTCTCCGCGATCAGATCTGCTACCTCAGGTGTGGTAGCGACGGAACGAGGAGTATCAGTGCGAGAGAGATCAGCGCGTGCTATACTCTATGAGCCTTCTCGTTTCCATGGATACCGAAGTGCGCGGAAAGTGCGAAGTGCGCATGTTACCGAATGGATGATTACATGCTGACCGCGTTCGCGAAGCAGGCATGCGTTATGCCTTATGTTCTGCATTATAGGGTCCATATAAAGAACGCTGGCGCATGCCCGGTAGGCAGCTTGAGAGTACGTGCACAGACGACGGTGAATGGGTTCAGTTTCCGAAGAAAGTGCGAAAGCCGACTGCAAATAGTCTGAAATGGCCATTAGTTTGGCTCAGCTACTAGACTGCGCTCCTGCCGATGTATGGAGGGGGGGGGGATCGGCCCTTATTCTCTGTTGTCTGGTCGTACCACGCAGTCGCATAGCAAGTGTGGCTGCTGCCGTCTGCAGGAAGTGCAGCGTCCGTGTACAGAACACGTTCAGTTGAGGGGAGTGAGCGCCGCGCCGCATTCGCAGATGCGCATCGATATGTAGTGGAAGTGGCTTCCCTTCAGTGAGTGGCGTGGTTTCCTGCTGTGGCGTCTTGCTCGGCAAAGTGGGAAATGTGTGTACATGGTGCCTGAGGATCCGCCTGCGTTTGTGCCGCGAAGTCGAGTTTGGTGCGTGTGGGTGCGCATGTCGAGGAGCTCTGAAGGGTCATTGAGCTTGCTGAAGCTCTTGAGCGCATCAAGGCGTGTGTACCCCGAAAGTCCTGTGACAATGTAACTGGCCTCATTAAGTAAGCGGTCAAGCGCGACACTCCGTTCAGTTAACAGGATGATATTGCAGCCCGTAGATGATGCGGCGACGAGAAAAAGTATTGTTGTGTTTAATGGCACGTAGGCAGCTATGGCCATCATGCGCCAAGCACAAGGTATAGAAAATTTTTCTGCAGAACTTTATAAAATTTGCAAAAAGTGATTGGTGGTGTAGACGGCCTAAAATGTTTGTTTTTCTACCAAGTGATGCCAAAGAAAAGACAAAGCTTTAACGAAAGTCGAGTAACCTCTGCAACTATCATTGCATGTGCAAGGACGTTGAGGCTCCCAACCAATCGAATAAAGACCACAGCCTTCTTCTCAGAAATGAGAAAACAGCTGAGGTGTGGTTAAAAAAGTCTCTTCTTATAAATTACTCAATATTATCAGATCTACAATTTGTTGAAAACTGCTGTCTTTAAAAACATAAAAATATGTGAAATGTGAGCAAGTGCATCTTCACCTAAGAGTGGAATTTCACCTAAGGGTGAAATTGCCTGTGTTCAGTGTAAAAAACTTCAAAATACATTTTCCTCAGTGTTCCAAGTTTTCTACATGAAAATAAAACATGGTTTATTGTTAGCTCATCTTCGCATAATTCACATTTGGGCTTCTCTTATTTCGTCAGTAGGAAATTATGTGTTAGATGTGTGGGTGTTATACGGACACGGCAGATAATCACTTCCTTGAAACGCTCTCAGCGGGTGCAGGACTTCCATTCTCCTAAAACTGGTTTTACAAAGTGTATATTGTAATTCGCTTCATTGTCCCAAGCGGACTGCCACTTTTTGCTTTTTTTACAATTTACCGAGTTCATGCAATCCTTAAAGAGAATATTTTCTTTTTTATTTGCTTGCCACGAGCCTTTGAAGCGCAGAGTTCGTCTCTCTCGTTGTGTCAATTCCGAGATGACTCGGCACCCAGCAAAGTTTTATATTTTTTCCTTGAGCTATGACTTTTGTTATGTTGTGTATGATGTCACCGTGCATCGGAGTGATTGCATTTGTTAGAGTGGAGAGCGGCAAGTAAACTGAGAGAGTGTGTGTAAATAATACTGTTTCTGAGGTTCTCATTCAGTATTTTTCTTGAACTATGACTTTTGTTATGTTGTGTATGATGCCACCGATCATCCTTCTCTTCATAAGCACATCATTTAATACTGTGACATTCCGTGTGTGCTACGAGGATCCACGTTCGACGGCGCGGCGTAGACGGAGACCCGTGACAGCGGCATCATCAATTACCCAGCCATGCTCTTTGAGTGACGACCAGAAAAACCGGACCCGCCGCCGCCCCGGGGAAACAGGCTTTATCCTCCCCAATTTCTGGTTACATTCCAGGACAAGGGAGCTGTCAGCGGGCCAGAGCGCGCCGTACCACAGCCGACGCTATGCGATACCGCGAAGACGACATTCTTTCCCTCCCCCCCCCCCTTTGTCGTGGGCTATCGCCGGGAAGGCACCCACAGCTTCCCAGAAGGGCCGCGACGGACACCTGTCATGGCGGACAGGCAGTACTCGCCAAGAATGTGGAAAGACAGGCGCTAGTGAATTAGCTCCGAAGAGAGAGCCTGTGTATACTCTCACTTGAGAGAGAGTGGTGGCGTTTTTGTTGTTTATTTAGTTTGTATTGTTAACAGACTCTGGGTTCGAGGCTAAGCCCAACCCAAAGGGGTGGTCCCCATCTCGCATGTTATTTTGGATTGGAGAATTGATGCTTTGGGCGGGCCACTGGAAATGACCGCCCTTAGTCCTTTGTTAATCAAGTGCTTAAAAGCACATGTAAACGGATGCAGTCGAGTCTGAGCTGGGGCTCCATGCTTAGCATGTAATGTGATGCTACTTAGGCACTAACCTGCCCGGTCGATGAGTAAAGTAGTGCAAAGTTTGTTCTTTTGTAAATTCAGTTCTGCTTTTTCCAGTTTAACTCTCTGTATATGTATGTTGTAAAATTATGCTCTGCTGTCATCATCTACAAGCTAGCCTCCTGTTCATCTTCCAAGCCGAACGACACTAGAGGAAGGGTTTGTGAACCATCCTCGAAGAAACGGACGACTATTGAAATTCTACTGCCTACACGCTGAGGACGACATCGTTCGCCAAGAGAGCCTTCAGTGCCGAAGCCCGACGGCGTGCAGCTTCTGCCAGCAACCGCTCGAGCCCAACTCTGGAGCCACTCCATCGCCCCCATGAAGTCGTCGGCACGTAAGCTCGGACGCCCCAGCCTCTGATGTATAACCTTAACCATGTGTAATTATTGAATATACCTGTTTGTTTAAACTGAGCCATACGGTGTCTCTTTGCCTCTCCGTCCCGTGTGGACCTGCGCATTATGGGGGTCATCACACTGGTGTCAGAAGTGGGGTCTCAAAAGCAAATGTCCTCTGAATGCTGTGACATTCATGACTTCAAAATTGTAATCAAAAGGGAATCACGGGACTGATTGTGGGACTTTTACCCCCATTTGAGAGGCTTGAGGCACTGGAGGGCTTGAAAAAAAAATGACTGTATCTGAGGGAGCTCCCACTCCACAGCCGTCGCTTGGAGCAAGCATGCTGGCATTAGGAAGCGTCATTCCGACGTTTACGGGAGATAAGACAGGGGTTCCAATCTGCGATTTCTTTTCCATGCTAGAAGAGATTGGGAAAATGGGGGGATGGTCCGATGCTCAAATGCTGGGAATGGCGAGGTGTAAGATGGCAGGAGCTGCTCATGATTTTGCATGGCGAGACGAAAAAGTAAAATCCACAAAATCATTTGCGGAATTTAAGAAGCTCGCGTTTGAGCATTTTGACACTGAACCACGTCACGTGCGAGTACAGAGGTTCCGTGACGCCGGACAGATGGTAGGGGAGGACGTGCGAACGTTTGCGTCGCGGCTTCAGTGCTTAGCGCGCGATACGTTAAGCAGGGAGGAGGAAGGAGACCAGCTTAAGAAGAAATACGCGGAGGATATACTTAAAGAGGAAATGACCGCTTTGTTCGTGGCTGGTCTGCAAGACCCCGTGCGCCGGTTCGTGCTCTCGCGCAAGCCGAGCAATTTCGACCAAGCCGTGGAGGCCGCATTGGATGAGGAACAAAATGAGGCGTTAACGACAGCCGCAGCGAGAGTACGCGTCATAGAGAGAGCGGTGCTCAACCCTGAGGTTGCTCTCTTGACAGAGCGGTTAGATCGCTTAGAACAGCTGCTATCTCAGCAGGTAGAATGCCAGGTTGAAGCGCGCGCTCAACAGCGCCCATTCGCTGGAAACCGGAGACCGCCACAAAGCTACAGGCGCGGTATGCGAGATTTTGAAGAAATCGTATGCTTCGCTTGCCAGGGTCGCGGACACATCGCCAGGTTCTGCCAAAACGTGCGCCGTGGGGAGCCACAAAGAGAAGCAGGCGAGTCACGCCCTAAGCAAGCCTACAGCGGGGCTCCAGATACCGAGTCAAAAAACTAGTTAGTCCTCCCCAGCCTGAGGAGCGTGGGGAGGGAGCAGTAGATGATGAGGTGGTGGTAGTTTGTGTGGCCGACGAGGCATGCCCTGTTGTGCGTTGCAAGTTAAATGGTTGTTGTATGGAATTGTTGATAGATACGGGGTCAAAGGGGACATTGCTTAAGGAGAGCAGTTTTAACACGCTTCGAAGGAAGGGGGACCGCGAGGTATTGGAAGCGTCTGGTGGTATGGCAACCACATTTGTAGGCATAACGGGGGATCCTCTTGGCATAAGTGGACTCTACCGGTTACACTTCTCTCTCGGCGGAATTGCATTGGAGCACCCCTGCTACGTATGCCCGGACACGGTGTCTCTGCCAAACGGAGTGTCAGGTATATTAGGGCAGGATTTTTTGAGAAAAGGGAAGGTAGTAGTCTCATTCTCTGAGGAAGAGGTTAATGCGGGCGGCTCAAAAGTTCCGTTTTTGAACAGGAGAGGGGCTGAGATTCGCATTACCGATATTGACACCCGTCAAACAGTGGGATCATTGGAGAAGGTATATTCGCGGGTTGCCGTCCGGCTGGTCGAGGAAGCGGTCGTCCTTCCTTGGTCGGAGCACATTTTGTACGCGTTTGTGCCTTCAGATGTAGAGAGCGGCGCCGTGGGAGTGCTTGAGCCGGTCGACTCTCTCAGCAATGGCCTGAAGGCAGCCGCGTGCCTCGTGACAGTTAATGACGCCTACAGAGTGCCCCTACGGGTGGTTAACTGTAGCCAGCAGCCACTGAGCCTTCCCAAGAACAAAACATTGGCTTTCTTCACCTCTGCGATAGAGCAACGTGAGCCCACCGATACGGTACTCGCAACTGTAGAGCATGCTAGTCCTTCGGCTGCTCCAAAGGTGTCGTTCGATCTTTCTCACGTAAAATCCAGGGAGAGGGAGGCTCTGGCTGGTTTGCTGAACGACTACTCGGAGGTATTCGCCGCGTCCAACCTGGATTTGGGCTGCTGTGGCGTTATAAAGCACAGGATAGAAACCGGCACTTCATCGCCCGTTTACCAGCGTGCGTACAGGATTCCTTACTCCCAACGTGAGGAGATGGAGCGGCAGGTGCAGGACCTGATTGATCGCGGCATTGTCGAACACTCAAAGTCACCCTGGGGAGCACCAGCACTATTGGTGGAAAAGCCAGATGGCTCGTATCGATTGGTAGTGGACTACCGCAAACTAAATGCCGTAACTCGCATCGATTCATACCCCATCCCCAATATACAGGAGACGCTTTCTCAGCTGGGCTCTGCCAGGTACTTCACGGTAGTGGACATGGCGGCGGGATTCTGGCAGATAGCAATGGATCCGGCAGATGCCGAGAAAACGGCATTCAACACGCCCTCAGGGCACTATGAATGGAAAAGAATGCCGATGGGTCTGGCCAACAGCCCTGCTGTCTGGCAGAGAACCGCTGATGTTATCCTGGCAGGTCTTCTGGGGAGGCTGTGCTTCGTGTATATGGATGACATTATCATATACAGTGGCAGTTTTGATAACCATTTGCGCGATATTGAGCAGGTTTTGGTGCGACTAAGAGCAGCGGGTCTCAAACTGAAGCCCTCTAAGTGCCAATTCCTCAAAAACGAGGTGAAATACCTCGGGCACGTTGTTTCAGCTGACGGCGTGCGACCGGACCCTGAGAAACTAAGGTGTGTCTCGGATTTTCCATCCCCGACTAGCGTCCGCCAGGTCCGGCAGTTTCTCGACCTGATCGGTTACTACCGAAGGCACATAGAGGAGTTCGCCAAGCTCGCTAAGCCGCTCACCGCCTTAACAGCCAAAAATGTCGCCTTTCGTTGGGACGAAAACGCGGAGAATGCTTTTGGGGCCCTGAAAAGGAAGCTAATGAGTGCACCGCTGTTACGCCACCCGGATTTTAGTTTGCCCTTCGTTATGGCCACAGATGCGTCAAAGTTCGCAGTTGGTGCCGTGCTATCTCAGGTTATCGAGGGCAAAGAACATCCCGTTGCTTTTGCTAGCCGACAGTTGAGCCCCACAGAGCAAAAGTACGGAGCTACGGAAAGGGAGTGCCTCGCCGTTGTCTGGGCAGTAAAGCACTTCAGATGCTACCTTTACGGCCGCAAATTCAAGCTAGTCACAGACTGCCATCCTCTGAAATGGGTGATGAGTGTCAGGGACCCTAGCTCGCGACTCGCTAGATGGAATCTACACCTGCAGGAATACTGCTTTGAAGTTGAGCACAAGTCAGGAAAGACACATCTGAATGCTGATGCACTCAGCCGCACAGCTGCCGTGGCAGCTATAGAAGAGTTTGTCCCCGTAGTCGACCCCGCCGAATTACGCACAGAGCAGTGCAAAGATCCTGACCTGAAGCGAATAATCGAAAGCTTAGAGGGCGCACCGTCTCATCCCGAACAGCTAGGTTATGTCATTGACAAAGACGGCACCCTGTGTCGGCGCACGAGGCCAACCAGGAAAGGGAGACCAGAGAAAACCGCTTGGGAGAGAGTCGTCATACCTCGGTCGTGGACAGAAAGGGTTCTTCGCGCGTTTCACGATGCGCCATGCGCCGGTCATTTTGGCGTAGCGAAGACACGCAGGCGTGTGGAGCGTTTGTACTTTTGGAGTGGCATGCGACAGGATGTTAGAGACTACTGTGCGAAGTGTCATTCCTGTCTCGAAAGAAAAACACCCAAGGGACGAAGACCAGCTCCAATTCAGCCGTTCCCTGAGGTTTCGGCTCCCTTCGAGCGGACAGGTATGGACATAATGGGCCCATTGCCCACGACCACTTCCGGAAACAAGTACATTTTAGTATTTGTAGACCACCTTTCAAAATACGCGGAAGCGGTAGCACTCCCAGATCAGAAGGCAGACACGGTTGCAAGAGCATTTGTCGAACAGATCGTGCTCCGACATGGACCCCCGAGGCAACTCTTGACAGATCGGGGAACGAACTTCGTGTCGCAGCTAATGAGGAGAGTTTGCGAGCTGCTTAAGATCGCTAAGAAGCAGACAACACCGTACCATCCGGCTTGCAACGGCGCGGTGGAGCGACTGAACCAAACCGTGGCCGGGTTCCTGTCGCATTTTGTTTCGCGCGACCAGCGGGACTGGGACTTGTGGCTCCCGTATGCAATGTTTGCCTACAATTCCGCAGCACACGAGAGCACGGGCGAATCGCCATTCTTTCTTCTCGACGGCCGAGACCCGGACCAGCCTAGTGAAGTGCCAGAGGGCCCCCGTCGTGTCCCATACGCTTCACTGGACGACTATAAGGTTGAGCTAGAATCGCGCTTGCAAGTGGCGAGGGACATCGCAAAGGAGTCCTTAAAGAAAGCGGCGAAGCGCAGGAAGGAGGTGCACGATCGCAGTGCTAGAGACGCGCCGTTTGATGTGGGGGACAGCGTGTACATTGAAAACTGCCAAAGGCAGATTGGGCTAGCTCGTAAGTTCCAGACGAAGTGGAGAGGACCGTGCGAGGTTGTCGAGAAGCTTTCTCCGGTAAACTTCAGAGTCCGAGACGTGAACCGGCGTTTGATAAGGATACACGCAAATCGCCTCAAGTCGGCACCGGTTCAGTATTCACGAAATGAGGAAAGGGAAAGCGCAGATTTTGATGGGGACAGAAGTGAAGCGGAGCGCGCAGATAGTTCGCAAGAAACGCCCTCTCCTGCATTTGTTCGGCAGGCGCCCGAGGTGACGGCCGGAATGCCACCGGATTTACTTCATGCATTGCTAGAAAAAGCGCGCGAGGTTGCCGCGCAGATAACGCCAGGAGAGGCTCCTGCCACGAGCCCTCGCGAGTCCCAAAGCAGACAAAGGGGCACAGACTTACTTAGTATGACTCATGAAGGCCGATATCCGCTGCGAAATCGGAAAGCTAAGTCGGACTAATGGCGTAAACAGAGCGGAGTTGTGAACTGGTTAGAATTGTGTAATGCCGCAGCTCATAACATTGCTATGTGCTTATGTGTTAAGTTATCGGAGTTGGTAGTTAAACCTTTCTGTCATTAAGTAACACCTTCACAGGAGAGCATGCGGAGCGCATGCAGAACCTGCCCTACTTCCTTTCGTTATCTATATTTTTGTCTGTGCCGTGATCGTGCTAGAAGTGGGAGCTCCTTTGTAACTGTGGTAAATTTATTTCGTCCAGTTTGGACTAGAAAGGAGAGGCTTGGGTGCTGAGTTTCATGTTTATCTGTAAAAGAAGATCAGTGCTGCCCCTGGAGACGCCAGTATTGACAGCGGAGGCATATGGTGTTGTGCAGTGGTGTTGAGTGCAGCGAAAAGTGTTTTGTCGGACGCACTGTGCGAGGCGATTCAGAAAGACAAGGGGAGCTGCGTGGACTCAAATGTTCGGAGAACATTCTTCTGGAGGGTGAGCGAGTGTGACATTCCGTGTGTGCTACGAGGATCCACGTTCGACGGCGCGGCGTAGACGGAGACCCGTGACTGCGGCATCATCAATTACCCAGCCATGCTCTTTGAGTGACGACCAGAAAAACCGGACCCGCCGCCGCCCCGGGGAAACAGGCTTTATCCTCCCCAATTTCCGGTTACATTCCAGGACAAGGGAGCTGTCAGCGGGCCATAGCGCGCCGTACCACAGCCGACGCTATGCGATACCGCGAAGACGACATTCTTTCCCTCCCCCCCCTTTGTCGTGGGCTATCGCCGGGAAGGCACCCACAGCTTCCCAGAAGGGCCGCGACGGACACCTGTCATGGCGGACAGGCAGTACTCGCCAAGAATGTGGAAAGACAGGCGCTAGTGAATTAGCTCCGAAGAGAGAGCCTGTGTATACTCTCACTTGAGAGAGTGGTGGCGTTTTTGTTGTTTATTTAGTTTGTATTGTTAACAGACTCTGGGTTCGAGGCTAAGCCCAACCCAAAGGGGTGGTCCCCATCTCGCATGTTATTTTGGATTGGAGAATTGATGCTTTGGGCGGGCCACTGGAAATGACCGCCCTTAGTCCTTTGTTAATCAAGTGCTTAAAAGCACATGTAAACGGATGCAGTCGAGTCTGAGCTGGGGCTCCATGCTTAGCATGTAATGTGATGCTACTTAGGCACTAACCTGCCCGGTCGATGAGTAAAGTAGTGCAAAGTTTGTTCTTTTGTAAATTCAGTTCTGCTTTTTCCAGTTTAACTCTCTGTATATGTATGTTGTAAAATTATGCTCTGCTGTCATCATCTACAAGCTCGCCTCCTGTTCATCTTCCAAGCCGAACGACACTAGAGGAAGGGTTTGTGAACCATCCTCGAAGAAACGGACGACTATTGAAATTCTACTGCATACACGCTGAGGACGACATCGTTCGCCAAGAGAGCCTTCAGTGCCGAAGCCCGACGGCGTGCAGCTTCTGCCAGCAACCGCTCGAGCCCAACTCCGGAGCCACTCCATCGCCCCCATGAAGTCGTCGGCACGTAAGCTCGGACGCCCCAGCCTCTGATGTATAACCTTAACCATGTGTAATTATTGAATATACCTGTTTGTTTAAACTGAGCCATACGGTGTCTCTTTGCCTCTCCGTCCCGTGTGGACCTGCGCATTATGGGGGTCATCACAATACTATACTTGCCAAATGTCTCATTGTTTGTACACCATGAAGTTACTTTGAATGGCACTGAGACAAAAGTAAAAAAGAAAGGAAATCAGAGCTAATGCGACAGTGCAAAGCAGACGTTCAGAAGAAAAGCCGTGCGCGTTGTTGCCCTAATTAAGGATTGGTCGGCAGCGTTCCGAAGGTCACACGTTCCCCTATGAAATGGAAACGGCCAAAAACCATATTTATATTTGGCTATGAGGCCTTAGCATGCCTGAAATGTCATCGTAACACGTAGGAATGTAAATTAACTATGCTTTATATAACCTGCTGCAATATACTGGAAATCGAAGCCATGACCCATGGGTTGCAAGTCAGATACGCTACCCCTAGGCCAAAGAGGCACTTTCGTTCTACTTGGTTAAGGAAAGAGTTCGAGTGTCTTCATGTGTTTCACGTGTTCTAGTGTGCCTGCTTAAGCATGCTAATGAGTATGTGTGATTAGAAAGAGGCGTTAATTACGAAAGATTGCAGCAAATAACCATTAACGCTGTGGCGTCATACCCTTAAGGGATAGCTTTAGCGTCACCCTATTTTTAGCACGTTGCCTACAAGGTCCATTCGGCGGTGCCAGTTTCCTAATTACTAATAATTTTGCGACGACTGAGTGTCACTGGGTCGGACGCGCCAAGGCAGAATGATAGCTTCGCCTTACGGCACTTGGACAAGACTTGTCACAGTAGCGGAAATACTGATGTCCGAAAACACAAAATCCGCACCAGCGCTGGTAGCGCCAGTTTTAGACGTGTTCGCTATGCGTGCTTCCCATTCGAAACTTCCAGCATAGAGTTCGATTAACAACACACACATATACCTGCTCAGATGTTTAGGGGAATCCACCAAGGTGGAGTATATTTGTAATAAGGGTGCATTACTCACTGGCATCCACCCATGCACAGCCATACGACTACAAAGAAAAGCTATACAGCGTTCTCAGGAACTTCGCGGTTGAAGAAAAATTCGTCCTGGTCCGGGGTACGAACCCGGGACCACATATTAAGCGGAGAGTCACTCTATTACTCCCGTTTCGAGCATGTCGAATCCCCCCGTCCCCCTCTTTCGCTACCTCTTGCTCCCGCCTCCGCTTCGGTCCTTCCCCAGTGCTTCCTACTGCACCACTACTCCTGGCTGGCAGAAGTGATGACGGAGAAACGTTTCCTCCTGCTTACAACCTTAGCAGACAGGATGCCGAGCCACCGAGTTACAGCCAGCGTCTGCAACTCAAGTCGCCGGATCTTATCGCACTCTTTTGTGGCATAAGAAGTTTTCGGAGCATACAATGCCTGGTCACATAGCATCTCCAAGCCGAGTGCCACAACTAGGCTTCCTGTAGACAAAAGCACACAAAACCAAAAAGCACGCATATAAAGAAGCATAAACGCAGCCAACTGTTCTCCAGTTTCTGTTTTGGCATGCTAGAAACACGATGCTATTCAACTACCCCACAATAACAATGATGCTTGCACTGCACGCCTGATTTTACAAATCTTACAATGATGATACAGCTCTCGACAAATCAGTCGCACGCTAACACAACTAAGGTTCTAGCAGCGATGAGAAACTATATTTAATATGATTTACCTTTTAGAACGAGTACAAACTTTCCTTTCCTTTATTGATCCATCTTTTTCGACGTTCCCATCGTAGCGCTTCTTGACGTCATCCGGGAGTTTGCGCCATGTTTCGTCCGAGAAGTATGCAGGCTTCCAGCGATAGTATTCTCCGGTGGGCACTTCTGATAACAAAATCAATAGAAACGGAAGAGCATTGATAAATGTCGCACACGAGATTAAGTGTTTCCTTACATTGCAAAAAATACGCGCGCAATGCGGCCCTGATGATAAGCCGTGCCACTGCTTCCTGGCAGCTACAGCTTCTCAGTCAACAGTGAACCTATGCTGCTGCAGTGAAGCAGGGTAGAGTCCGAGCGGGAATCTCTATTGAATATCCAACCACATGCAGCCTTTCTCGCATGCAACACTCCTGTGCGCATATATGGCTATGCATGACCCAATCCTTTAAAGGACACGAGCTCACATGACAGTTCCCGCAATGAAGACGACAGCAGCACGGTAAGGGGTTGCCTGAGGAGAAGAGGTTACGAACAGAGGAAAGCCGTTTTAATCGCGGGCACCTGCGTCTACCCTGTGGTAGTTTGACGGAGAAAAGTGTTGAAAATTGGAGCGCCACAATATCTGGGAAACTCAAAAACCATGCACACCTTAGGGCGTATGTGCTGGTAACGCTTTCACCAGTCATCTTTCAAGTGGCTGCTGTCGACACACAAAAATGTGGAGCGTAAATGGCATCAACTGGATCTAACTGCAATGATGTAAATTTCAGACATAAAGTATACCTGCTGTGCACTGTTTACAGCTAAGGAAGCTCTTTTGATGCATGAAGTGTGCATTGTTATAAATCAACAGGCCTCGTGGAGAGAATAGTAATTCTAGACCTCACTCTTCTGAAAAATCGGACTTACACAGACGCTACAAAAGCCCCTGTACGGAGATTAAAAGCAGACCCCATGTGCTCTAAAATTTGGA